>NW_027362774.1:29998311-30433333 GCF_046119375.1 Phyllobates terribilis | reverse complement strand
CTGGGTGAAACCAGGGCTGTGGAGTCGGTGAGCCAACCTTCGACTCCTCAATTTCCATCACACCAACTCCACGACTCCGGCTCCCTCATACACGGCTGATGTGTAAGTGATAAATTTACTGCAGCACAGATTCATCTCAGTAAAGTCCAGACCTGAGATCAGGAATAGGACGGACATTTATAGGACAGTTCAGAACTTTCCCAAATTCTTATTAAAAAATATTCCCCCCAAACTGCATTGAACGACTGCACCCAATTTATTATAGATTTAAGGAGTCAGAGTTGGTCCATTTTATACCGACTTCGATTCCGACTCCGACTCCACAGCCCTGGGTGTAGCTGCGCCGGGCGCCGGGTGTAGCTGCGTACCAGGCCCCTTAGAATAATCAGATTTCTTATTACTGCACAGTGGCCGCCACGACTGATGACGCTGGGGTCGCTGCCCGCGCCCTCGCATGTGTGGCCGACCTCCTGGGCTGTATGGCTGGCCGGGAAGGAGGACTGAGGAGCGGGCCGGCAGCTAACAAGGCCTGGGCTCCTGCCTACCGGCTGCTGGAAGAAGGCAACGTGACGCAAGGTGTGAAACTGCTGGCTGAAGAGCGGGAGCGGTGGCTGAACAGGTGACATATTGTTACAAATGTGCAAGAAATACAGGGGCTTCAGAAGGAAAAAAAAAAAAACGAAGATGTTGTCGGCCGGCCCTGACCGTTGCCCCTGCCCCCCCCCCCCCCCCCCCCTGGGCTCGGCAGGCCCTGACCGTTGCCCCTGCGCCCCCCCTGGGCTCGGCGGCCCTGACCGTTGCCCCTGGCCCCCCCCCCCCCCCCTTGGGCTTGGCCGGCCCTGACCGTTGCCCCTGCGCCCCCCCCCCCTGGGCTCGGCAGGCCCTGACCGTTGCCCCTGCGCCCCCCCCCCCTGGGCTCGGCAGGCCCTGACCGTTGCCCCTGCGCCCCCCCTGGGCTCGGCCGGCCCTGACCGTTGCCCCTGCGCGCCCCCCCCCCCCCCCCCCCCTTGGGCTCGGCCGGCCCTGACCGTTGCCCCTGCGCGCCCCCCCCCTGGGCTCGGCCGGCCCTGACCGTTGCCCCTGTGCCCCCCCCCCCCCCCCTGGGCTCGGCCGGCCCCGGACCGTTCCCCCTGTGCCCCCCCCCCCGGGCTCGGCCCTGATGCCCCCTACGGGCCCCCAGGCTCGGCCCTGACGCTCCTGCCTTTCACGATTCCCCCGCAGGCCTGCAATGCTGATCCGCGCTGCCCGCCATTATGAAGGAGCGGAGCAGATCCTAATTCGCAGAGCGGTGATGTCGTCCTTCATGTTTATATCTATTGATGATAAGGAGCTTCCACCTCAGGGCCGGTGGGTGACTGCAGAGTGTCCGGCGCGCATTGATATGTCTGGTAAGTTACAGAAGCGTCCCCCATACTCGGTGCTATAAGCCCCCGTCCTCAGCACCTGTGACATGGCTGCTTGTTGGCAGGAGGCTGGAGCGACACTCCTCCCATCACATATGAGCACGGTGGTGCGGTGGTCAATGTGGCCGTGCTGGTGGATGGTCAGAGGCCAATAGGTGCGCGAGCTCGACGGATACCGGAGCCATTGCTGCGTCTGTACAGTAAGAGCGGCCCCACGGGAGCTGAAATCCGTCTGCAGGTGACTTGTGGGGGCCTTGATGATCTGCAGGATTACTGCCAGCCTCAGGCGCCAGGTGACCAGGAGCGACGTTCTTCTCAGTGCCGCCATCGGCCCTCGCCGTCATTTAACGCCATATTGTCTCTGCCTCCTCAGGGGCATTACTGAAAGCCGCATTCATCTGCTCGGGGACAGTGGAGCTGACGGGGGAGAAGTCACTGTCTGAACAACTCGCTGTGCGCTATGGTGGCGGGTTTGAGCTGCAGACGTGGTCTGATCTCCCCCACGGATCCGGTCTGGGTAAGTGACAACTATTCCACAATGATGTCTCACTGCAATTCTTAGGACGTCTGGGTATAAGATACATCGTGAGGAAGCGCCCTCATGGTGTGCAGAGCGCAGAAATGCAGCCCCCCGCAGAGCCTACCAATCGGGCCGCCACCCCCGCAGAGCAGGCCTCATAGAATGCAGGCCCCCCCAATGCTCATCCTAAGGGTCTGTGTTGATTTTGCAGGAACGAGCAGCATCCTGGCCGGGGCAGTAATGGCGGTGCTGTACGAGGCCTCCGGGCGGGCGGTGGAGGCAGAGTCTCTTCTCCATGCGGTTCTCCATCTGGAGCAGGTGCTCACCACAGGTAGGTCCTCCGTCGTGCATGTGTAGCCATGGGATGTATTGCTTGTGTAGGATAACGCCGTCCCTCGTGCCCCCGGTATCAGGCGGCGGCTGGCAGGACCAGGTTGGAGGACTGATTCCAGGAGTGAAGATCGGCCGCTCGGCTCCAGAACTTCCTCTCCATGTGACAGTCGAGCGGCTCCAGGTACCTGATGGCTTTTTGGAGACGATAAACCAACATCTTCTACTCGTGTATACGGGAAAGACGCGCCTGGCCCGCAACCTGCTGCAGGTGAGCGAGCGGCGTCTGTGTGACCCGCCTGTCGGGGGCATCAGTGACGGGTAGGTACTGAGATCTGTGTCCCCCCTCAGGATGTTCTCCGCAATTGGTACGCTCGCCTCCCTGACATCCTGCAGAACGTGGACGCCCTGGTGACCACGGCTGAGCTCTGCGCAGAGTCCTTCCGCAGGGGTGAGACGGGGAATGACCATTATACGGCTTATAATGACTCCTGAACAGCGGCTGCAGAATAACTTGAGGGTCTGTCTGTCTGCAGGGGACCTGCAGCTGCTTGGCCACTGTCTCTCCACATACTGGCGCCAGAAGAAGTGCATGGCCCCCGGCTGTGAGCCGCTGGCAGTGCGGCGGATAATGGACACGCTGGAGCCGCACGTGCATGGGCAAAGTCTGGCAGGGGCAGGCGGAGGAGGCTTCCTCTACGTACTGACCAAAAGGCCCAGCCAGAGGGACATCCTGCAGAACTTGCTGGAGAGCACACAGGTACGAAGCAGGACCACCAGGGAGCAGGCAGGGGGTCCGTCTGCTGGAGTGCGATACCTCTGGGCCACAAGTTTTGGGGGTCACCCCTAAATCCAGCCCTGACCTCTGCTTATAGCCGTGATCGTCTCTTCTGTTTTCTAGGGCCTGGAGCGATGCAGCGTCCACAGGGTCCAAGTGGACACAGAGACCTTCACGGTCCAGCTGGAGCCTGATGAAGGCGTCTGAGCGCGTCATCCTGGGCGGAGAGGGGTGCGGTGTGCCGTCCCCGGGGGGGGGGGGGGGAGAGGGGTGCGGTGTGCCGTCCCCGGGGGGGGGGGGGGGGGGGGAGAGGGGTGCGGTGTGCCGTCCCCGGGGGGGGGAAGAGGGGTGCGGTGTGCCGTCCCCGGGGGGGAGAGGGGTGCGGTGTGCCGTCCCCGGGGGGGGGGGAGAGGGGTGCGGTGTGCCATCCCCGGGGGGGGGGGGGGGGAGGAGAGGGGTGCGGTGTGCCGTCCCCGGGGGGGAGAGGGGTGCGGTGTGCCGTCCCGGGGGGGGGGGGGGGGGGGGGAGAGGGGTGCGGTGTGCCGTCCCCGGGGGGGGGGGGGGGAGAGGGGTGCGGTGTGCCGTCCCCGGGGGGGGGGAGAGGGGTGCGGTGTGCCGTCCCCGGGGGGGGGGGGGGGGGGGGGGGGGAGAGGGGTGCGGTGTGCCGTCCCCGGGGGGGGGGGAGGGGGGTGCGGTGTGACGTCCCCGGGGGGGGGGGGGAGGGGTGCGGTGTGCCGTCCCCGGGGGGGGAGAGATCCTGCACCCGGCTGCAATCACTGCGTTCGTTGCACAATATGGCGTCATGCACAGACGGGACTAGTCGTCACGTGAATATTGTAGAGATTTATTGAGACAATGAAGGTAAAGGCGGCTCCATCTGCAGGGAGACGAAGGGCCGCGTTACCCTGGTGGGGGGCTGCTGATTCATCCTCAGGTCTTTCTATCACCGTCCTGTAGACTATATTTTCTTACCTAATCAATAAATGTCCCAGAATTTGTGATATAAATCAATAAATGTCCCAGAATTAGTGCTATAAAGCGCCGTCCCCGACATTTCCGAGCCTCCGGTCGGCCACGGCTGAGGATGAGTAGAGCTCTGCGGACGAGGATGACAAAGCTCCGGCCAAACACAAGTCCGACATTACAGCCGCAAGCGTTTGATGTCTTCACTGCGGAAGTCCATACGTAAGGCCAGCACCTGGCGGACCTCCGCGGGTGTGAGGCGCCACGTCAGCGGGCCGGAGTTCGGACCCCAGTAATCCAAGATTTCCGTCACCTGTGAACATGGACTGTGAGCTGTGAGGGCACGGATGGGCCAGGCGCAGGCCGCCTCAGATTTCCACTTACCCGCTCCAGGTTCAGAATCGTTGCCATTTGGGACAGGCGAGCAAATTTATCCCGGATGGTCCATGTTGTAACCGTGGTGAGGTAAGCAATGAGAGAGCGCAGCTCCTTGTCAAACTGCAGCCCACCGAGCTGTGAAGAGAGAGGAGCAGTAAGCTGGAGCGGACCCCCATGTGTGACAACGATGAGGAATATGGGTGTATCTATAGGGGGCTCAGACACTCGGGTGTCCATCTTACCCTGCTGAATGTGGATTTTAAAACCACCTTCTCCAGCTCCAGGGCGATAAGACTGGTGAGCAGACTGGTGAGGTTCTCATAGATGACGGGCGAGAGGCCGACCTACAGGGCGACACACACCGCTTAATAACCCTGCACTACAATCACCCGACAGGTGCAGGGTCCGGCCACCGGCACGAGGAGCGCCCACCTTAAACTCCGCTGTCAGCTGCTCCAGGTTCACGATGAACTGCTGCACCCAGGGGTCGTTGGCTTCATAGTCATTAAACTCCTCCTGGGACACATGAGGGTAAGGAATGATTCACTGTGGTGGTCACTTGCGCCCCCCAGTCACTACATTCTCACCTCCTCAATGTTGTGGGACACAGACAGGAAGAGGTTAATCCACGGCTTAGCTTGCGGTTTAATGGCCGTACTGTTCAACTCCCCCAAACCTTCCTGTCCAGGAGAAACAGAGAGGGGTCACTGCCCTCCGGTGTTACCTGTCCATCAGGACCCCCGCACTCACCTGGAGGAGGTCTCGGAATTTGTTTGATACAGATGCCATATCGGAGAGGCAGCTGTCGATCTTCGCCTTCGCTTGGTCTCCTCCGAGGTCCTGACTAAGCAGCTTCCTGCAGTCATTCTGGAAGTAGCGGGACATTTACTGGTCACATGGAGGGGGCGGAGGGGACGCAGCGGGACATTTACTGGTCACATGGAGGGGGCGGAGGGGACGCAGCGGGACATTTACTGGTCACATGGAGGGGGCGGAGGGGACACAGCGGGACATTTACTGGTCACATGGAGGGGGCGGAGGGGACGCAGCGGGACATTTACTGGTCACATGGGGGACGCGGAGGAGGGGACGCAGCGGGACGTTTACTGGTCACATGGGGGACGCGGCGGAGGGGCCATTTACTGGTCACATGGGGGACACAGCCGGACACAGCCGGGCATAAACCGGTCACATGGGGGACGCAGCGGAGGGGACACACGTCACTACAGCCTTACGGGTCTGGTATACAACCGTGTGGATTACAGAACATCAGCCAAGCCGCCCCCTATACAGCAGGTAGGTGACGAGCCCCCTGTGTCTGCAGCCCACCTGCACTTAACAAGCCGGGGTGGGGAGTTAGACAATGGCTGCCGGCTGTAAAAGGTGTACGGCTACAGACGTCTCCCCCCGGCCTCCATGTATAACCCGTCCTCCTACCTCCAGATTTTTCTTTAGGGTCATAATGTTCTCGCTGCAAACTTCCACATTGTTCAGACTGACCTGGAAAAGACCAGCAGATTGAGCAGTGACAATGGCGGCTTCCCGTCCCCTGGCATTCAGCGTCTTTCGCCCGTCCCCCGGCATTCAGCGCCTTTCTCCTGTCCCCAGGGGCATTCAGATCCTTTCCCCTGGTAATTCAGCGCCTTTCTCCCGTCCCCCGGCATCCGACGCCTTTCTCCTGTCCCCAGGGGCATTCAGATCCTTTCCCCCGGTCATTCGGCGCCTTTCTCCCGTCCCCCGGCGCCTTTCTCCCATCCCCCGGCATCTTTCTCCCGTCCCCAGGGGCATCCAGCGCCTTTCTGCCGTCCCCCAAGGGCATCCAGCGCCTTTCTGCCGTCCCCCGGGGGCATCCAGCTCCTTTCTCCCGTCCCCCGGGGGCATCCAGCGCCTTTCTCCCGTCCCCCGGGGGCATCCAGCGCCTTTCTCCGTCCCCCGGGGGCATCCAGCGCCTTTCTCTCGTCCCCCGGGGGCATCCAGCGCCTTTCTCCCGTCACCCGGGGGCATCCAGCGCCTTTCTCCCGTCCCCAGGGGCATCAAGAGCCTTTCTCTCGTCCCCCAGTATCCAGCGCCGTACCAGGAAAGACATCTTGGCCTCGTCGTTACTCTCGATGCCCTTGGTATCGAACTTGCCCTGTTGCAGGCTGCTGTGCACGATGCTGACGGCGCTGGTGACGCCGCGCTGGATGTCCTGTAAGGTGGTGGCCGGGAAGCCCATCCTCAGCTTGTTACACAGGACCTCCCTGCAATCAATGGCAGACTAACATCAGGCAGCCCAGACCTCGCAGTGCATAGCCGTAACATCCCTACAATCACCTGAAGTCGGACTCCATCATGGTTGTCGACAGGTTAATCATGGCGCAGAGGCAATCTGTACTGGAGCTGGACAGAGCCCGCCCGATGCATTTCTTCACTATGTAAAACACGTCGTCCACCATGCTGGATATCAGCTGCCCCCGCTCACACGTGTCCATGGCCACCGCCTGCACAGGGGGTAAAGCATGAGCCCCCGTTACACCGCATCGTACCAGCACGCATTCCCAGCAGGCCGGCTCATTCCTCAGTAATACCCCCCTATATCCATAGTGCAGCCTCCAGAGCCGGCCTCCCTTAGTCCTCCCGGGTGTTGCCGTGTACCTTGTTGACGGACTCCCTCATGTAGTATTCCTCCATGGTGATGTAGTATCCGATCAGCTCTTGCAAGGAGCGGCTCAGGAGGCAATGCTTCAACAGCTTGTCCAGGCTCTGCTGATGCTCTGGAAGACAGAATCAGAATTGTGAGGCTGAGAATGACGAGGCCGGGAGTGACGAGGCCGAGGCCGGGAGTGACGAGGCCGAGGCCGGGAGTGACGAGCCCGAGGCCGGGAGTGACGAGCCCGAGGCCGAGAGTGACGAGCCCGAGGCCGGGAGTGACGAGCCCGAGGCCGAGAGTGACAAGCCCGAGGCAGGGAGTGACGAGGTGGACAGTGGCGGCACTGAGGTCAGCGCCATCCGCTCCATCTTCTGATATTGGGGGGTTATTCTACGTTCACACGGGTCTCATGGTCTCTGTCTAGTGAGGAGCTATAATGTGGTTCTGGATACACCACATGATGGACCCATCACTAATAATGGGAAACTTACAGAATCAGTGCCAAAAATAATGCTGAAAAGTAAGAAAATCCCACAGGGACCCCAGATGGAAATGTGAGCACAGCCTGACACCGTCACACCCCAGGCATTGAGCTCCATTGTGTACTGACCCTGTTTTACATCCTCCGCTGCCACGGAGTCGCCAACCTCAAAGTCTGAGGTGATGCGGCGTTTAATGAAGCGGAGGTAAAGCTCGGTCCGGGCGCTCATCAGGGTCACCTCAGCCAGGATGGGGTCCAGGTCCCTGTATATCACACAATACACTATCATCACTTCATCTTGTGAATCGGAGGCTCAGACTCCATTCACCGGACGGACACTCACCGGGGCTCGATCTTGTCAGAAGATGAAGCTCGGATGATGCAGCTCTGCACCCGCTGGAACTGCAGAACAGGGGTCACACCATGTATCATACAAATCATCACCCCCAATAACACAGCCCATGAGACCCTCCGCACCACCGGTGGGCACACCTCACCTTCCTCTGGTAGTCTCTCTGCTGTACAAACTTATCCACCACTTTCTCCACCTGTCGGTCGCACTCCGCCTGTAGGTGTTTAATCAGCATGTAGAGGCGGCCGGGTCCATAGTACGTCTCCAGAATGGGCTGATGAGTCTCCACTATACGGGCGATACCTGAAATACAGAGGTACGGACCTGAGCCGCCACCACACCCTTATCAACGCCTTCTATGTCATCTGCTGGACAGCGTACAGATCATCCAAAACCAGAATAACGTAATAATGAGCCCAGAGCAGCCGGAGAAAGAACGGCCCCCGACTGTGCGTCATCTACAAGTGGGGGCAGATCAGAGACGCTGCTCTGTACTCACCTTCAAATAGCAGGGTAAGGGTATCTGCAAACAAGAGAGATGCCCGATGCTCACTGCCCTCCGACGCCAAAGCCAGCGCCAAGTTCTCTTCAGCCTTCTTAGCTACCTGCAAAGCAGAGGCCAAGATTAGCTGGAGACCCTCGACAGGGGAACAGAGGAAGGGGCTGCAACTGGGAAGGAATAGGGAAGTGAGGAGGAGAGTCATGACGGGAGCGGCAAGGGAGGTCGGGACGGACGCCAGTCGGAGAGGGCGGATGGGACGGACGCCAGTCGGCGAGGGCGGACGGGACGGACGCCAGTCGGAGAGGGCGGACGCCAGTCGGAGAGGGCGGACGCCGGGCGGTGAGGACGGACGGGACGGACGCCAGGCGGCGAGGACGGACGGGACAGACGGAGGCAGTCGGGACAGACAGGGGCGGACAGCAGAGAGTCAGGGTAGGAGACAAGAATTCTCACCTGCTGACACAGGTATGCAGAGAACTTGCTGATTCCCTCCTCGTGCAGCCCCAGCAGTGGGAAGATCTTGAAGAATCTCTCCACCTGGGGAAGGTCCCCGGCTTTAGTTGCTGTATCAAACTTCTGGCTGACCAGAACCTTCAGCTGCTTCTCGGCCTCCTGCAGGAGCTGTAAGTTGGCATCAATCATGCTGCCTAGAGAACAACGCAGAAAGATGAGAACGAGACGTTGGCGCCTCCAGGAGTCAGAGCTAGGGTGTAGATTCATATATTACTTGGGGTGTATATATATATATATATATATATATATATATATATATATATATATATATATTACCAGCAAAAAGTTTGGAGCCCCCTGTTGTTCATGCAATGGTTTTCCTTGTTCTTTTTGGAATGTGCACATTGTAGATTCAGACTGAGAGCAGCAAAACCGATGGAAACAAGGAGTAAAGAAACTGGTGTGACCCGGAGCAAACTGTGCCCCCTCAGATTCCTCCTGTACACCCTCCTGTGTCCCCTCAGATTGCCCCTGTGACCACTCAGACACCTCCTGTGACCCCCTCAATTGTCACCTGTAGTGGCTCCAATGGACGGATCTATGTAGTCCAGAGATCACGTGTGGGATCTCCAACCTCCAGAACCACCGACCTCAACCAATGGAGGTGTGAAGGGAAAGCGACCGACAAGCGCTCAGCTCCTCCGGGAAATCCCTCATGACTGCAGGAGCCATTAATGCCGGAGAGAACAACAAGGGGGGGTAGAGCCGCCAGCAGAGTGACACGGAGGGCACAGGAGGAATCCGAGGAGTTACACGCATTTCAGTACTCCTTGCTTCTCACCTGTGCCTTCCTGCCTTCAGTCTGAATCTACAATGTGCACAATTCATAGTAAGGACTGGAGAGGCCGGACGCTGGGTGTGTGTGTATATGGCTGAGCGCGCACACGTCACCTTCTCGTCCCTGCCGGCTCAGCTCGATGACGGACTTGTCCAGGCACAGGTAGCGGTGGATGTGCGCAGCTGCCTGCTCGTACTCCTCACTCTTCAGCGCCGTCTGAACGCCGTCCATACAGAACTTGAGATCCAGGATGTCGTCTGCTCGCTGAATGGCCTGATAGAGCCGGCACTGCGGAGGAGAAGACTCCGGCCGTCAGTCTCCACCACCGACCCAAAGACAGCGAGGTGTGACCACAGGATGGCGCTGCACACACTGCACCGGCCCCCCACCCAATGTGTACAGGGGCCGACAGACACCGGTGGGAAGAATCAGACATACCGGACCTCACTAGAAAGACGCGTGAGCCGAGCACGGACCACTGTATACTGGAGTATAGCACACAATGCACCAGCAGAACAGTGACTGCAGCTCTGGAGGTGACTGGAGGATAAGACATGGTGTGTATATACACACACACACACACACACACACACACACAGACACACATTATATATATACAGTTATATGAAAAAGTTTGGGCACCCCTATTAATCTTAAGCTTAATGTTTTATAAAAATTGGTGTTTTTGCAGCAGCTCTTTCAGTTTGATATATGTAATAACTGTTGGACACAGTAATGTTTCTGCCTTGAAATGAGGTTTATTGTACTAACAGAAAATGTGCAATCTGCATTCAAACAAAATGTGACAGGTGCATAAGTATGGGCACCTCACCAGAAAAGTGGCATTAATATTTAGTAGATCCTCCTTTTGCCTCTAGTCGCTTCCTGTAGCTTTTAATGAGTTCCTGGATCCTGGATGAAGGTATTTTTGACCATTCCTCTTTACAAAACAATTCCAGTTCCTGTAAGTTTGATGGTCGCCGAGCATGGACAGCCCTCTTCACATGATCCCACAGATGTTCAATGATATTCAGGTTTGGGGACTGGGATGGCCATTCCAGAACATTGTAATTGTTCCTCTGCATGAATGCCTGAGTAGATCTGGAGCGGTGTTTTGGATCATTGTCTTGCTGAAAGATCCATCCCCTGCATAACTTCAACTTTATCACTGATTCTTGAACATTATTGTCAAGAATCTGCTGATACTGAGTGGAATCCATGCGTCCCTCAACTTTAACAAGATTCCCGGGGCCGGCATTGGCCACACAGCCCCAAAGCATGATGGAACCTCCACAAAATTTTACTGTGGGTAGCAAGTGTTTTTCTTGGAATGCTGTGTTTTTTTGCCGCCATGCATAACGCCTTTTTGTATGACCAAACAACTCAATCTTGGTTTCATCAGTCCACAGGACCTTCTTCCAAAAAGACATTGGCTTCTCCAAATGTGCCTTTGCATACCTCAGCCGACTCTGTTTGTGGCGTGCTTGCAGAAACGGCTTCTTTCGCATCACTCTCCCATACAGCTTCTCCTTGTGCAAAGTGCGTTGTATAGTTGACCGATGCACAGTGACACCATCTGCAGCAAGTTGATGCTGCAGCTCTCTGGAGGTGGTTTGAGGATTGTCCTTGACTGATCTCACCATTCTTATTCTCTACCTTTCTGATGTTTTTCTTGGCCTGCCACTTCTGGCCTTAACAAGAACTGTCCCTGTGTTCTTCCATTTCCTTACTATGTTCCTCACAGTGGAAACTGACAGGTTAAATCTCTGAGACAGCTTTTTGTATCCTTCCCCTGAACAACTATGTTGAATAATCTTTGTTTTTAGATCATTTGACAGTTGTTTTGAGGAGCCCATGATGCCACTCTTCAGAGGAGATTCAAACAGGAGAACAACTTGCAAGTGGCCACTTTAAGTAGCTTTTCTCATGATAGCATACACCTGGCTATGAAGTTCAAAGCTCAATGAGGTTACAATACCAAAAAAAGTGCTTTAGTAAGTCAGTAAAAAGTAGGTAGGAGTATTTAAAACAAGAAAATGATGAGTGCCCATACTTATGCACCTGTCAAATTTTGTTTGAATGCAGATTGCACATTTTCTGTTAGTACAATAAACCTCATTTCAAGGCAGAAACATTACTGTGTCCAACAGTTATTACATAGATCAAACTGAAAGAGCTGCTGCAAAAACACCAATTTTTATAAAACATTAAGCTTAAGATTAATAGGGGTGCCCAAACTTTTTCATATAACTGTATATATATACAGTACAGACCAAAAGTTTGGACACACCTTCTCATTTAAAGATTTTTCTGTATTTTCTTGACTATGAAAATTGTACATTCACACTGAAGGCATCAAAACTATGAATTACCACATGTGGAATTATATACTTAACAAAAAAGTGTGAAACAACTGAAAATATGTCTTATATTCTAGGGTCTTCACAGTAGCCACCTTTTGCTTTGATGACTGCTTTGCACACTCTTGGCATTCTCTTGATGAGCTTCAAGAGGTAGTCACCGGAAATGGTCTTCACTTCATAGGTGTGCCCTGTCAGGTTTAATAAGTGGGATTTCTTGCCTTATAAATGGGGTTGGGACCATCAGTTGTGTTGTGCAGAAGTCTGGTGGATACACAGCTGATAGTCCTACTGAATAGACTGTTAGAATTTGTATTATGGCAAGAAAAAAGCAGCTAAGTAAAGAAAAACGAGTGGCCATCATTACTTTAAGAAATGAAGGTCAGTCAGTGCGAAAAGTTGGGAAAACTTTGAAAGTGTCCCCAAGTGCAGTTGCAAAAACCATCAAGCGCTACAAAGAAACTGGATCACATGAAGACCGCCCCAGGAAAGGAAGACCAAGAGTCACCTCTGCTTCTGAGGATAAGTTTATCTGAGTCACCAGCCTCAGAAATCGCAGGTTAACAGCAGCTCAGATTAGAGACCAGGTCAATGCCACACAAAGTTCTAGCAGCAGACACATCTCTGCAACAACTGTTAAGAGGAGACTTTGTGCAGCAGGCCTTCATGGTAGAATAGCTGCTAGGAAACCACTGCTAAGGACAGGCAACAAGCAGAAGAGACTTGTTTGGGCTAAAGAACACAAGGAATGGACGTTAGACCAGTGGAAATCTGTGCTTTGGTCTGATGAGTCCAAATTTGAGATCTTTGGTTCCAACCACCGTGTCTTTGTGTGACGCAGAAAAGGTGAACGGATGGACTCTACATGCCTGGTTCCCACCGTGAAGCATGGAGGAGGAGGTGTGATGGTGTGGGGGGGCTTTGCTGGTGACACTGTTGGGGATTTATTCAAAACTGAAGGCATACTGAACCAGCATGGCTACCACAGCATCTTGCAGCGGCATGCTATTCCATCCGGTTTCCGTTTAGTTGGACCATCATTTATTTTTCAACAGGACAATGACCCCAAACACCTCCAGGCTGTGTAAGGGCTATTTGACCAAGGAGAGTGATGGGGGGCTACGCCAGATGACCTGGCCTCCACAGTCACCAGACCTGAACCCAATTGAGATGGTTTGGGGTGAGCTGGACCGCAGAGTGAAGGCAAAAGGGCCAACAAGTGCTAAGCATCTCTGGGAACCCCTTCAAGATTGTGGGAAAACCATTTCCGGTGACTACCTCCTGAAGCTCATCAAGAGAATGCCAAGAGTGTGCAAAGCAGTCATCAAAGCAAAAGGTGGCTACTGTGAAGACCCTAGAATATAAGACATATTTTCAGTTGTTTCACACTTTTTTGTTAAGTATATAATTCCACATGTTTATATACACATACACACATATACACTCTCGTCCACGGGGCGGCGTACCTTGGCGAGGTCGAGCTGCCGCACTTTACTGCTGACGTTCTCGGCCAGGTTGCAGGTGAAGCCAATCATGCCGGACAGTTGCTGGGCGTCTCCTTCTATCAGCTGCAGGTTCGGCCTGGATGAATGATGGATGGTGGTCAGAGGTAGAGTGCAGGATTATGGGGGAGCGGACTAACACTGCGCAGGGTCTACAGGATGATCGGCCCCTATGTATACATACGTACCCCATCCGCTGTAAGGACAGCATCTTGTTCTCTACTGCCCCCTGCTGTCCGAGCAGCGCCTCCAGTTCTGCTTCTACCTGCACCTGTAGGGGAGAGACAGCAGATCCCTGGAATTACTGTGCGGGGCGATGTGCGGTGTGCTGTGCTAGGTGATGTGCGGGGTGATGTGCGGTGTGCTGTGCTAGGTGATGTGCGGGGTGATGTCCGGTGTGCTGTGCTAGGTGATGTGCGGCGTGCGGTCCTCCGTGGTGTCCCTGACTCTATGGTGCAGCAGCACGGTCCCCTCTTATTGGCGGCTGCTGAGGTCGGGTCCCATCCCAGGTAATCACACAGAAGAGCGAGTGACCGCGGGGGGATCGGCTGCCTTGAATCCCATGGATCTCCCTCCTCCCGCGGTCTCTCGCTCTTCTCACAGCGCAGGATTCATCTGATGAAGGTCGGGGATCTGACAGAAAAGTCGCCCTGTGGACCAAACCTGAAAATAAACAATCTGCGGCTTCCTGCACATGACATGCTCTTCTGTGCAGACCTGACACTACGGCGGCCCCTCCTGATACTATGGCGGCCCCTCCTGTCACTGACACAACGGCGGCCCCTCCAGTCACTGACACAACGGCGGCCCCTCCAGTCACTGACACAACGGCGGCCCCTCCTGTCACTGACACTACGGCGGCCCCTCCAGTCACTGACACTACGGCGGCCCCTCCAGTCACTGACACTACGGCGGCCCCTCCAGTCACTGACACTACGGCGGCCCCTCCAGTCACTGACACTACGGCGGCCCCTCCAGTCACTGACACTACGGCGGCCCCTCCAGTCACTGACACTACGGCGGCCCCTCCTGTCACTGACACTACGGCGGCCCCTCCTGTCACTGACACTACGGCGGCCCCTCCTGTCACTGACACTACGGCGGCCCCTCCTGTCACTGACACTACGGCGGCCCCTCCTGTCACTGACACTACGGCGGCCCCTCCAGTCACTGACACTACGGCGGCCCCTCCAGTCACTGACACTACGGCGGCCCCTCCAGTCACTGACACTACGGCGGCCCCTCCTGTCACTGACACTACGGCGGCCCCTCCTGTCACTGACACTACGGCGGCCCCTCCTGTCACGGACACTACGGCGGCCCCTCCTGTCACGGACACTACGGCGGCCCCTCCTGTCACGGACACTACGGCGGCCCCTCCTGTCACTGACACTACGGCGGCCCCTCCAGTCACTGACACTACGGCGGCCCCTCCAGTCACTGACACTACGGCGGCCCCTCCAGTCACTGACACTACGGCGGCCCCTCCTGTCACTGACACTACGGCGGCCCCTCCTGTCACGGACACTACGGCGGCCCCTCCTGTCACGGACACTACGGCGGCCCCTCCTGTCACTGACACTACGGCGGCCCCTCCAGTCACTGACACTACGGCGGCCCCTCCAGTCACTGACACTACGGCGGCCCCTCCAGTCACTGACACTACGGCGGCCCCTCCTGTCACTGACACTACGGCGGCCCCTCCAGTCACTGACACTACGGCGGCCCCTCCTGTCACTGACACTACGGCGGCCCCTCCTGTCACTGACACTACGGCGGCCCCTCCAGTCACTGACACTACGGCGGCCCCTCCAGTCACTGACACTACGGCGGCCCCTCCTGTCACTGACACTACGGCGGCCCCTCCTGTCACTGACACTACGGCGGCCCCTCCTGTAACTATCGGTCCTTCCCCCGTCACCTCCTCCGCACACAGCCGCGTGTACGCCTCCTCCAGCTCCTGCAGATCGGTGAGGGAGCGGATCCGGTCCATGCTGAGCGCGGAGCCGCCGTCTCCCTGGTAACCGGCTGAGGCGGCCATGTTGGTAGGACACGTCACTTCCGGCCCTCGCTCGCGCACATCACTTCCGGTGTCCTGCGGAGCCGGGCTGTTCTCGCGGTGCCGGTTCCCAGAGCGGCTGGAGGTTCGCGCGCTCTGAGCTGCGTGGATTTCCGGGAGGATCGAGCACAGACGGGAGCGGCCCGGGCTGTGGAGGAAGCGAAGGCGGCGGGATCTGGACAGGCGGCGCGGGCAGCTGTGTGAGGACCTCCGGAGTCTGAGCGGCGCGAAATGGCGGCAGAGTGATCCCCGCGCGCCATCCGCCTGTAATCTCCGCCATCCGCCCGAGCCGCGCCCCGGACACCGGGTGAGGAGACGACCGGGGACAGTGCGGAGGGCGTACAGTCATTGTACCGGCGTGTGAGGGGTCAGGAGACGCGGCCCGGTCCCGTGAAGGCGAAGAGCCGGAGCCACGGAGTCCCCCCCCCCCCCCCCTCCCTGGGCCGCGCTCCTCTCCCCCCCCCCTCCCTGGGCCGCGCTCCTCTCCCCCCCCCCTCCCTGGGCCGCGCTCCTCTCCCCCCCCCCCCTCCCTGGGCCGCGCTCCTCTCCCCCCCCCCTCCCTGGGCCGCGCTCCTCTCCCCCCCCCCCCCTCCCTGGGCCGCGCTCCTCTCCCCCCCCCCTCCCTGGGCCGCGCTCCTCTCCCCCCCCCCTCCCTGGGCCGCGCTCCTCTCCCCCCCCCCCCTCCCTGGGCCGCGCTCCTCCCCCCCCCCCCCCTCCCTGGGCCGCGCTCCTCCCCCCCCCCCCCTCCCTGGGCCGCGCTCCTCCCCCCCCCCCCTCCCTGGGCCGCGCTCCTCCCCCCCCCCCCTCCCTGGGCCGCGCTCCTCTCCCCCCTCCCCCCTCCCTGGGCCGCGCTCCTCTCCCCCCTCCCCCCTCCCTGGGCCGCGCTCCTCTCCCCCCCCCCCCCCCTCCCTGGGCCGCGCTCCTCTCCCCCCTCCCCCTCCCTGGGCCGCGCTCCTCTCCCCCCTCCCCCTCCCTGGGCCGCGCTCCTCCCCCCCCCCCCCCTCCCTGGGCCGCGCTCCTCTCCCCCCTCCCCCTCCCTGGGCTGCGCTCCTCTCCCCCCCCCCCCCCTCCCTGGGCCGCGCTCCTCCCCCCCCCCCCCCTCCCTGGGCCGCGCTCCTCCCCCCCCCCCCCCTCCCTGGGCCGCGCTCCTCCCCCCCCCCCCTCCCTGGGCCGCGCTCCTCTCCCCCCTCCCCCCTCCCTGGGCCGCGCTCCTCTCCCCCTCCCCCTCCCTGGGCCGCGCTCCTCTCCCCCTCCCCCTCCCTGGGCCGCGCTCCTCTCCCCCCTCCCCCTCCCTGGGCCGCGCTCCTCTCCCCCTCCCCCTCCCTGGGCCGCGCTCCTCTCCCCCCTCCCCCTCCCTGGGCCGTGCTCCTCTCCCCCCTCCCCCTCCCTGGGCCGCGCTCCTCTCCCCCCTCCCCCTCCCTGGGCCGCGCTCCTCTCTCCCCCCCCCCCCCTCCCTGGGCCGCGCTCCTCTCTCCCCCCCCCCCCCCTCCCTGGGCCGCGCTCCTCTCCCCCCCCCCCCCCTCCCTGGGCCGCGCTCCTCTCCCCCCCCCCCCCCCCCTCCCTGGGCCGCGCTCCTCCCCCCCCCCCCCCCTCCTCCCCCTCCCTGGGCCGCGCTCCTCTCCCCCCCCCTCCTCCTCCCCCTCCCTGGGCCGCGCTCCTCTCCCCCCCCCCTCCTCCCCCTCCCTGGGCCGCGCTCCTCTCCCCCCCCCCTCTCCCCCCCCTCCTGGGCCGCGCTCCTCTCCCCCCCCCCCCCTCCCCCTCCCTGGGCCGCGCTCCTCTCTCCCCCCCCCCCCCCTCCCTGGGCCGCGCTCCTCTCCCCCCCCCCCCCCTCCTGGGCCGCGCTCCTCTCCCCCCCCCTCCCTCCCTGGGCCGCGCTCCTCTCCCCCCCCTCCCTCCCTGGGCCGCGCTCCTCTCCCCCCCCCCCCTGGGCCGCGCTCCTCTCTCCCTCCCCCCCCCCCTCCCTGGGCCGCGCTCCTCTCTCTCCCCCCCCCCCCTCCCTAGGCCGCGCTCCTCTCTCCCTCCCCCCCCCCCTCCCTGGGCCGCGCTCCTCTCTCCCCCCCCCCCCCCCCCTCCCTAGGCCGCGCTCCTCTCTCTCCCCCCCCCCTCCCTGGGCCGCGCTCCTCTCTCCCCCCCCCCCCCCTGGGCCGCGCTCCTCTTCCCCTCCCCCTCCCCCTCCCCCTCCCTCCTCCTCCCTGGGCCGCGCTCTTCTCCTCCCCTCCTCCTCCCCTGGGGCCGCGCGCTCTTCTCCTCCCCTCCTCCTCCCCCGGGGCCGCGCGCTCTTCTCCTCCCCTCCTCCTCCCCCGGGGCCGCGCGCTCTTCTCCTCCCCTCCTCCTCCCCGGGGCCGCGCGCTCTTCTCCTCCCCTCCTCCTCCCCCGGGGCCGCGCGCTCTTCTCCTCCCCTCCTCCTCCCCCGGGGCCGCGCGCTCTTCTCCTCCCCTCCTCCTCCCCCGGGGCCGCGCGCTCTTCTCCTCCCCTCCTCCTCCCCCGGGGCCGCGCGCTCTTCTCCTCCCCTCCTCCTCCCCGCGCTCTTCTCCTCCCCTCCTCCTCCCCGCGCTCTTCTCCTCCCCTCCTCCTCCCCGCGCTCTTCTCCTCCCCTCCTCCTCCCCGCGCTCTTCTCCTCCCCTCCTCCTCCCCGCGCTCTTCTCCTCCCCTCCTCCTCCCCGCGCTCTTCTCCTCCCCTCCTCCTCCCCGCGCTCTTCTCCTCCCCTCCTCCTCCCCGCGCTCTTCTCCTCCCCTCCTCCTCCCCGCGCTCTTCTCCTCCCCTCCTCCTCCCCGCGCTCTTCTCCTCCCCTCCTCCTCCCCGCGCTCTTCTCCTCCCCGCGCTCTTCTCCTCCCCTCCTCCTCCCCGCGCTCTTCTCCTCCCCTCCTCCTCCCCGCGCTCTTCTCCTCCCCTCCTCCTCCCCGCGCTCTTCTCCTCCCCTCCTCCTCCCCGCGCTCTTCTCCTCCCCTCCTCCTCCCCGCGCTCTTCTCCTCCCCTCCTCCTCCCCGCGCTCTTCTCCTCCCCTCCTCCTCCCCGCGCTCTTCTCCTCCCCTCCTCCTCCCCGCGCTCTTCTCCTCCCCTCCTCCTCCCCGCGCTCTTCTCCTCCCCTCCTCCTCCCCGCGCTCTTCTCCTCCCCTCCTCCTCCCCCCGCTCTTCTCCTCCCCTCTTCCTCCCCCCGCTCTTCTCCTCCCCTCTTCCTCCCCCCGCTCTTCTCCTCCCCTCTTCCTCCCCCCCGCTCTTCTCCTCCCCTCTTCCTCCCCCCGCTCTTCTCCTCCCCTCTTCCTCCCCCCGCTCTTCTCCTCCCCTCTTCCTCCCCCCGCTCTTCTCCTCCCCTCTTCCTCCCCCCGCTCTTCTCCTCCCCTCTTCCTCCCCCGCTCTTCTCCTCCCCTCTTCCTCCCCCCGGGCCGCGCGCTCTTCTCCTCCCCTCTTCCTCCCCCGGGGCCGCTCGCTCCCACGCATTCCCACCTGTACCATGATGAGTCTTCATGTCTCTTCTCTGACACGGTCGCTGGAGACGACTGACCTCTGAGTGGTGGGCGGTGCTTGTGTGGCGGTGCGGTCACGTGACCTGCTGCCGCCGGTTGTAACGCTTCTTCCCGTCTTCCAGGGCTCCTCTTCTCCTGGTGCCGCTGATCTGGAGCCGCTGCCGCCATGTTCCTCTATAACCTGACCCTGCAGAGAGCCACCGGCATCAGCTTTGCCATCCACGGGAACTTCTCAGGTAACGTCCCCGGCGCCGTGTATCCCGGTGATCAATGCCGCTCCCGTCCCCTGAGACGTCTCTGATCCTGAGGCTGATGGGGCCGGTGGTTTTGCTGGCCTCACGCCCTTCTGGGGATTCCTCACTCAGTGGCGCCCCCTTCGGTCCGTGTCTGACCACTTGGGGGCGTCCCGGTGACTCCTGTCGGATGGTTTCTTATCTTGTTCTGTTCTCTTGTGTCCAGGAACTAAACTCCAGGAGATTGTTGTTTCCCGGGGGAAGATCCTGGAGCTGCTGCGGCCTGATGCCAACACGGGCAAGGTGCACACGCTTCTGACGGTGGAGGTGTTCGGCGTCATCCCGCTCGCTCATGGCTTTCCGCCTCACCGGCGGCACTAAGGATTACATAGTGGTGGGCAGCGACTCCGGCCGCATCATCATCCTGGAGTACCACCCATCCAAGAACATGTTCGAGAAGATCCACCAGGAGACGTTCGGGAAGAGCGGCTGCCGCAGGATTGTGCCCGGGCAGTTCTTGGCGGTGGACCCCAAGGGCAGAGCTGTGATGATAAGTGAGTGGTTCTCTGAGGGTCTCCTCCCTGGACTGGAGCGTGGGGGACCCCTTACTTCAGGCCAGGCTCTCATTGTTGTACAGCAAGGCGGCCATGATGGGGGCGTCTCTGCCTGCCGGGGGGGGTGTGGGGTCTCTTCTTCCATCTGACCCTTTGTGCCTTCATGTGACTGTCCTCTTATGGTGTGTGCAGCAGGGCAGGGTGTGCGGGCCCCCGAGGTGTATTTGTTGCCCGCGCCTCAGCTCTCTGTGTTTTCAGGTGCCATAGAGAAGCAGAAGCTGGTCTACATCCTGAACAGAGACGCCGCTGCCCGGCTCACCATCTCCTCCCCGCTGGAGGCTCACAAAGCCAACACCCTGGTGTATCACGTGGTGGGGGTGGACGTCGGCTTTGAGAACCCCATGTTTGCCTGCCTGGAGATGGACTATGAGGTGAAGTGGATGCTGGGGGTTGTGCTCCTGCTCTGTGCTCTGGATGATGAGTCCTCATGTCTCTTCTCTGACTCTGCTGGAGAGAGTTGTGTTGCTGAACCTGAGCTGCCGGCGGGCGTTTCATCGTGGGCCGGGATTTGGTTCTTTGCTTTTGACAAGATTTGGTTTCTTTATAGGAGGCCGATAATGACCCCACGGGGGAAGCGGCCGCCAACACCCAGCAGACCCTGACCTTCTACGAGCTGGATCTTGGCCTGAACCACGTGGTGCGCAAGTACAGCGAGCCGCTGGAGGAGCATGGCAACTTCCTCATCACAGGTGAGACCACCCTGGCATCATGGTGTCCAGTCGCTGCGTGTCTGGTGGTCCTTGCCTGCCTGGGGGTGTATCAGAGCTGACTGTGCTTTGGGCCGGAGCTGTCCGGGTGGCCTCGGCACCTCTGCGGCACCTTCTCACCGTCTCTTCCTTGCAGTCCCCGGCGGCTCGGACGGCCCCAGCGGCGTGCTGATCTGCTCCGAAAACTACATCACCTACAAGAACTTCGGTGATCAGCCGGACATCCGCTGTCCCATCCCGAGGAGGAGGGTGAGTGTCGTCCGTGCCGCCGGCTTTCCTGGCAGCCATTAATGATGAATTCTCATGTCTCTTCTCTGACTGTATTGTGGAGAGGAAGTGAAGATCCTGACGTCTGCCGCCCGCGGAGCTCATCGCGGGTTTCTTACTATAAACCCTCCTGACGCTTTCTTCTCTGCACAGAACGACCTGGACGACCCCGAGCGAGGGATGATCTTCGTCTGCTCCGCCACACACAAAACCAAATCCATGTTCTTCTTCCTGGCGCAGACGGAGCAGGGAGACATCTTTAAGATCACGCTGGAGACAGACGAGGACATGGTGAGGACGGTGCCGGGAGTGTGAGGCCTCCCGAGGAGAAGGGTGTAGATGCCGTCCTCTCACCCTCCGCTCCTTCTCCCTCAGGTTACAGAAATCCGCCTGAAATACTTTGACACCGTTCCGGTGGCCTCAGCGATGTCCGTCCTGAAGACCGGCTTCCTCTTTGTGGCTTCAGAGTTTGGGAACCAGTAAGTGTCGGCTGGAGTCACCCGGCCGGCGGCTGGAGTCACCCGGCCGGCGGCTGGAGTCACCCGGCCGGCGGCTGTAGCTTTTGGGCGCAGTGGAGGTCGATGGAGAATTATGTTCAGAGAACTAGTGAATGGGCTATAGATAAAAGGACTTTGATTAGGGATCGTGATTGGCCGCCATAAACAGATGTGGTTTTAGGTAATGCCTAAAACTGTGTAAGTTTTGGTTGGTCCTAATTTCTTGGGGTAGAGCATTCCGGAGAATTGGTGCTGCTGATTTTCTTGATTTTAAAATGCTCTCATTAAATTATGAGGACCTAAGAAAACAAGATGAAAGCCGACATGAGACAACGCGACGTGTCCGGGAGAATCGCCCCCATCAGAACCTTCACAATCCCCCAAACGCTGCGTTTATTTCACAACCTGCCGGTCACATTCCCCATGAAAATACTCAGATACAATCCATCATATTAAAGTATATATGGCCGGAAAAACAGAGCAGACCCCTTATACATCCATATGGAGAAAGAGGACTAGGGCGCCCCTCAGTGGTGACATATTATACAGCAGCCACATTCAAACCATTGAGGTTTATGTGGATTAATAATGACGATACACTGGATACAAATGGAAAAACATTTCATAGGAATCCACAATCTGCCATCTTTCTCTTATTCATAGATTGCAGCCGGGCCTAATAGTAATAATTGTGGGGGCTGCTTTGGGCGTGCGGGTGCTGATTAACAATCTGAACCCTATAAATAGCTGTGAAGCCCCCAGAGACTGGAGCAGTGTAATGCGGACCTCCAGCTCCTGTGAATCGCAGTGATTGGTGCGGAGTAGAGGAGGGCATCTCCTGCTTCTCTACCATCGGGAATACGACTTTCCATATAAAGATCAGTATAAATATCCACCAATAAGACGCTCTGTACAGGAGAGATCTGACTCCCGACCCCCCGAGCTCTACACCATGCGGCTCAGCCCCCCACAGCAGAGCCAGCCCAGGCTGTAGGGACCACCACATGCGGAGGAGACGTTCCCCTCTCTGGACGTACAATGCTCGATCGCCCGGGTCAGTGATGGGGACACCGTGCAGAAAGCTGCTATAGAGGGGTATTTCACGCCATATAGACCCTCGCAGATCTACCGCCGATCCCTGGGACGCAATCTCCCGTCTGATATCTCAGGTCAGCAGCATCCTGCTGACAATCACCGAGGAGCCCGCGCTGCTGACAATCACCTGCACTTGGCTCCGCACGAGCTTCAGACAGGGACTGTGCAGATCCTCACCGCTACTAAAAGCCCAAGCGACTGGAGAAATCCTAAATGTCCGTCATTAGCGGAGATTATAGCATTGGTGGATGAGAATAATTGCTTCATCTGCTGATAACGCACCATGATTCAGACTGAACACTGCGGATACGGCTGTCGTGTGTGTGCGCGCGCGGGCTGTCGTGTGTGTGCGCGCGCGGGCTGTCGTGTGTGTGCGCGCGCGGGCTGTCGTGTGTGTGCGCGCGCGGGCTGTCGTGTGTGTGCGCGCGCGGGCTGTCGTGTGTGTGCGCGCGCGGGCTGTCGTGTGTGTGTGCGCGCGCGGGCTGTCGTGTGTGTGTGCGCGCGCGGGCTGTCGTGTGTGTGTGCGCGCGGGCTGTCGTGCGTGCTGGGTGTCGTGCGCGGGTGTCATCTGTCATCAGCTTCTCCCCCTTTTATCCACAGTAATTTATGATGAGACGTTATTACTGTTTAGTCGTTAAACTACTGCGGAAAAATAAGAGACTCTGATGTGATGACGACTTACACTGATCGTCAATGTGATGTAAAATAATACAATATAGATTAATAAAAAATGTTATAGTTAAAAAAAAAAATAAAAAGCGAATAGGTGCAGCTCGGGAGAAGTGATGGAGTGGGAGGTGCGGATGTTAGTCGAAAGTCGCTTGTGGAGTGTAGGGAACGGGTAGGCTGATAAACAGAAATGAGGGAGGAGATGTAGGGGGCGCCGCACTGTAATGAGGGAGGAGATGTAGGGGGCGCCGCACTGTAATGAGGGAGGAGATGTAGGGGGGGGCGCCGCACTGTAATGAGGGAGGAGATGTAGGGGGCGCCGCACTGTAATGAGGGAGGAGATGTAGGGGGCGCCGCACTGTAATGAGGGAGGAGATGTAGGGGGGCGCCGCAGTGTAATGAGGGAGGAGATGTAGGGGGGCGCCGCACTGTAATGAGGGAGGAGATGTAGGGGGCGCCGCACTGTAATGAGGGAGGAGATGTAGGGGGGGCGCCGCAGTGTAATGAGGGAGGAGATGTAGGGGGCGCCGCACTGTAATGAGGGAGGAGATGTAGGGGGGCGCCGCACTGTAATGAGGGAGGAGATGTAGGGGGGGCGCCGCACTGTAATGAGGGAGGAGATGTAGGGGGGCGCCGCACTGTAATGAGGGAGGAGATGTAGGGGGGCGCCGCACTGTAATGAGGGAGGAGATGTAGGGGGCGCCGCACTGTAATGAGGGAGGAGATGTAGGGGGCGCCGCACTGTAATGAGGGAGGAGATGTAGGGGGGCGGGAGATGTAGGGGGGTGCTGCACTGTGATGAGGGAGGAGATGTAGGGGGACGCCGCACTGTAATGAGGGAGGAGATGTAGGGGGGGCGCCGCACTGTGATGAGGGAGGAGATGTAGGGGGACGCCGCAGTGTAATGAGGGAGGAGATGTAGGGGGCGCCGCAGTGTAATGAGGGAGGAGATGTAGGGGGGCGCCGCAGTGTAATGAGGGAGGAGATGTAGGGGGGGCGCCGCTCTGTGGAGGGCTTTGTGGGTGAGAACAAGCAGTGTATATTGGATCCTATAATTCATGGGCAGCCAGTGCAATGACTGGCAGAGAGCGGAGGAGTCTGAGTAACAGCCAGATAGATGACCCTGGCTGCAGCATTAAGGATGGACTGGAGGGGGGAAAGTTGAGTGAGGGGGCGGCCAATTAATAGAGAGTTACAGTAGTCCAGGCGGCAGTGGATCAGGGCGACAGTGAGGGGTTTTGTTGTTTCCAAGGTGAGAAAGGGACGGATTCTAGAGATGTTCTTCAGGTGCAAGCGACAAGAGCGGGCAAGAGATTGTATATGGAGGGTGAAGGAGAGATTGGTGTCACAACGCCCAGACTGCGCACCTGCTGGCTCGGCGTTATTGTGGTGCCCACACGGAGAGGGAGATGTCAGATTTAGAGAGGTAAGTAGACGGCAGGAGCAGAAGAAGTTCAGTTTTGTAAAGGTTGAGTTTCAGATAGAGAGCGGACACGATGTTGGAAACAGTCACTGGTGTTCTGTAGTACAGCGGGGGTAAGGTCAGGGGATGAGGTCTATAGTTGTATCAGCATAAAAATGGTACTGAAAACCAAATTTGCTGATGGTCTGTCCAATTGGGGCTGTGTAGAGAGAGAAGAGGGCCAAGGACTGACCCCTGAGGGACCCCAATAGTGAGAGGAAGAGGGCCAAGGACTGACCCCTGAGGGACCCCAATAGTGAGAGGAAGAGGGCCAAGGACTGACCCCTGAGGGACCCCAATAGTGAGAGGAAGAGGGCCAAGGACTGACCCCTGAGGGGCCCCAGTAGTGAGAAGAAGAGGGCCAAGGACTGACCCCTGAGGGACCCCAATATTGAGAGGAAGGGGGGAAGAAGTGGAGTAACTGAACGATACACTGAAGGAGCAGTCAGAAAGATAGAAGGAGAACTAGGAGAGAGCAGGGTCCTTTATGCCGATTGAGTGGAGCATAGAGAGTAGGAGGTGGTGGTCAATGGTGTCGAAGGCTGCAGAGCGTAGACACTGTTACATTTTGCTGTCAGAAGGTCATTGGTCACTTTGAGTGCTGTTTCTGTAGAATGCAGGAAGCCGGACTATGATGGGTCTAGAAGAGAGTGAGTAGAGAAATAACGGGTAAGGCGGGAGTAGACCAGGCGCTCCAAGAGTTTAGAGACGAAGGGGAGATTGGTCTGTAGTTGTTTGTGCAGGAAAGGTCAAGAGGTTTTTTTTTTTTTTTTTTTTTTTACAATGAAGTAATGATCGTGTTTGAAGGAGGAGGGGAAGATACCAGAAGAGAGGGAGATTGGAGATTTTAGTTAGGTGACTAGTGAGGACTTGAGTAGATGTGAGGGGATGGGGTCAGTGGTGCATGTAGTAGGATGAGAAGAAGAGAGGAGCCTGGAGACTTACTCTGTGACTGGGTGAAATCTGGGGAGGGATGGGAGTCACGGCACTTGGTGGCTGGGAGCTGGTTTCCTGACGGATGGGGTCTATTTTCTCTGTGAAGTAGGAGGCCAAGTCCTCGGCACAGATGTCCGTGATGGGGGCCTGCGCTTTAGGACTGAGGAGGGAGTGAAAGGTGTCTAAGAGTTTTTTGGGTTGTTGGATAGTGAGGAGATCAGGGTGGTGAAGTAGGTCTGTTTGGCGAGGTGAAGGGCAGAGTTATAGGTTCTTAACATAAATTTATAGTGGATAAAGTTTTCTGGTGTCCGAGTTTTCCTCCATAGGTGTTTGGCTCTCCTAGACCGTGGCTGGAGACATCGAGTTTGCGGTGTGAGCCAGGGCTGTTTTACTCTGTGTTTAGAGGTTCTTAGGGTGAGGGGCACTACTTGGTCCAGGGGGGCTTCTGAGGGTGTCCTTGAAGTGATATACAGCCAGATCAGGAGAAATAGGAGCTTGGGGACAGTGATGAGTGTAGGGAGTCTGTAAGTGTATGAGGGTTAATGGCTTGTAGACTTCTGGATGTGTGATAGGTAGGAGTGTGCTGGGGCGGGCGAGGAGTTGAGCATGAAGGAGAGAATGTTATGATCAGAGAGGGGAAGAGGTGAGTTATCTAGGTAGGAGAGTTGTGGGAGGAGGTGCGTAGCTCCGTTGTGGGTCACTGACGGCTCGTCTCTCTTCCAGTTACCTGTACCAGATTGCTCATCTGGGGGATGACGATGAGGAGCCAGAGTTCTCCTCTGCCATGCCCCTAGAAGAGGGGGACACCTTCTTTTTCCAGCCTCGTCCTCTGAAGAACCTGGTGCTGGTGGATGAGCAGGACAGTCTGTCCCCGATCATGTGCTGCCAGGTGAGTACCCGGCCGTGTCTGGCGGGGGGAGTACCTGGCCGTGTCTGGTGGGGTTGGCGCTTCTCCCGGTGACCCGGATTCAAGCTCTGTCCTTTCTTTAGATTGCTGACTTGGCCAATGAGGACACTCCGCAGCTGTACGTGGCTAGTGGCCGGGGGCCGCGCTCATCACTTAGGGTCTTGAGACACGGACTGGAGGTATGATGTGGTCTCGTCTTCCTTTCTGCCTTGTTCTGTGTCTTGCTGATGAATTCTCATGTCTCTTCTCTGACCTCCATCGTGGAGAAGATGTTAGATTCTGATAGTCACTGTCTGGTGATGTCCGTGGAGGAGAGATCCTTCCAGGACGCTGATGGCTTGTTTCATCTCTCCAGGTCTCTGAAATGGCTGTGTCGGAGCTGCCCGGTAACCCCAATGCTGTGTGGACGGTGCGGAGGCATATTGAAGGTTGGTAGCGCGGCCCCTCTAGTGCTGGTGGGCAGAGGGCAGCATGGGCGTGGGTGGCAGCCGTACTGCGGTCATCGGTTTCCTTCCCTCTTTGGGGTCCTTCATGTGCTTGTAACCAGCCTGTCCTCCTTTAGACCACCAATCATGGCTGTATAATGAGGTTCCTAGTCTCCCAGCAGGTGAAGACAGTGGGGGTAGTAGTTATTGAGAGCCCAAGTATGTGTCATTAAAAGGTCTTTCCAAATTAACAAAAATCCTTCTAAAATACCAATGTAAATGGTGCTCACCATGTAACACCCCCCCCCCCCCCCCCCCCCCCGCCACAGTGTCCTCGGATCCCCATGAGCCTCTTGCAGCAGTGACGTCGCGTACGACCATGGCACTGTAGTATGGCAGTGACTGGCGCGGGGTTGTGTGTGGGCAGCCGGCATTGGCAGAATATTATCTGAGGAGGAGAGATGTAATCTGATGTCCTCCTGGGTACAGCGTCTGCTGTAGGTGAGGGGGCCTTGTATTACCTGGGTTGATGGGTGGTCCCTGCAGGGTCCCGGCGGTGACGCTGTCTGGTCCTGGCGTCATCTGTCACATGTCATTGGCGCTCATACTAACGT
Source organism: Phyllobates terribilis (assembly GCF_046119375.1). Classification (NCBI taxonomy): domain Eukaryota; kingdom Metazoa; phylum Chordata; class Amphibia; order Anura; family Dendrobatidae; genus Phyllobates; species Phyllobates terribilis. The sequence continues at coordinate 30,405,894 of NW_027362774.1, read as the reverse complement.
TGGCTGGTACTTGGTGATACTCTCCCAATACCGAGCCTCTGTTTTTCTTCCACAGGTGTTTGCTGGTGGAGGTGGTGCTGGTATAACCCCCCTCCACACACACAGGTGTGTATCCCTCCTCTCTGCTGACGTCTCCTCGCTATTCGCCCGCCGTGCATCCACCACATACCATAGCGCTCGAGTAGGATGGTGGGGGTGGGGCGCCTGCTTTATAGTACCTGTGTATTTGCCTCTTAAGGGACATTTACACGGCAGGATAAGCGAGAGCGAGTGTTTAATAACGCTGATCCTGACGTGTGAACAGTCTGCCGAGCAAAACGCTCAATCACCGGGTGATTCTGTCTCTTCTACAGCATAAAAGATAATCTTTCTCTGTGGTGCATAGTGCTGTGACCGGTATGTGCTGCCGAGAGCCGTGGTCGCCCGTGTATTACAGATCTGTGCTGCCGAGTGCTGTGGTCACCTGTGTATTACAGATCTGTGCTGCCGAGAGCCGTGGCTGCTCCTGTATTACAGATCTGTGCTGCCGAGAGCCGTGGTCGCCCGTGTATTACAGATCTGTGCTGCCGAGTGCTGTGGTCACCTGTGTATTACAGATCTGTGCTGCCGAGAGCCGTGGTCGCCCGTGTATTACAGATCTGTGCTGCCGAGAGCCGTGGCTGCCCGTGTATTACTGATCTGTGCTGCAGAGAGCCGTGGTCGTTCGTGTATTACAGATCTGTGCTGCCGAGAGCCGTGGCCACCCGTGTATTACAGATCTGTGATGCCGAGAGCCGTGGCTGCCCGTGTATTACAGATCTGTGCTGCCGAGAGCCGTGGCTGCCCGTGTATTACTGATCTGTGCTGCAGAGAGCCGTGGTCGTTCGTGTATTACAGATCTGTGCTGCCGAGAGCCGTGGCCACCCGTGTATTACAGATCTGTGATGCCGAGAGCCGTGGCTGCCCGTGTATTACAGATCTGTGCTGCCGAGAGCCGTGGCCGCCCGTGTATTACAGATCTGTGCTGCCGAGAGCCGTGGCCGCCCGTGTATTACAGATCTGTGCTGCCGAAAGCCGTGGCTGCTCCTGTATTGAAGATCGGTGCTGCCGAGAGCCGTGGCTGCCCGTGTATTACAGATCTGTGATACCGAGAGCCCTAGCCGCCCGTGTATTACAGATCTGTGCTGCCGAGAGCCCTGGCCGCCCGTGTATTACAGATCTGTGCTGCCGCATCGTTTGCTTCGGTCTGCACCTGTAAACGGGCAAGCGTCTATTGGTGTAAGTTTCTCGGCGGTCGTACGGTGTCGCCTGTTGGTCCGTGTAAGCTGGGCCCTTAGACTTGGGGCCCCTGATAGGAAGCCCGGGCTTCTTATACGGAGCAGACTTGTCCCAGGTGATGCCCACACGAGCCGTGGCGGACAGGACCACCTTCCTGTGGGGCATCGGTGTGTCTGGCACCAGCCGGATCTCCTGCTGAATCCGGAGGACTTCCTTATATCTCGGGGAGGGGTCCAACCTGGAGGGGACACTCGGAACCAAACTGTGTCATTCAGTGTTTGCAGGGTCTCCTCTCACCTTTCGTTAGGCCATAGGGTTAGTGACGTGTCAAACTGAGCTCTACTCGCCCTCCCTGGTTGTCTGCAGCAGTGACATCTCCTCAACATCGCTGCAGTCAGTCACTGAGTGCAGCAGCTCACCCAATGAAGAGGGCGCGAGCGGCTGAGGTCAGTGATTGTCTGCAGTGCTGCTGCGGAGATGGTGCTGGACCCAGGGAGGGTGAGTAGAACCTGGTGAGTCATTTTGCATATCACTGATCCTCTGATCTGTAAATAGACGAGAGGACATTCCCTTAAAGTGAAGCTGTCATCTGATTGGCTCCTTTGTGTAGGTTCTCTGCTTCCTGTCATTGTCCGGTGGCTCGGACACGTCCCTGGCACGGCGTGGTACTGTATATTGGGGCTCTGTGTAATGGATGAGGTCCGGGGGGGCAGCGTCTAATCTCCGGTCTCCCGGTCACCTTCCCTCTTACAGACGAGTACGACGCCTACATCATTGTGTCCTTCGTGAACGCCACCCTGGTACTGTCCATCGGGGAGACGGTAGAAGAAGTGACGGATTCTGGGTTTCTGGGAACAACCCCGACCCTGTCCTGCTCTCTGCTGGGTGAGGATGCCCTGGTCCAGGTAGGTGCTGACGACGGGGGGGGAATGATGACGACGGGGGGTGATGGGGCATCGCAAGACGTTACCCGAGTTCTGGTACTTTCAGGTCTATCCCGATGGCATCCGCCACATTCGAGCAGACAAGAGAGTGAACGAGTGGAAGACGCCGGGGAAGAAGATGATTGTGAAGTGTGCGGTGAACCAGCGGCAGGTGGTGATCGCCCTGACGGGGGGCGAGCTCGTCTACTTTGAGATGGACCCCGTAAGTCCCGGCTCCCTTCAGAGTAATTTGCGTTCTCCTGGGTTCCCGCCTCATGGTCCTTCACGTCTCCCCTCAGTCAGGACAGCTGAACGAGTACACGGAGAGGAAGGAGATGTCTGCGGACGTGGTGTGCATGAGCCTGGCCAACGTGCCTCCGGGGGAGCAGCGCTCCCGCTTCTTGGCGGTGGGGCTGGTGGATAATACGGTCCGGATCATCTCTCTGGATCCGTCGGTAAGGAGGACGGATGGGTCTGTGATTGGTGGCAGCCATTGCACAGTGCCAGGGTGTAACGCTCGCCCTCCTCTCTGACAGGACTGTCTGCAGCCGCTCAGTATGCAGGCGCTGCCCGCACAGCCCGAGGCCCTGTGTATTGTGGAGATGGGGGGTGCGGAGCGGCAGGACGAGCTCGGGGAGCGCGGCTCCATAGGATTCCTCTATCTCAACATCGGGCTGCAGGTGAGGTTTCGGCAGGTCCTTGCCCCTGTGGCTCCGGTGAGGTGTTAGGCCTCGTCCCTGCGTCTTACGTGAGCCTCAATCTCTACAGAACGGCGTGCTGCTCAGGACCGTGCTGGATCCAGTCACCGGCGACCTGTCCGATACCAGAACTCGTTACCTCGGCTCCCGTCCTGTCAAGTTGTTTCGTGTGCGGATGCAAGGACAAGAAGCAGTAAGGAGGCGATGCTGAGTGTGGGGGGATGCGGATTGTGGGGTGGCGGGGCGGGTGCTGCTGAGAGCTGGGGTGGGGGTGGCGGGGGGGGATACTTCTGAGTTTGTGGGTGGCGGGGGGGATGCTGCTGAGTGCTCGGGTGGCGATTGCGGGGATGCTGATTGTTGGGGTGGCGGGGGGGATGCTGAGTGAGGGTTGCGGGGGGATGCTGATTGCGGAGCGGCAGCTGATTGCGGGAGGTGGCGGAGCGGCAGCTGATTGCGGGGGATGCTGCTAAGTGCTCTGGTGGTGATTGCGGGGATGCTGCTGATTGCGGGGGGATGCTGATTGCGGGAGGTGGCGGAGCGGCAGCTGATTGCGGGGGTGGCGGGGGATGCTGCTAAGTGCTCTGGTGGTGATTGCGGGGATGCTGCTGATTGCGGGGGTGGCGGGGGGATGCTGCTGAGTGTGAGGGTGGCGATTGCGGGGATGCTGCTGAGTGTGAGGGTGGCGATTGCGGGGATGCTGCTGAGTGTGAGGGTGGCGATTGCGGGGATGCTGCTGAGTGTGAGGGTGGCGATTGCGGGGATGCTGCTGAGTGTGAGGGTGGCGATTGCGGGGATGCTGCTGAGTGTGAGGGTGGCGATTGCGGGGATGCTGCTGAGTGTGAGGGTGGCGATTGCGGGCATGCTGCTGAGTGTGGGGGTGGCGGGGGGGATGCTGATTGAGGGGGGGTGGCGGGTTTGCCTAGTGCGGGGGATGCATCTCTCTTCATGGCGTGATATAAACGCTCCTGTGTTCAGGTCCTCGCCATGTCCAGCCGCTCCTGGCTCAGCTATTCTTACCAGTCTCGTTTCCACCTCACCCCCCTCTCGTATGAGACTCTGGAGTACGCGTCTGGCTTCGCCTCCGAGCAGTGTCCAGAGGGCATCGTGGCCATATCCACCAACACCCTGAGGTGAGTGCCGACGCCATCGGGTGCTCAGTCGTGGGTCACAGCCGGAGGATTGTGGGGTCTCCACCTGTGACCCCTCGTACTGCGGTAATGGTTGAACTCGTCTCTAAGCCCAACATTGCCTTTATTGTTTCCAAGCATTAAAATGGGGGTCCACAGCTAGGATTTTAGGTCCGTATCAGATAGGTGGGGTCTGACATTCGCAGGATCGGCCATTTTCAGGTCCTGTGACAGTTGGATACTCGATGTCCATTCACCGAGCAATATGTCGCCCCCGGATATCGCAGGGCAGAGGGCGGCCCCTTCATGGTGTGCGGTGCTGCCCTTCCTGCCCGTATTCAGTGTTTATTTCTGTGAAATGATGGTGTCTGTTCCTGCCGCCTGTAGTTCGGGCCACACATACTGGCGTGTGACGGTGGCCCGCGTGACTGTGGCCCGCGTGACTGTGGCCCTTCCAACACTCCTGTTTGTCCCCCGCCAGGATCTTGGCGCTGGAGAAGTTGGGTGCGGTCTTTAACCAGGTGGCGTTCCCTCTTCAGTACACGCCACGAAAGTTTGTGATCCATCCTGAGAGTAGCAACCTGATAATCATAGAGACGGACCACAACGCGTACACGGAGGCCATCAAGGCCCAGCGCAAGCAGCAGATGGCCGAGGTAAGCCGCCAGCAGCCATGGCCCAGCCGCAGGGTGAGACCACCCTTCTCGGGCCGGGAGTGTGCGGTGACCCCAGATCACCAATGATTCTTGTAGGAAATGGTAGAAGCTGCAGGAGAGGACGAGCGAGAGCTGGCTGCGGAGATGGCGGCTGCTTTCCTCAATGAGAACCTGCCAGAGTCCATCTTTGGAGCCCCGAAAGCTGGAAATGGTCAGTGGGCGTCTGTGATCCGGGTGATGAACCCCATCCAGGGGAACACGCTGGACCTGGTGCAGCTGGAGCAGAACGAAGCCGCGTTCAGGTGAGGGGGGTCCTCCGCTCCTGGAAGGGGGTCCCTGATACGTCTGTATGAGGCTAATGTACGCTTATCCCTGGCAGCGTGGCAGTGTGTCGCTTCAACAACACTGGAGATGATTGGTACGTCCTGGTCGGCGTGGCCAAGGACCTTATCCTGAACCCCCGCTCCGTGGCCGGAGGACTGGTGTATACGTACAAGCTGGTGAACAATGGCGAGAAGCTGGAGTTTATGCACAAGGTTTGTATGGGGGCATCGGGGGTGGGCACCAGCCATTCCCTCCAGAGCAATAAGTATCAAACTGTGCCTTTTCCCTGAAGACCCCCGTAGAGGAAGTTCCAGCCGCCATCGCTCCTTTCCAAGGTCGAGTCTTGATAGGAGTTGGGAAACTGCTGAGAGTTTATGATTTGGGGAAGAAGAAGCTCCTGAGGAAATGTGAAAACAAGGTGCGTCCGCGACCCGCCGTGCGTCCGCGACCCGCCGTGCGTCCGCCGCGCGTCCGCCTGACCCGCCGCGCGTCCGCCTGACCCGCCGCGCGTCCGCCTGACCCGCCGCGCGTCCGCCTGACCCGCCGCGCGTCCGCCTGACCCGCCGCGCGTCCGCCTGACCCGCCGCGCGTCCGCCTGACCCGCCGCGCGTCCGCCTGACCCGCCGCGCGTCCGCCTGACCCGCCGCGCGTCCGCCTGACCCGCCGCGCGTCCGCCTGACCCGCCGCGCGTCCGCCTGACCCGCCGCGCGTCCGCCTGACCCGCCGCGCGTCCGCCTGACCCGCCGCGCGTCCGCCTGACCCGCCGCGCGTCCGCCTGACCCGCCGCGCGTCCGCCTGACCCGCCGCGCGTCCGCCTGACCCGCCGCGCGTCCGCCTGACCCGCCACACCCTCCGCCTGACCCGCCGCGCGTCCGCCACACCCTCCGCCTGACCCGCCGCGCGTCCGCCACACCCTCCGCCTGACCCGCCGCGCGTCCGCCACACCCTCCGCCTGACCCGCCGCGCGTCCGCCACACCCTCCGCCTGACCCGCCGCGCGTCCGCCACACCCTCCGCCTGACCCGCCGCGCGTCCGCCACACCCTCCGCCTGACCCGCCGCGCGTCCGCCACACCCTCCGCCTGACCCGCCGCGCGTCCGCCACACCCTCCGCCTGACCCGCCGCGCGTCCGCCACACCCTCCGCCTGACCCGCCGCGCGTCCGCCACACCCTCCGCCTGACCCGCCGCGCGTCCGCCACCCTCCGTTAGTAAATCCCCTTCTCCATTCACAGCACATCGCAAACTTCATTGTGGGCATCCAGACCATCGGGCAGCGCGTCATCGTGTCGGACGTGCAGGAGAGCTTCATCTGGGTGCGCTACAAGCGCAATGAGAACCAGCTGATCATCTTTGCTGACGACACGTATCCTCGCTGGGTCACAAACGCTTCGCTGCTGGACTACGACACGGTCGCTGGCGCCGACAAGTTTGGAAACATCTGTGTGGTGAGTAGTGGACTGCCATCCTTGCTGACGGCCTCCTGCTGATGTACAGTGTCGGGGGCCGTGGGGCCGGCTGCAGGGTCCGCGCCTGTAGTATGTGCCGGGCGCCCCTCATCGCTCTCTCCATCCACTGCAGGTTCGGCTTCCTCCCAATATAAATGATGATGTTGATGAAGATCCGACTGGTAACAAGGCATTGTGGGACAGGGGGCTGCTGAACGGGGCCTCTCAGAAGGTGATGTACATGCGGAGGATGCTGCTGCAGCGCCTCTTGTATCTGTCAATTCTGTCCTTACTGATCCTTCATCCCACAGGCAGAGGTGATTATGAACTATCACGTAGGCGAGACGGTGCTGTCACTGCAGAAGACGACACTCATCCCCGGGGGCTCGGAGTCTCTGGTCTACACCACCTTATCCGGGGGCATCGGCATCCTGGTCCCATTTACTTCCCATGAGGTGAATGTGTTTGTATCACTCGGGATCTCAGGAGGGTGCGGGCCACTGGCCGCCCGGTGTTGGCTCGTAGCCGCGGGCCACTGGCCGCCCGGTGTTGGCTCGTAGCCGCGGGCCACTGGCCGCCCGGTGTTGGCTCGTAGCCGCGGGCCACTGGCCGCCCGGTGTTGGCTCGTAGCCGCGGGCCACTGGCCGCCCGGTGTTGGCTCGTAGCCGCGGGCCACTGGCCGCCCGGTGTTGGCTCGTAGTTGCGGGCCACTGGCCGCCTGGTGTTGGCTCGTGAATGAGGTGCTCATAATGATGTTGGCCGTGGGGGGCTCGCCGCCCTGTTTAGTTTGCGGACCTTGTCCAGGACACTGAATCTTTCACTCTCCACAGGATCATGATTTCTTCCAGCACGTAGAGATGCACCTGCGCTCCGAGCATCCCCCCATCTGTGGGCGAGACCACCTCAGCTTCCGCTCCTATTACTTCCCGGTAAAGGTAGGTGGTGGTCTTCTCTTCTGTTGCTGCATCTGGGGTCGCACTCCCCGGCTGGTAGATAAAACGCCCAGGAGCACAGTCTGTGCCGCTGCTTGTCTGGGGCGCGATGGCAGGATCGGACCACCCAAGGCTCATCTGTAACCATGGAGACGCATCGCTCTGCAGGACGGCTCTTGCTGGAGGCTGAATCTTGTGACATGTCGCCTCTTTTTCCCTCAGAATGTGATTGATGGAGACTTGTGTGAACAGTTCAACTCCATGGAGCCCATGAAGCAGAAGAGCGTGGCCGAGGAGCTGGACCGGACGCCCCCCGAGGTCTCCAAGAAGCTGGAAGACATCCGTACTCGCTATGCCTTCTAATGAGGCCCACCTGGGTCTTCCTGGCTTGTGGCGGGGGTCCTGTACCCCCCGCGGCTCCATCTTGCACCAGTGACTTTCACCCTGGTTCTGGCTCGTGATTTCTTGACTTTGTAAATAGTTTTTGTAAAATGAATTATTTTTTTTTTTTAACGTTCTTTTGTCAGGTTGTTCTCCGGCCGCCCGGACACGGGCACAATAAATGCGTTTTTCTACCTGCTGTGTACAAGTCTCCTGTCCGGCCGGAGGTTGGCGCAGGCGGCAGCGCTGTCTGGGCTCCTCATTGTCACCATCTGCTGCTGGGGGATCCGTCTTATTCCTGTACAGATCTCTCCCCGCAGCCGTAGATCTGTCAGGATGGCGGCACGGTCACCCGCGCAGTTGCTCTGTCTTGCGTTTACAGCTCACTTTCTGCTAGTACCATTTAGGTAACTGCTATTTTGGCGATTGCCGGGTATCGTGCGGAGCCTGCGGCAGAGGTGATGAAATGCTGCGAGCCGTCGTATAAATACTCGGCCTCCTGTTATTTACAGAGGAACCTCAAGTCACCTTTCCTTTATGACGATCATATGATCTGTGCAGCAGACGGCTGATATGTAATGCTTCCAGCTATAGGAAGAAGCCAGAGACGGACACCGTGTCCTGCAGCTGCACCTTAACCCTGTGTTTCTGAGGCCTATGGGTTATATATATATATCAGTACAGACCAAAAGTTTGGACACACCTCATCTAAAGATTTTTCTGTATTTTCATGACTATGAAAATTGTACATTCACACTGAAGGCATCAAAACTATGAATTACCACATGTGGAATTATATACTTAACAAAAAAGTGTGAAACAACTGAAAATATGTCTTATATTCTAGGGTCTTCACAGTAGCCACCTTTTGCTTTGATGACTGCTTTGCACACTCTTGGCATTCTCTTGATGAGCTTCAAGAGGTAGTCACCGGAAATGGTCTTCACTTCACAGGTGTGCCCTGTCAGGTTTAATAAGTGGGATTTCTTGCCTTATAAATGGGGTTGGGACCATCAGTTGTGTTGTGCAGAAGTCAGGTGGATACACAGCTGATAGTCCTACTGAATAGACTGTTAGCTGCTTTTTACTTGCCATAATACAAATTCTAAGTAAAGAAAAACGAGTGGCCATCATTACTTTAAGAAATTAAGGTCAGTCAGTGCGAAAAATTGGGCAAACTTTGAAAGTGTCCCCAAGTGCAGTTGCAAAAAACCATCAAGCTCTACAAAGAAACTGGCTCACATGAGGACCGCCCCAGGAAAGGAAGACCAAGAGTCACCTCTGCTTCTGAGGATAAGTTTATCTGAGTCACCAGCCTCAGAAATCGCAGGTTAACAGCAGCTCAGATTAGAGACCAGGTCAATGCCACACAGAGTTCTAGCAGCAGACACATCTCTGCAACAACTGTTAAGAGGAGACTTTGTGCAGCAGGCCTTCATGGTAAAATAGCTGCTAGGAAACCACTGCTAAGGACAGGCAACAAGCAGAAGAGACTTGTTTGGGCTAAAGAACACAAGGAATGGACATTAGACCAGTGGAAATCTGTGCTTTGGTCTGATGAGTCCAAATTTGAGATCTTTGGTTCCAACCACCGTGCCTTTGTGCGACGCAGAAAAGGTGAACGGATGGACTCTACATGCCTGGTTCCCACCGTGAAGCATGGAGGAGGAGGTGTGATGGTGTGGGGGGGCTTTGCTGGTGACACTGTTGGGGATTTATTCAAAATTGATGGCATACTGAACCAGCATGGCTACCACAGCATCTTGCAGCGGCATGCTATTCCATCCGGTTTGCGTTTAGTTGGACCATCATTTATTTTTCAACAGGACAATGACCCCAAACACCTCCAGGCTGTGTAAGGGCTATTTGACCAAGAAGGAGAGTGATGGGGGGCTACCCCAGATGACCTGGCCTCCACAGTCACCAGACTTGAACCCAATCGAGATGGTTTGGGGTGAGCTGGACCGCAGAGTGAAGGCAAAAGGGCCAACAAGTGCTAAGCATCTCTGGGAGCTCCTTCAAGATTGTTGGAAGACCATTTCCGGTGACTACCTCTTGAAGCTCATCAAGAGAATGCCAAGAGTGTGCAAAGCAGTCATCAAAGCAAAAGGGGGCTACTGTGAAGACCCTAGAATATAAGACATATTTTCAGTTGTTTCACACTTTTTTGTTAAGTATATAATTCCACATGTGGTAATTCATAGTTTTGATGCCTTCAGTGTGAATGTACAATTTTCATAGTCAAGAAAATACAGAAAAATCTTTAAATGAGAAGGTGTGTCCAAACTTTTGGTCTGTACTAACTATATATATATATATATATATATATATATATATATATATATATATATATATATATATATATATATATATATATGTAATGTATATATATATATATGTAATGTATATATATATATATATATATGTAATGTATATGTATATGTACCTGGGCGAGCCGACAGCTAAGGGGTCCGCACACCGTGTCCCCTGGTCGTAATATGATGAAATATATATACCCTCCAGAGCTGCACTCACTATTCTGCTGGTGCAGTCACTGTGTACATACATTACATTACTGATCCTGAGTTACCTCCTGTATTATACTCCAGAGCTGCACTCACTATTCTGCTGGTGCAGTCACTGTGTACATACATTACATTACTGATCCTGAGTTACCTCCTGTATTATACCCCAGAGCTGCGCTCACTATTCTGCTGGTGCAGTCACTGTGTACATACATTACATTACTGATCCTGAGTTACCTCCTGTATTATACCCCAGAGCTGCGCTCACTATTCTGCTGGTGCAGTCACTGTGTACATACATTACTGATCCTGAGTTACATCCTGTATTATACTCCAGAGCTGCACTCACTATTCTGCTGGTGCAGTCACTGTGTACATACATTACATTACTGATCCTGAGTCACATCCTGTATTATACTCCAGAGCTGCACTCACTATTCTGCTGGTGCAGTCACTGTGTACATACATTACATTACTGATCCTGAGTTACCTCCTGTATTATACCCCAGAGCTGCGCTCACTATTCTGCTGGTGCAGTCACTGTGTACATACATTACATTACTGATCCTGAGTTACCTCCTGTATTATACCCCAGAGCTGCGCTCACTATTCTGCTTCTTCCAGCAGTTCCTGCTTGCTCAGGTGCTGTCCACCTGCATGATGACTGTGTCCAGTAACCTGCGGCGTGCTGACTGTCTCCAGTAACCTGCGGCGTGCTGGCTGTCTCCAGTAACCTGCGGCGTGCTGACTGTGTCCAGTAACCTGCGGCGTGCTGACTGTGTCCAGTAACCTGCGGCGTGCTGACTGTGTCCAGTAACCTGCGGCGTGCTGACTGTCTCCAGTAACCTGCGGCGTGCTGACTGTCTCCAGTAACCTGCGGCGTGCTGGCTGTCTCCAGTAACCTGCGGCGTGCTGGCTGTGTCCAGTAACCTGCGGCGTGCTGACTGTCTCCAGTAACCTGCGGCGTGCTGACTGTCTCCAGTAACCTGCGGCGTGCTGGCTGTCTCCAGTAACCTGCGGCGTGCTGGCTGTCTCCAGTAACCTGCGGCGTGCTGGCTGTCTCCAGTAACCTGCGGCGTGCTGGCTGTCTCCAGTAACCTGCGGCTTGCTGACTGTCTCCAGTAACCTGCGGCTTGCTGACTGTCTCCAGTAACCTGCGGCTTGCTGACTGTCTCCAGTAACCTGCGGCGTGCTGACTGTCTCCAGTAACCTGCGGCGTGCTGGCTGTCTCCAGTAACCTGCGGCGTGCTGACTGTCTCCAGTAACCTGCGGCGTGCTGACTGTCTCCAGTAACCTGCGGCGTGCTGACTGTCTCCAGTAACCTGCGGCGTGCTGGCTGTCTCCAGTAACCTGCGGCGTGCTGACTGTGTCCAGTAACCTGCGGCGTGCTGACTGTGTCCAGTAACCTGCGGCGTGCTGACTGTGTCCAGTAACCTGCGGCGTGCTGGCTGTCTCCAGTAACCTGCGGCGTGCTGGCTGTCTCCAGTAACCTGCGGCGTGCTGGCTGTCTCCAGTAACCTGCGGCGTGCTGGCTGTCTCCAGTAACCTGCGGCGTGCTGGCTGTCTCCAGTAACCTGCGGCGTGCTGACTGTCTCCAGTAACCTGCGGCGTGCTGACTGTCTCCAGTAACCTGCGGCGTGCTGACTGTCTCCAGTAACCTGCGGCGTGCTGACTGTCTCCAGTAACCTGCGGCGTGCTGACTGTCTCCAGTAACCTGCGGCGTGCTGACTGTCTCCAGTAACCTGCGGCATGCTGACTGTCTCCAGTAACCTGCGGCATGCTGACTGTCTCCAGTAACCTGTGCACGTGGCTGATGGTCGGGAGCGGCGGTGTCGTGTTGGTGACGCACATCTGCTTGTGGTTCACATTCCTCACGTTGCGCTCGTGTAACCTGAGCAGGCGGCTCGGTGTCTCCCCCTCCTGGTGGCGGCTCGGTGTCCTGGAGATGTTTGTGTCGCCACATGTAGTGGACGGTTTGCGGTCACATCGGATATTTAACCCCTGACGATCCGCCAGCTCCAGATAGCGCAGCGTGTAAATGCAGCTTGAGTCCAGGTGCAAACTGAAAATGCTTTCTACTCCAGTCACAGCCAGAGCTGCATTCACAATGAAGCATGGAATGACTTAGGAGCTGGAGTTTGGTGCCTGATGGTGTCGTCTTATCGCACTGAGGCAGTCCCGGCGCTCGGCTCCTTAGATCTGAATTCTGACTATGGATGTTATTCTGCGCCAATTGTGATCGAGTTTATATGAAGAGAACTAAAGCTGCCGTCGTCTTTGTGGACTTGGTGCTGTGTAGCACTGTATGGCGGTATTATTGGGGATCGCATGGTCCCGGGTGCTGCATAGCACTGTATGGCGGTATTATGGGGGATCGCATGGTCCCGGGTGCTGTGTAGCACTATGGCGGTATTATGGGGGAGCGCATGGTCCCGGGTGCTGCGTAGCACTGTATGGCGGTATTATGGGGGATCGCATGGTCCCAGGTGCTGCGTAGCACTGTATGGCGGTATTATGCGGGAGCGCATGGTCCCAGGTGCTGTGTAGCACTGTATGGCGGTATTATGCGGGAGCGCATGGTCCCAGGTGCTGTGTAGCACTGTATGGCGGTATTATGTGGGAGCGCATGGTCCCAGGTGCTGTGTAGCACTGTATGGCGGTATTATGTGGGAGCGCATGGTCTCGGGTGCTGCGTAGCACTGTATGGCGGTATTATGGGGAATCACATGATCCTGGGTGCTGTGTAGCACTCTATGGCGGTATTATGGGGGATCGCATGGTCCCAGGTGCTGCGTAGCACTGTATGGTGGCATTATGGGGGAGCGCATGGTCCTGGGTGCTGCGTAGCACTGTATGGCGGTATTATGGGGGATTGCATAGTCCCGGGAGCTGTGTAGCACGGTATGGCTGTATTATGGTGAAGCGTATGGTCCGGGATGCATACTGTGTGGTGGTAGTTAAGCACGATGTGGCAGTATTACATGGTTCTGCTTTTTAGAATCACAGTATGTGGTGGTGTTATCTCAGCACGATATGGCGGGACATCATGTGCCACTTTCCTACGGTAATCTGTTTTCTTTGCTCCTACCAGCAGCACAATAGTTGATGGATTCTCATCATTCCTCATCTCTTTTCTCCATGATGATAGATCTGGAGAATGGAGATCACTTCCCTCCTGGGAGGAATCGGAGACTGTTAGGGATGACCTCACTCCCATCACAAAGCGGGAATTCTGGAGAAATTGTCAGTAAGGACGGTGTCAGGGAGGAAGAGCGCGGGTGATGACGAGGCGAGGGTGATGACGAGGCGAGGAAGATGACGAGGCGAGGGTGATGACGAGGCGAGGGTGATGACGAGGCGAGGGTGATGACGAGGCGAGGAAGATGACGAGGCGAGGGTGATGACGAGGCGAGGAAGATGACGAGGCGAGGAAGATGACGAGGCGAGGGTGATGACGAGGCGAGGGTGATGACGAGGCGAGGGTGATGACGAGGCGAGGAAGATGACGAGGCGAGGGTGATGACGAGGCGAGGATGATGACGAGGCGAGGGTGATGACGAGGCGAGGGTGATGACGAGGCGAGGGTGATGACGAGGCGAGGGTGATGACGAGGCGAGGGTGATGACGAGGCGAGGGTGATGACGAGGCGAGGGTGATGACGAGGCGAGGGTGATGACGAGGCGAGGGTGATGACGAGGCGAGGATGATGACGAGGCGAGGATGATGACGAGGCCAGAGCTCCTTGTAGATCTGGCAGGTGTTAGTCAGGAACACATGGGTTTATGAGGCCCTATGATCCAGAGGAGAAGGCGAGACCCTGGGGGGATTTGACCGTTCATGTCGGCAGCACATGGTCATGTAACCTGGACATGTGCTGCCGATAACATGATTGTCTGTGTACAGCCATCTTATTACCGCTGTTGTCTGCGCCGAGGAGCGCGGTCGCGGTATAACTGGGCCGTTAGCCAGTCACTGATCAGATGGCAGGTGGCCGATCCTCAGTAGGTGAACATCTGTGGTCAGCTCACCCAAAAGGGGCCATCGCCCCAATCCACGAGGTCAGAGGACAGGCCGTCTCATTCCAGCAGACTTACACTGAGAGCATTAGACAAGCACCTGCCCAAAAAGATGGACATGTGAGAGATGTGGCCCCTCAGGGGCGATGGGTTCAAGACTGATATTGGTAATCCACGGGCTGAACATCAGGCGGAGCAGATCTGCTCGATCTTGCCGTGCCCGACCCTGCCACATAGTTTGGTGGTTTCAGACCTGTGATGAGGATCTGATTGACCAAAGAGCCAACCAGATACCTCTGCAGGCCATCAGATTGCTTGTCTCTAGATCCTTGAGGAGTGGACGGCCCCGAGACACTGATTCAATGGTCAAAGTCTTCAGAAAAATATCCTGAACTCCTCTGGGTTAGGAATATAGTGACCTCTATGGCCAGAGTGGAGACTGGAGGGAATATGTAGCCCACCTGAGCCTTGGAGGTACAGAACGGGCATCCACTGCCAAGAGATGGGCCTTCTGCAGAAAGCCGAGGAATGTCTCCAGCTTGGCACTGGTGGCCATGAGATCGATCTGTGCCACCTAACCTTAAGGTCTCTGCCCCTCTTGGTGGTGCCTGTATTGCTGCTGGCTGTAACCTCAGTATAGTCTGTGCCCTTTCTGGCGCCTGTATTGCTGCCGGCTGTAACCTCAGTATAGTCTGTGCCCTTTCTGGTGCCTGTATTGCTGCCGGCTGCATCCTCAGTATAGTCTGTGCCTTTTCTGGCGCCTGTATTGCTGCCGGCTGCATCCTCAGTATAGTCTGCTCCCTTTCTGGCGCCTGTATTGCTGCCGGCTGTATCCTCAGTATAGTCTGTGCACTCTCTGGGTCCTGTATTGCTGCCGGCTGTATCCTCAGTATAGTCTGTGCCCTTTCTGGCGCCTGTATTGCTGCCGGCTGTAACCTCAGTATAGTCTGTGCCCTTTCTGGCGCCTGTATTGCTGCCGGCTGTAACCTCAGTATAGTCTGCTCCCTTTCTGGCGCCTGTATTGCTGCCGGCTGTATCCTCAGTATAGTCTGTGCCCTTTCTGGCACCTGTATTGCTGCCGGCTGTATCCTCAGTATAGTCTGTGCCCTTTCTGGTGCCTGTATTGCTGTCGGCTGTAACCTCAGTATAGTCTGTGCACTCTCTGGTGCCAGTATTGCTGCCGGCTGTAACTTCAGTATAGTCTGTGCCCTTTCTGGCGCCTGTATTGCTGCCGGCTGTATCCTCAGTATAGTCTGTGCCCTTTCTGGCGCCTGTATTGCTGCCGGCTGTAACCTCAGTATAGTCTGCTCCCTTTCTGGCGCCTGTATTGCTGCCGGCTGTATCCTCAGTATAGTCTGTGCCCTTTCTGGCACCTGTATTGCTGCCGGCTGTATCCTCAGTATAGTCTGTGCCCTTTCTGGTGCCTGTATTGCTGCCGGCTGTAACCTCAGTATAGTCTGTGCACTCTCTGGTGCCAGTATTGCTGCCGGCTGTAACCTCAGTATAGTCTGTGCACTCTCTGGGTCCTGTATTACTGCCGGCTGTATCTTCAGTATAGTCTGTGCCCTTTCTGGCGCCTGTATTGCTGCCGGCTGTAACCTCAGTATAGTCTGTGTCCTTTCTGGTGCCTGTATTGCTGCCGGCTGTATTTTCAGTATAGTCTGTGCCCTTTCTGGTGCCTGTATTGCTGCTGGCTGTATCCTCAGAATAGTCTGTGCCCTTTCTGGCGCCTGTATTGCTGCCGGCTGTAACCTCAGTATAGTCTGTGCCCTTTCTGCTGACTGTATTGCTGCCGGCTGTATCCTCCGTATAGTCTGTGCCCTTTCTGGCGCCTGTATTGCTGCCGGCTGTAACCTCAGTATAGTCTGTGTACTCTCTGGGTCCTGTATTGCTGCCGGCTGTATCCTCAGTATAGTCTGTGCCCTTTCTGGCGCCTGTATTGCTGCAGGCTGTATCCTCAGTATAGTCTGTGCCCTTTCTGGCGCCTGTATTGCTGCTGGCTGTATCCTCAGTATAGTCTGTGCACTCTCTGGCTCCTGTATTACTGCCGGCTGTATCCTCAGTCTGTGCTCTCTCTGGGTCCTGTATTATTGCCGGCTGTATCCTCAGTATAGTCTGTGCCCTTTCTGGCACCTGTATTGCTGCCGGCTGTATCCTCAGTATAGTCTGTGCACTCTCTGGGTCCTGTATTGCTGCCGGCTGTAACCTCAGTATAGTCTGTGCCCTATCTGGCGCCTGTATTGCTGCCGGCTGTATCCTCAGTATAGTCTGTGCCCTTTCTGGTGCCTGTATTGCTGCCGGCTGAATCCTCAGTATAGTCTGTGCCCTTTCTGGCGCCTGTATTGCTGCCGGCTGTAACCTCAGTATAGTCTGTGCAATTTCTGGCGCCTGTATAGCTGCCGGCTGTATCCTCAGTATAGTCTGTGCCCTTTCTGGTGCCTGTATTGCTGCCGGCTGAATCCTCAGTATAGTCTGTGCCCTTTCTGGCGCCTGTATTGCTGCCGGCTGTAACCTCAGTATAGTCTGTGCCCTTTCTGGCGCCTGTATTGCTGCCGGCTGTAACCTCAGTATAGTCTGTGCAATTTCTGGCGCCTGTATAGCTGCCGGCTGTATCCTCAGTATAGTCTGTGCCCTTTCTGGTGCCTGTATTGCTGCCGGCTGAATCCTCAGTATAGTCTGTGCCCTTTCTGGCGCCTGTATTGCTGCCGGCTGTAACCTCAGTATAGTCTGTGCACTTTCTGGCGCCTGTATAGCTGCCGGCTGTATCCTCAGTATAGTCTGTGTCCTTTCTGGTGCCTGTATTGCTGCCGGCTGTATCTTCAGTATAGTCTGTGCCCTTTCTGACTCCTGTATTGCTGCTGGCTGTATCCTCAGAATAGTCTGTGCCCTATCTGGCGCCTGTATTGCTGCCGGCTGTATCCTCAGTATAGTCTGTGCACTCTCTGGGTCCTGTATTGCTGCCGGCTGTAACCTCACTATAGTCTGTGCCCTTTCTGGTGCCTGTATTGCTGCCGGCTGTATCCTCAAAAAAACAAGCAATGTGAACTGAGGTCTAAGATGGTAGACATGCAAGAAATAGGAGCATGTTCACACTAGCAAAAAGAAGCAAAACCTACAATATATCTCATACCCTACCATCATTATATATAAATGTAAAGCAAAGTTGCATAATAAATATAGGGTACTTAGTGAACTATTTTTGATCAAAAAAAGTATACAAGCCGTCCCACCAGCGGCAAGGTGACCCTAAATTGGAACGGTACCTATACTGCCTATATTAAAAACCTTACTGTATATCAAAGTTGAAGTAATGCATATAAAAGGGTAGACAAATAGGACCGGGTCCCAACTCCAGACCACCTAGGCCCGTGGTAAGCTACATATATACTAATCAGCTCAACAAAGGGGATGCCACACCCTTAAATTGCACAGAATGCAAACAAGACAAAAAACCAAGCAATGTGAACTGAGGTCTAAGATGGTAGACATACAAGAAATAGGTACCGTCCCAATTTAGGGTCACCTTGCCGCTGGTGGGACGGCTTGTATACTTTTTTTGATCAAAAATAGTTCACTAAGTACCCTATATTTATTATGCAACTTTGCTTTACATTTATATATAATGATGGTAGGGTATGAGATATATTTTTGTCTTTTGTAGGTTTTGCGGCTGTATCCTCAGTATAGTCTGTGCCCTATCTGGCGCCTGTATTGCTGCCGGCTGTAACCTCAGTATAGTCTCTGCCCCTCTTGGTGGTGCCTGTATTGCTGCCGGCTGTATCCTCAGTATAGTCTGTGCCCTTTCTGGTGCCTGTATTGCTGCCGGCTGTAACCTCAGTATAGTCTGTGCCCTTTCTGGCGCCTGTATTGCTGCCGGCTGTACACTCAGTATAGTCTGTGCACTCTCTGGGTCCTGTACTGCTGCCGGCTGCATCCTCAGTCTGTGCACTCTCTGGGTCCTGTATTATTGCCGGCTGTATCTTCAGTATAGTCTGTGCCCTTTCTGGCGCCTGTATTGCTGCCGGCTGTATCCTCAGTATAGTCTGTGCCCTATCAGGCGCCTGTATTGCTGCCGGCTGTAACCTCAGTATAGTCTGTGCACTTTCTGGCGCCTGTATTGCTGCTGGCTGTATCCTCAGTATAGTCTGTGCCCTTTCTGACTCCTGTATTGCTGCTGGCTGTATCCTCAGAATAGTCTGTGCCCTATCTGGCGCCTGTATTGCTGCCGGCTGTAACCTCAGTATAGTCTGTGCCCTTTCTGCTGACTGTATTGCTGCCGGCTGTATCCTCCATATAGTCTGTGCCCTTTCTGGCGCCTGTATTGCTGCCGGCTGTATCTTCAGTATAGTCTGTGCCCTTTCTGGCGCCTGTATTGCTGCCGGCTGTATCCTCAGTATAGTCTGTGCACTCTCTGGCTCCTGTATTGCTGCCGGCTGTATCCTCAGTCTGTGCTCTCTCTGGGTCCTGTATTATTGCCGGCTGTATCCTCAGTATAGTCTGTGCCCTTTCTGGCGCCTGTATTGCTGCCGGCTGTAACCTCAGTATAGTCTGTGTACTTTCTGGCGCCTGTATTGCTGCCGGCTGTATCCTCAGTATAGTCTGTGTCCTTTCTGGCGCCTGTATTGCTGCTGGCTGTATCCTCAGTATAGTCTGTGTCCTTTCTGGTGCCTGTATTGCTGCCGGCTGTATCTTCAGTATAGTCTGTGCCCTTTCTGGCGCCTGTATTGCTGCCGGCTGTAACCTCAGTATAGTCTGTGTACTCTCTAGGTCCTGTATTGCTGCTGGCTGTATCGTCAGTATAGTCTGTGCCCTTTCTGGCGCCTGTATTGCTGCCGTCTGTATCCTCAGTATAGTCTGTGCCCTTTCTGGCGCCTGTATTTCTGCTGGCCCTATCCTCAGAATAGTCTGTGCACTCTCTGGGTCCTGTATTACTGCCGGCAGTATCCTCAGTCTGTGCACTCTCTGGGTCCTGTATTATTGCCGGCTGTATCTTCAGTATAGTCTGTGCACTTTCTGGCGCCTGTGATGCTGCCGGCTGTAACCTCAGTATAGTCTGTGCCCTTTCTGGCGCCTGTATTGCTGCCGGCTGTATCCTCAGTATAGTCTGTGCACTCTCTGGCTCCTGTATTGCTGCCGGCTGTATCCTCAGTCTGTGCTCTCTCTGGGTCCTGTATTATTGCCGGCTGTATCCTCAGTATAGTCTGTGCCCTTTCTGGCACCTGTATTGCTGCCGGTTGTATCCTTAGTATAGTCTGTGCACTTTCTGGGTCCTGTATTGCTGCCGGCTGTGTCCTCAGTATAGTCTGTGCCCTTTCTGGCCCCCTTATTGCTGCCGGCTGTATCCTCAGTATAGTCTGTGCCCTTTTTGACTCCCGTATTTCTGCCGGCTGTATCCTCAGTATAGTCTATGCCCTTTCTCGTGCCTGTATTGCTGCTGGCTGTAACCTTGGTATAGTCTGTGCCCTTTCTGGCGCCTGTATTGCTGCTGGCTGTATCCTCAGTCTGTGCACTCTCTGGGTCCTGTATTGCTGCCGGCTGTATCCTCAGTATAGTCTGTGCTCTATCTGGCGCCTGTATTGCTGCCGGCTGTAACCTCAGTATAGTCTATGCCCTTTCTCGTGTCTGTATTGCTGCTGGCTGTAACCTTGGTATAGTCTGTGCACTCTCTGGGTCCTGTATTGCTGTCCTCAGTATAGTCTGTGCCCTTTTTGGCGCCTGTATTTCTGCTGGCTGTGTCCTCAGTATAGTCTGTGCCCTTTCTGACGCCTGTATTTCTGCCGGCTGTGTCCTCAGTATAGTCTGTGCCCTTTCTGACGCCTGTATTTCTGCCAGCTGTGTCCTCAGTATAGTCTGTGCCCTTTCTGGCGCCTGTATTGCTGCCGGCTGTGTCCTCAGTATAGTCTGTGCCCTTTCTGGCGCCTGTATTGCTGCCGGCTGTGTCCTCAGTATAGTCTGTGCCCTTTCTGGCGCCTGTATTGCTGCCGGCTGTGTCCTCAGTATAGTCTGTGCCCTTTCTGGTGCCTGTATTGCTGCTGGCTGTATCCTCAGTATAGTCTGTGCCCTTTCTGGCGCCTGTATTGCTGCCGGCTGTGTCCTCAGTATAGTCTGTGCCCTTTTTGACGCCTGTATTGCTGCCGGCTGTGTCCTCAGTATAGTCTGTGCCCTTTCTGGCGCCTGTATTGCTGCCGGCTGTGTCCTCAGTATAGTCTGTGCCCTTTCTGACGCCTGTATTTCTGCCGGCTGTGTCCTCAGTATAGTCTGTGCCCTTTCTGGCGCCTGTATTGCTGCCGGCTGTGTCCTCAGTATAGTCTGTGCCCTTTCTGGCGCCTGTATTGCTGCCGGTTGTGTCTTCAGTATAGTCTGTGCCCTTTCTGGCGCCTGTATTGCTGCCGGCTGTATCCTCAGAATAGTCTGTGCCCTTTCTGGCGCCTGTATTGCTGCCGGCTGTGTCCTCAGTATAGTCTGTGCCCTTTCTGACGCCTGTATTTCTGCCGGCTGTGTCCTCAGTATAGTCTGTGCCCTTTCTGGCGCCTGTATTGCTGCCGGTTGTGTCTTCAGTATAGTCTGTGCCCTTTCTGGCGCCTGTATTGCTGCCGGCTGTGTCCTCAGTATAGTCTGTGCCCTTTCTGGCGCCTGTATTGCTGCCGGCTGTATCCTCAGTATAGTCTGTGCCCTTTCTGGCGCCTGTATTGCTGCCGGCTGTGTCCTCAGTATAGTCTGTGCCCTTTCTGACGCCTGTATTGCTGCCGGCTGTGTCCTCAGTATAGTCTGTGCCCTTTCTGACGCCTGTATTGCTGCCGGCTGTGTTCTCAGATTGTCATATTTATTATGCCCCTTCTGTCAGAAGTAATGGTGGATCTTTGCTGAAATGATCGAACCGGTGCTACCGATGATACAAGTGACTTGTCAGCCTGCAGTACCCGACGTCTGAGTGGCCTTGTGCATTTTCTGTCCTTTTTTCGGGTGTACGCAGCTTTTCCATCTTACAGTCATATTCCCTGACTCTCCGTTCTCCTTGGCGCTTTCTTTTATTTCTCACCCTAAATGGTTAATTACTGAACCCTTAATAAAACCCTCCAGCAGAACGTGGAGAGACAGATCGTCATCACTGAGCAGCAGAATAATTCACCACGGTGGAGATAAATCCTTGTGAGCGGAGACCCCGGTGATGGAGGGCAGCATCCTCACCTGTTGCGACATTTTGGGGGTCGCCCCTTTCTCGTATTCACTGCCCTTCTCTCTTGGATTGCCTCATGGACTGATTTAACCCTTCACTTACCTGACTGATCTGCCTCTGATTCCTGACCCCGGCTAACCTGACGATGTCCCCGCCGGCAGATTTTATTCCTGTCCTGTCTGGTTCTGACCCAGTTAGACGACTTCTCTACTGCCAACTAGCAGCTCCTCTGTGGCTGATACCAGAGAATAGTAGAACGCATCCACCTGTCCTGTGGTCATTGTGCTCATTGGTCGTGGTGATGACTTGAATCTGATCTTCCAGTGAGCAGCACCGGCGTCATCAGCAGACAACAAAGTCTCCTCCATCTGCGCCTCTCAGGAGAGTCAGGCATCCTGGCGGGTGACATCATGGTGGAGGTCCTGGCACAGCGGGGAGTCGTCACTATGTCCCAGCGTATCTATGACTGATTGCCTGAATATGTTACTGCCGGGAACCCGACTACTCCCAGCCGTCCACATGGCTGCCCAATAGTCACTGGAGGCAGCACATAGCAGGGGTGACACATGCACCATGAATCCATCACCACCCTCACTGCCCGGAGAGTACGCGGACTACTCCACCTAACGTGGACAATGAGGCTGGGAATCAATCACATACAACAATGTTAACTAAAATCCACTAATACATCAACTGTCATGCTCCAGTCACCTCCAGAGCTGCAGTCACTATTCTGCTGTTATATAATTTCTTATCCTCCAGTCACCTCCAGAGCTGCAGTCACTATTCTGCTGTTATATAATTTCTTATCCTCCAGTCACCTCCAGAGCTGCAGTTACTATTCTGCTGTTACATTGTGTCTTATGCTCCAGTCACCTCCAGAGCTGCAGTCACTATTTTGCTGTTACATCATGTCTTATCCTTCAGTCACCTCCAGAGCTGCACTCACTATTCTGCTGTTACATTGTGCCTTATCCTCCAGTCACCTCCAGAGCTGCAGTCACTATTCTGCTGTTACATTGTGTCTTATCCTCTAGTCACCTCCAGAGCTGCAGTCACTATTCTGCTGTTACATCATGTCTTATCATCCAGTCACCTCCAGAGCTGCACTCACTATTCTGCTGTTACATTGTGCCTTATCCTCCAGTCACCTCCAGAGCTGCAGTCACTATTCTGCTGTTACATTGTCTTATCCTCCAGTCACCTCCAGAGCTGCAGTCACTATTCTGCTGTTACATCATGTCTTATCATCCAGTCACCTCCAGAGCTGCACTCACTATTCTGCTGATTCATTGTGCCTTATCCTTCAGTCACCTCCAGAGCTGCAGTCACTATTGTGCTGTTACATTGTGTCTTATCCTCCAGTCACTATTCTGCTGTTACATCATGTCTTATCATCCAGTCACCTCCAGAGCTGCACTCACTATTCTGCTGTTACATTGTGCCTTATCCTCCAGTCACCTCCAGAGCTGCACTCACTATTCTGCTGTTACATTGTGTCTTATCCTCTAGTCACCTCCAGAGCTGCAGTCACTATTCTGCTGTTACATCATGTCTTATCATCCAGTCACCTCCAGAGCTGCACTCACTATTCTGCTGTTACATTGTGCCTTATCCTCCAGTCACCTCCAGAGCTGCAGTCACTATTCTGCTGTTACATTGTCTTATCCTCCAGTCACCTCCAGAGCTGCAGTCACTATTCTGCTGTTACATCATGTCTTATGATCCAGTCACCTCCAGAGCTGCACTCACTATTCTGCTGTTTCATTGTGCCTTATCCTTCAGTCACCTCCAGAGCTGCAGTCACTATTGTGCTGTTACATTGTGTCTTATCCTCCAGTCACTATTCTGCTGTTACATCATGTCTTATCATCCAGTCACCTCCAGAGCTGCACTCACTATTCTGCTGTTACATTGTGCCTTATCCTCCAGTCACCTCCAGAGCTGCAGTCACTATTCTGCTGTTACATTGTATCTTATCCTCTAGTTACCTCCAGAGCTGCGGCCACTATTCTACTGTTACATCTTGAGTGTAGTGTATGATGGGTGTAGTAGTTCCCTCGTGCACAGCTGTGGATGACTCTGCAGGGTTTGCTGCTGTGTTCGGAGCAGCTGTGAGTCTGCATTTCTTTACATCTGCCATTTATAAGAGAGGGAGGGAACAGCTGCAGCTCCGCCGCCCCGACCCAGATGTAACCCACAGTCACGCTGGTCCAGACAGGAACTTGTACACAGCAGAGCTACGAGACGCCCAGAGCACCGGAGACCCCAGTGTTCAGCGAGGACCCCAACCAAATCTGCACCGGAGACCCCAGTGTACAGCGAGGACCTCAGCCAAAGCTGCACTGGAGATCCCAGCATACAGCGAGCACCCCAACCAAATCTGCACCGGAGACCCCAGCATACAGCGAGGACCCCAGTGTACAGCAGAGACCCCATTGTTCAGTGAGGACCCCAACGAAAGCCGCCCCGGAGACCCCAGCATCCAGCGAAGACCCCAACCAAAGCCGCATCGGAGACCCCAGCATACAGCAGAGACCACAGTGTTCAGTGAGGACCCCAACCAGAGCCGCACCGGAGACCCCAGCGTACAGTGAGGACCCCAGTGTACATCAGAGACCCCAACCAGAGCCGCACCGGAGACCCCAGCGTACAGTGAGGACCCCAGTGTACATCAGAGACCCCAACCAGAGCCGCACCGGAGACCCCAGCGTACAGCGAGGACCCCAGTGTACAGCAGAGACCCCAGTGTTCAGTGAGGACCCCAACGAAAGCCGCCCCGGAGACCCCAGCATCCAGCGAAGACCCCAACCAAAGCCGCATCGGAGACCCCAGCGTACAGCAGAGACCACAGTGTTCAGTGAGGACCCCAACCAGAGCCGCACCGGAGACCCCAGCGTACAGTGAGGACCCCAGTGTACATCAGAGACCCCAACCAGAGCAACACCGGAGACCCCAGCGTACAGCGAGGACCCTGACCTGAGCCGGGTGAGTCCACATCACATAGACACCTAGTAACGATAGAAGGAATGGCTGATAACAGGGAGTAAAACATCACCTGGACTG
Organism: Phyllobates terribilis; assembly: GCF_046119375.1. Taxonomy (NCBI): domain Eukaryota; kingdom Metazoa; phylum Chordata; class Amphibia; order Anura; family Dendrobatidae; genus Phyllobates; species Phyllobates terribilis. The sequence goes on along the minus strand of NW_027362774.1, from coordinate 30,381,367 downwards.
GAGATGAAAAGTGTAGAGTTCCTGCAGAAAGCAGGGTCAGGCGTCCCAGTTCTCTGCGAGGCGGGGGTGCCGGGGGTCACCATGGAGGGTCCCTTGTGCCACATAAGACGACCAGAGCAATGGACGTGGGTCACTGCTGGGGATTTTGCATTGGGGTCCACAAGCTTCTAGTTCTGCCCTGAGCTTCACCCAACTTTCCCAGACCCCAGAACAGCTGCACGATAATGCAGCCGGCACGCGGGACCCTGCAGACCCCACAGAGGAGAAATGTCCGCACTTTATCCAGATCCTAATAATGGGTTAATAGATGCACCTGGTTCTCTGTTATCAGCCGTGCCGCTCCCCACAGGGCGCTGATACTGATGACAGCGGCCAGAGCTGCCGCCCCCAGTAATCACATCCAGAGATGGAAAATCCCCGCAACGGCCGCGAGCCCTGCCCCCCACTATTCTATCCAGCGGTATGGAGCATGCCGCTATAACCCGGGCATTGCCGCTACACAGGCGTATAATGTAGGGATGCAGCTGTCATCAGTGTCAATAACAACACGGCCATTAATGTCTACACCGCTGGCAACAGAAGTCAGTACACCCCTAAGTGAAAATGGCAAAAATTGTCCCCGAGCAACAGCAGGGGTCCAAGACCAGACAATGGGGGAACAAGACGGGGTCCGCTCAGCGCCAGCCTCGCCATGGACAACCACAGAAGATGAGGGCATGAGCAGCGCCATCCAGAGGTCGTCTGGTCAGAAGAGACGTACAGGGGTGGGGGGTCCGCCTGTCAGTGATCAGATCATACACATTGCTGCAGAGGTTACAGGGGTGGGGGGTCCGCCTGTCAGTGATCAGACCATACACATTGCTGCAGAGGTTACAGGGGTGGGGGGTCTGCCTGTCAGTGATCAGACCATACACATTGCTGCAGAGGTTACAGGGGTGGGGGGTCCGCCTGTCACTGCTCAGACCATACACATTGCTGCAGAGGTTACAGGGGTGGGGGGTCCGCCTGTCAGTGATCAGACCATACACATTGCTGCAGAGGTTACAGGGGTGGGGGGTCCGCCTGTTACTGCTCAGACCATACACATTGCTGCAGAGGTTACAGGGGTTGGGGGTCCGCCTGTCAGTGCTCAGACCATACATATTGCTGCAGAGGTTACAGGGGTGGGGGGTCCGCCTGTCAGTGATCAGACCATACACATTGCTGCAGAGGTTACAGGGGTGGGGGGTCCGCCTGTTACTGCTCAGACCATACACATTGCTGCAGAGGTTACAGGGGTGGGGGGTCCGCCTGTCAGTGCTCAGACCATACACATTGCTGCAGAAGTTACAGGGGTGGGGGGTCCGCCTGTCAGTGCTCAGACCATACACATTGCTGTAGAGGTTACAGGGGTGGGGGGTCCGCCTGTCACTGCTCAGATCATACACATTGCTGCAGAGGTTACAGGGGTGAGGGGTCCGCCTGTTACTGCTCAGACCATACACATTGCTGCAGAAGTTACAGGGGTGGGGGGTCCGCCTGTCAGTGCTCAGACCATACACATTGCTGTAGAGGTTACAGAGGTGGGGGGTCCGCCTTTCACGGCTCAGATCATACACATTGCTGCAGAGGTTACAGGGGTGAGGGGTCCGCCTGTTACTGCTCAGACCATACACATTGCTGCAGAAGTTACAGGGGTGGGGGGTCCGCCTGTCAGTGATCAGACCATACACATTGCTGCAGAGGTTACAGGGGTGGGGGGTCCGCCTGTCACTGCTCAGATCATACACATTGCTGCAGAGATTACAGGGGAGTGGGGGGTCCGCCTGTCAGTGCTCAGACCATACACATTGCTGCAGAGGTTACAGGGGTGGGGGGGTCCGCCTGTCAGTGCTCAGACCATACACATTGCTGCAGAGGTTACAGGAGTGGGGGGTCCGCCTGTCAGTGCTCAGACCATACACATTGCTGCAGAGGTTACAGGGGTGGGGGGTCCGCCTGTCAGTGCTCAGACCATACACATTGCTGCAGAGGTTACAGGGGTGGTGGGTCCGCCTGTCACTGCTCAGACCATACACATTGCTGCAGAGGTTACAGGGGTGGGGGGTCCGCCTGTCAGTGCTCAGACCATACACATTGCTGCAGAGGTTACAGGGGTGGTGGGTCCGCCTGTCACTGCTCAGACCATACACATTGCTGCAGAGGTTACAGGGGTGGGGGGTCCGCCTGTCAGTGCTCAGACCATACACATTGCTGCAGAGGTTACAGGGGTGGGGGGACCGCCTGTCAGTGCTCAGACCATACACATTGCTGCAGAGGTTACAGGGGTGGGGGGTCCGCCTGTCAGTGATCAGACCATACACAATGCTGCAGAGGTTACAGGGGTGGGGGGTCTGCCTGTCAGTGATCAGACCATACACATTGCTGCAGAAGTTACAGGGGTGGGGGGTCCGCCTGTTACTGCTCAGACCATACACATTGCTGCAGAGGTTACAGTAGTGGGGGGTCCGCCTGTCACTGTTCAGATCATACACATTGCTGCAGAGATTACAGGGGAGTGGGGGGTCCGCCTGTCAGTGCTCAGACCATACACATTGCTGCAGAGGTTACAGGGGTGGGGGGTCCGCCTGTCAGTGATCAAACCATACACAATGCTGCAGAGGTTACAGGGGTGGGGGGTCCGCCTGTTACTGCTCAGATCATACACATTGCTGCAGAGGTTACAGGGGTGGTGGGTCCGCCTGTCACTGCTCAGACCATACACATTGCTGCAGAGGTTACAGGGGTGGGGGGTCCGCCTGTCAGTGCTCAGACCATACACATTGCTGCAGAGGTTACAGGGGTGGGGGGTCCGCCTGTCAGTGCTCAGACCATACACATTGCTGCAGAGGTTACAGGGGTGGGGGGTCCGCCTGTCAGTGATCAGACCATACACATTGCTGCAGAGGTTATAGAGGTGGGGGGTCCGCCTGTCAGTGCTCAGACCGTACACATTGCTGCAGAGGTTACAGAGGTGGGGGGTCCGCCTGTCAGTGCTCAGACCATACACATTGCTGCAGAGGTTACAGGGGTGGGGCGTCCGCCTGTCAGTGATCAGACCATACACATTGCTGCAGAGGTTACAGGGGTGGGGGGTCCGCCTGTCAGTGCTCAGACCATACACATTGCTGCAGAGGTTACAGGGGTGGTGGGTCCGCCTGTCAGTGCTCAGACCATACACATTGCTGCAGAGGTTACAGGGGTGGGGGGTCCGCCTGTCAGTGCTCAGACCATACACATTGCTGCAGAGGTTACAGGGGTGGGGGGTCCGCCTGTCAGTGATCAGACAATACACATTGCTGCAGAGGTTACAGGGGTGGGGGGTCCGCCTGTCACTGCTCAGACCATACACATTGCTGCAGAGGTTACAGGGGTGGGGGGTCCGACTGTCAGTGCTCAGACCATACACATTGCTGCAGAGGTTACAGGGGTGGGGGGTCCGCCTGTCAGTGCTCAGACCATACACATTGCTGCAGAGGTTACAGGGGTGGGGGGGTCCGCCTGTCAGTGCTCAGACCATACACATTGCTGCAGAGGTTACAGGGGTGGGGGGTCCGCCTGTCAGTGCTCAGACCATACACATTGCTGCAGAGGTTACAGGGGTGGGGGGTCCGCCTGTCACTGCTCAGACCATACACATTGCTGCAGAGGTTACAGGGGTGGGGGGTCCGCGTGTCAGTGATCAGACCATACACATTGCTGCAGCGGTTACAGGGGTGGGGGGTCCGCCTGTCAGTGCTCAGACCATACACATTGCTGCAGAGGTTTCAGGGGTGGGGGGTCTGCCTGTCAGTGCTCAGAACATACACATTGCTGCAGAGGTTACAGGGGTGGGGGGTCCGCCTGTCAGTGATCAGACCATACACATTGCTGCAGAGGTTACAGGGGTGGGGGGTCCGCCTGTCACTGCTCAGACCATACACATTGCTGCAGAGGTTACAGGGGTGGGGGGTCCGACTGTCACTGCTCAGACCATACACATTGCTGCAGAGGTTACAGGGGTGGTGGGTCCGCCTGTCAGTGCTCAGACCATACACATTGCTGCAGAGGTTACAGGGGTGGGGGGGTCCGCCTGTCAGTGCTCAGACCATACACATTGCTGCAGAGGTTACAGGGGTGGGGGGTCCGACTGTCACTGCTCAGACCATACACATTGCTGCAGAGGTTACAGGGGTGGTGGGTCCGCCTGTCACTGCTCAGACCATACACATTGCTGCAGAGGTTACAGGGGTGGGGGGTCCGCCTGTCAGTGCTCAGACCATACACATTGCTGCAGAAGTTACAGGGGTGGGGGGTCCGCCTGTTACTGCTCAGACCATACACATTGCTGCAGAGGTTACAGGGGTGGTGGGTCCGCCTGTCAGTGCTCAGACCATACACATTGCTGCAGAGGTTACAGGGGTGGGGGGTCCGCCTGTCAGTGCTCAGACCATACACATTGCTGCAGAGGTTACAGGGGTGGGGGGTCCGCCTGTCAGTGATCAGACCATACACATTGCTGCAGAGGTTACAGGGGTGGGGGGTCCGCCTGTCAGTGCTCAGACCATACACATTGCTGCAGAGGTTACAGGGGTGGTGGGTCCGCCTGTCACTGCTCAGACCATACACATTGCTGCAGAGGTTACAGGGGTGGGGGGTCCGCCTGTCAGTGCTCAGACCATACACATTGCTGCAGAAGTTACAGGGGTGGGGGGTCCGCCTGTTACTGCTCAGACCATACACATTGCTGCAGAAGTTACAGGGGTGGTGGGTCCACCTGTCACTGCTCAGACCATACACATTGCTGCAGAGGTTACAGGGGTGGGGGGTCCGCCTGTCACTGCTCAGACCATACACATTGCTGCAGAGGTTACAGGGGTGGGGGGTCCGCCTGTCAGTGATCAGACCATACACATTGCTGCAGAGGTTACAGGGGTGGGGGGTCCGCCTGTCACTGCTCAGACCATACACATTGCTGCAGAGGTTACAGGGGTGGGGGGTCTGCCTGTCAGTGCTCAGACCATACACATTGCTGCAGAGGTTACAGGGGTGGTGGGTCCGCCTGTCAGTGCTCAGACCATACACATTGCTGCAGAGGTTACAGGGGTGGGGGGGTCCGCCTGTCAGTGCTCAGACCATACACATTGCTGCAGAGGTTACAGGGGTGGGGGGTCCGCCTGTCAGTGATCAGACCATACACATTGCTGCAGAGGTTACAGGGGTTGGGGGTCCGCCTGTCACTGCTCAGACCATACACATTGCTGCAGAGGTTACAGGGGTGGGGGGGTCCGCCTGTCAGTGCTCAAACCATACACATTGCTGCAGAGGTTACAGGGGTGGGGGGTCCGACTGTCACTGCTCAGACCATACACATTGCTGCAGAGGTTACAGGGGTGGGGGGGTCCGCCTGTCAGTGCTCAAACCATACACATTGCTGCAGAGGTTACAGGGGTTGGGGGTCCGCCTGTCACTGCTTAGACCATACACATTGCTGCAGAGGTTACAGGGGTGGGGGGGTCCGCCTGTCAGTGCTCAAACCATACACATTGCTGCAGAGGTTACAGGGGTGGGGGGTCCGACTGTCACTGCTCAGACCATACACATTGCTGCAGAGGTTACAGGGGTGGGGGGTCCGCCTGTCAGTGCTCAGACCATACACATTGCTGCAGAGGTTACAGGGGTGGTGGGTCCACCTGTCACTGCTCAGACCATACACATTGCTGCAGAGGTTACAGGGGTGGGGGGTCCGCCTGTCAGTGCTCAGACCATACACATTGCTGCAGAGGTTACAGGGGTGGGGGGTCCGCCTGTCAGTGCTCAGACCATACACATTGCTGCAGAGGTTACAGGGGTGGTGGGTCCACCTGTCACTGCTCAGACCATACACATTGCTGCAGAGGTTACAGGGGTGGGGGGTCCGCCTGTCAGTGCTCAGACCATACACATTGCTGCAGAGGTTACAGGGGTGGGGGGTCCGTCTGTCACTGTTCAGACCATACACATTGCTGCAGAGGTTACAGGGGTGGGGGGTCCGCCTGTCAGTGCTCAGACCATACACATTGCTGCAGAGGTTACAGGGGTGGTGGGTCCGCCTGTCACTGCTCAGACCATACACATTGCTGCAGAGGTTACAGGGGTGGGGGGTCCGCCTGTCAGTGCTCAGACCATACACATTGCTGCAGAAGTTACAGGGGTGGGGGGTCCGCCTGTTACTGCTCAGACCATACACATTGCTGCAGAAGTTACAGGGGTGGTGGGTCCACCTGTCACTGCTCAGACCATACACATTGCTGCAGAGGTTACAGGGGTGGGGGGTCCGCCTGTCACTGCTCAGACCATACACATTGCTGCAGAGGTTACAGGGGTGGGGGGTCCGCCTGTCAGTGATCAGACCATACACATTGCTGCAGAGGTTACAGGGGTGGGGGGTCCGCCTGTCAGTGCTCAGACCATACACATTGCTGCAGAGGTTACAGGGGTGGTGGGTCCGCCTGTCAGTGCTCAGACCATACACATTGCTGCAGAGGTTACAGGGGTGGGGGGGTCCGCCTGTCAGTGCTCAGACCATACACATTGCTGCAGAGGTTACAGGGGTGGGGGGTCCGCCTGTCAGTGATCAGACCATACACATTGCTGCAGAGGTTACAGGGGTGGTGGGTCCGACTGTCAGTGCTCAGACCATACACATTGCTGCAGAGGTTACAGGGGTTGGGGGTCCGCCTGTCACTGCTCAGACCATACACATTGCTGCAGAGGTTACAGGGGTGGGGGGGTCCGCCTGTCAGTGCTCAAACCATACACATTGCTGCAGAGGTTACAGGGGTGGGGGGTCCGACTGTCACTGCTCAGACCATAAACATTGCTGCAGAGGTTACAGGGGTGGGGGGGTCCGCCTGTCAGTGCTGAAACCATACACATTGCTGCAGAGGTTACAGGGGTTGGGGGTCCGCCTGTCACTGCTCAGACCATACACATTGCTGCAGAGGTTACAGGGGTGGGGGGGTCCGCCTGTCAGTGCTCAAACCATACACATTGCTGCAGAGGTTACAGGGGTGGGGGGTCCGACTGTCACTGCTCAGACCATACACATTGCTGCAGAGGTTACAGGGGTGGGGGGTCCGCCTGTCAGTGCTCAGACCATACACATTGCTGCAGAGGTTACAGGGGTGGTGGGTCCACCTGTCACTGCTCAGACCATACACATTGCTGCAGAGGTTACAGGGGTGGGGGGTCCGCCTGTCAGTGCTCAGACCATACACATTGCTGCAGAGGTTACAGGGGTGGGGGGTCCGTCTGTCACTGTTCAGACCATACACATTGCTGCAGAGGTTACAGGGGTGGGGGGTCCGCCTGTCAGTGCTCAGACCATACACATTGCTGCAGAGGTTACAGGGGTGGTGGGTCCGCCTGTCACTGCTCAGACCATACACATTGCTGCAGAGGTTACAGGGGTGGGGGGTCCGCCTGTCACTGCTCAGACCATACACATTGCTGCAGAGGTTACATGGGTGGGGGGTCCGCCTGTCAGTGCTCAGACCATACACATTGCTGCAGAGGTTACAGGGGTGGGGGGTCCGCCTGTCAGTGCTCAGACCATACACATTGCTGCAGAGGTTACAGGGGTGGGGGGTCCGCCTGTCAGTGCTCAGACCATACACATTGCTGCAGAGGTTACAGGGGTGGGGGGTCCGCCTGTCAGTGCTCAGACCATACACATTGCTGCAGAGGTTACAGGGGTGGGGGGTCCGCCTGTCACTGCTCAGACCATACACCGCACACTGCATCATATTGCTCTGCATGGCTGTTGTCCCTGAAGGAAGTCTCTTCTAAAGATGACGTACAAGAAAGAGACACTTTGTTGAAGACAAGCAGACTAAGGACATGGATTACTGGTATCACGTCCTGTGGTCTGGTGAAACCAAGATAAACTTCTTTGGTTCAGACGGTGTCAAGTGTGTGTGGCGGCAACAAGGTGAGGAGTACAAAGACAAGTGTCCTGCCTACAGTCAGGCATGGTGGTGGAGTGTTATGGTTTGGGGCTGCATGAATGATGCTGGCTATGGGAGCTACAGGTTATTGAGGGAACCATGAACCCCAAACCCCTCCAAGCCCACCACTGCCTTGCTAAGGAAACTGAGGATAAAGGTGCTGGACTGGCCAAGCATGTCTCCAGACCTAAACCCTATGGCGCACCTGTGGGACTTCCTCAACCTGAAGGTGGAGGAGCACAAGGTCTGTAACATCCATCAGCTCCGTGATGTCGTCATGGAGGAGGATTCCAGTGGCCACCGGTGACGCTCTAGTGACCTCCATGCCCAAGAGAGTGAAGGCAGAAAATAATGGCGGCCACACAAAATATTCACACTCTGGGCACAATTTTTTCATTTTCACTTAGGGGTGTACTGACTTTTGTTGCCAGCGGCTTAGACATTAATGGTTGTGTGCTGAGTTATACAAGCAGCCCACCGACCCCTGTGCATTGTGTCACCGCGTCAGATCTTCAGTGCTGACCCACCAGGAGATACAAGCCATATTCACACTAAGGTCACACACTTTAGTGACGCCCTGTACATGTGCTGCTGAGTGACCGGGTTATTGGCTGCGAGACCTTGGTGCCCAGAAGAGGCTGGTTTTGTTTTGGGTTTTGAATCCCTTGAAATTTTATGAAGGCAATAAAACTGCACCAAACTGCATTGCCTGTGTGAACACTACCTAATGCCTACCTGAGAGAATGGATCCCTACAATATATGATTGTATACAGGAGATGGCCGGGTTATATCGGCATGCTCCATACTGCTGTGTGTAATAGTTGAGGGCAGGGCTCACGTTCGGGATTTTCAGGGGTGTACTCACTTTTGAAATATACTGTATGTCAGAGCAGCTTACCCCAACAGAGTATAGTCCTCTCGCTCTCAGCTTCTGGTGACACAGCCCGCACCGGACGTCTTTTCTTCCTCCCAGACACAATAAGGTGACATATACAGTCTGTTCTCTAGGAGAAAACTTCATACACAGACGAGGCCGAACATCCCCCCTCCCTCCCGTCTCGGTGTCACCTTCAGCCCGAGCTCCAAAAGCTTCCAGCACCAAACAGAAGTGTTCAACTCCGGTTACAGTTCACACTGAACAGGCTGCAGCTCCCACACACAGACTGCGCAGCTTTCCTAGCTGACCCGTGCAGTCTCCACTCTGAGAGACCCCGGCTCACATTTTGACTGGACACTCACCAGCAGCACACTCCACTCTGCTCAATTGACACCTAGTGACCACGGGCCCTGGTTCTAGTAAAAAGCTAGTCAGGTGCATCTAATCAAGACCTGCACAGCTAGGACTTAACCCTGTCCTATCTGACTTTCCAACAATATGTACGATATGTGCAGCTGGTGTAACCCAGGTATCTCCTGTATATAAATATATATGTACAGCCGGTATAACCCGGGTATCTCCTGTATATAAAATATATGTACAGCTGGTATAACCCGGGTATCTCCTGTATATAAATATATATGTACAGCTGGTATAACCTGGGTATCTCCTGTATATAAATATATATGTACAGCTGGTATAACCCGGGTATCTCCTGCATATAAATATATATGTACAGCTGGTATAACCCGGGTATCTCCTGCATATAAATATATATGTACAGCCGGTATAACCAGGGTATCTCCTGTATATACAGTTATATGAAAAAGTTTGGGCACCCCTATTAATCTTAAGCTTAATGTTTTTTAAAAATTGGTGTTTTTGCAGCAGCTATTTCAGTTTGATCTATGTAATAACTGTTGGACACAGTAATGTTTCTGCCTTGAAATGAGGTTTATTGTACTAACAGAAAATGTGCAATCTGCATTCAAACAAAATTTGACAGGTGCATAAGTATGGGCACCCTTATCATTTTCTTGTTTTAAATACTCCTACCTACTTTTTACTGACTTACTAAAGCACTTTTTTTGGTTTTGTAACCTCATTGAGCTTTGAACTTCATAGCCAGGTGTATGCAATCATGAGAAAAGCTACTTAAAGTGGCCACTTGCAAGTTGTTCTCCTGTTTGAATCTCCTCTGAAGAGTGGCATCATGGGCTCCTCAAAACAACTGTCAAATGATCTGAAAACAAAGATTATTCAACATAGTTGTTCAGGGGAAGGATACAAAAAGCTGTCTCAGAGATTTAACCTGTCAGTTTCCACTGTGAGGAACATAGTAAGGAAATGGAAGAACACAGGGACAGTTCTTGTTAAGGCCAGAAGTGGCAGGCCAAGAAAAACATCAGAAAGGCAGAGAAGAAGAATGGTGAGATCAGTCAAGGACAATCCTCAGACCACCTCCAGAGAGCTGCAGCATCAACTTGCTGCAGATGGTGTCACTGTGCATCGGTCAACTAAACAACACACTTTGCACAAGGAGAAGCTGTATGGGAGAATGATGCGAAAGAAGCCGTTTCTGCAAGCACGCCACAAACAGAGTCGGCTGAGGTATGCAAAAGCACATTTGGAGAAGCCAATTTCTTTTTGGAAGAAGGTCATGTGGACTGATGAAACCAAGATTGAGTTGTTTGGTCATACAAAAAGGCGTTATGCATGGCGGCAAAAAAACACAGCATTCCAAGAAAAACACTTGCTACCCACAGTAAAATTTGGTGGAGGTTCCATCATGCTTTGGGGCTGTGTGGCCAATGCCGGCACCGGGAATCTTGTTAAAGTTGAGGGACGCATGGATTCCACTCAGTATCAGCAGATTCTTGACAATAATGTTCAAGAATCAGTGATAAAGTTGAAGTTACGCAGTGGATGGATCTTTCAGCAAGACAATGATCCAAAACACCGCTCCAAATCTACTCAGGCATTCATGCAGAGGAACAATTACAATGTTCTGGAATGGCCATCCCAGTCCCCAGACCTGAAGATCATTGAACATCTGTGGGATCATGTGAAGAGGGCTGTCCATGCTCGGCGACCATCAAACTTACAGGAACTGGAATTGTTTTGTAAAGAGGAATGGTCAAAAATACCTTCATCCAGGATCCAGGAACTCATTAAAAGCTACAGGAAGCGACTAGAGGCAAAAGGAGGATCTACTAAATATTAATGCCACTTTTCTGGTGAGGTGCCCATACTTATGCACCTGTCACATTTTGTTTGAATGCAGATTGCACATTTTCTGTTAGTACAATAAACCTCATTTCAAGGCAGAAACATTACTGTGTCCAACAGTTATTACATAGATCAAACTGAAAGAGCTGCTGCAAAAACACCAATTTTTATAAAACATTAAGCTTAAGATTAATAGGGGTGCCCAAACTTTTTCATATAACTGTAAATATATATGTACAGCTGGTATAACCTGGGCGTCTCCTGTACATAATTATATATGTGCAGCCGGTATAACCCGGGTATCTCATGTATATAAATATACAGTATATGTACAGCTGGTATAACCAGGGCATCTCCTGTATATAATTATATATGTACAGCCGGTATAACATGAGCAGTACGCAGTATATGTGGTTGTTGAGTTCACTGGTGTTGCTGGTCGGGTGGGCTATGTTCGGTGCAGCTGGCACTGATAGTATAGGGTGATGTTGGGTGCCCCGTACCCGCTGCCCCTCGTAGGTGGTGTTACTGGTCGGTCATTATATGAGGACCGTGTTATCTCTTCTGCTGATAATTTCAGGAAAATTTACATGAAATAATACATTAATCCAGGACGATTCCCCTGAGATCTGTCTGAAATCACATCTGGTGCCCATAAGTAGCAGAACTGAGTGTGTGTCCACCAAAGAGGTCTATGGCAAAGTCAGCTCTGCACCATTACTATTATGTGTGAGCGGGGTCGGTACATGGCGCTGGGCTCTGGGGGTGGTCGGTACATGGTGCTGGGCTCTGGGGGTGGTCTGTACATGGTGCTGGGCTCTGGGGGTGGTCGGTACATGGTGCTGGGCTCTGTGGGTGGTCTGTACATGGTGTTGGGCTCTGGGGGTGGTCGGTACATGGCGCTGGGCTCTGTGGGTGGTCTGTACATGGTGTTGGGCTCTGGGGGTGGTCTGTACATGGTGCTTGGCTCTGTGGGTGGTCTGTACATGGTGTTGGGCTCTGGGGGTGGTCTGTACATGGCGCTGGGCTCTATGGGTGGTCTGTACATGGTGCTGGGCTCTGGGGGTGGTCTGTACATGGTGCTGGGCTCTGGGGGTGGTCGGTACATGGCGCTGGGCTCTGTGGGTGGTCTGTACATGGTGTTGGGCTCTGGGGGTGGTCTGTACATGGCGCTGGGCTCTGGGGGGTGGTCTGTACATGGCACTGGGCTCTGGGGGTGGTCTGTACATGGCGCTGGGCTCTGTGGGTGGTCTGTACATGGCACTGGGCTCTGGGGGTGGTCTGTACATGGTGCTGGGCTCTGGGGGTGATCTGTACATGGTGCTGGGCTCTGGGGGTGGTCTGTACATGGCGCTGGGCTCTGGGGGTAGTCTGTACATGGCGTTGGGGTCTGGGGGTGATCTGTACATGGCGCTGGGCTCTGGGGGTGGTCTGTACATGGTGCTGGGCTCTGGGGGTGGTCTGTACATGGCACTGGGCTCTGGGGGGTGGTCTATACATGGCACTGGGCTCTGGGGGTGGTCTGTATATGGCGCTGGGGGTGGTCTGTACATGGTGCTGGGCTCTGGGGGTGGTCTGTACATGGTGCTGGGCTCTGGGGATGGTCTGTACATGGTGCTGGGCTCTGGGGGTGGTCTGTACATGGCGCTTGGCTCTGGGGGTGGTCTGTACATGGTGCTGGGCTCTGGGGGTGGTCTGTACATGGCGCTTGGCTCTGGGGGTGGTCTGTACATGGTGCTGGGCTCTGGGGGTGGTCTATATATGGTGCTGGGCTCTGGGGGTGGTCTGTACATGGCGCTTGGCTCTATGGGTGGTCTGTACATGGTGCTGGGCTCTGGGGGTGGTCTGTACATGGCGCTGGGCTCTGGGGGTGGTCTGTACATGGTGCTGGGCTCTGGGGGTGGTCTGTACATGGCGCTGGGCTCTGGTCTATACATGGCACTGGGCTCTGGGGGTGGTCTGTATATGGCGCTGGGGGTTGTCTGTACATGGTGCTGGGCTCTGGGGGTGGTCTGTACATGGTGCTGGGCTCTGGGGGTGGTCTGTACATGGCGCTTGGCTCTGGGGGTGGTCTGTACATGGTGCTGGGCTCTGGGGGTGGTCTGTACATGGTGCTTGGCTCTGGGGGTGGTCTGTACATGGTGCTGGGCTCTGGGGGTGGTCTATATATGGTTCTGGGCTCTGGGGGTGGTCTGTACATGGCGCTTGGCTCTGAGGGTGGTCTGTACATGGCGCTTGGCTCTATGGGTGGTCTGTACATGGTGCTGGGCTCTGGGGGTGGTCTGTACATGGTGCTGGGCTCTGGGGGTGGTCTGTATATGGTGCTGGGCTCTGGGGGTGGTCTGTACATGGTGCTGGGCTCTGGGGGTGGTCTGTACATGGTGCTTGGCTCTGGGGGTGGTCTGTACATGGCGCTTGGCTCTGAGGGTGGTCTGTACATGGCGCTGGGGGTGGTCTGTACATGGCGCTTGGCTCTGGGGGTGGTCTGTACATGGTGCTGGGCTCTGGGGGTGGTCTGTACATGCCGCTGGGCTTTGCGGGGTGGTCTATACATGGCACTGGGCTCTGGGGGTGGTCTGTATATGGCGCTGGGGGTTGTCTGTACATGGTGCTGGGCTCTGGGGGTGGTCTGTACATGGTGCTGGGCTCTGGGGGTGGTCTGTACATGGCGCTTGGCTCTGGGGGTGGTCTGTACATGGTGCTGGGCTCTGGGGGTGGTCTGTACATGGTGCTTGGCTCTGGGGGTGGTCTGTACATGGTGCTGGGCTCTGGGGGTGGTCTATATATGGTTCTGGGCTCTGGGAGTGGTCTGTACATGGCGCTTGGCTCTGAGGGTGGTCTGTACATGGCGCTTGGCTCTATGGGTGGTCTGTACATGGTGCTGGGCTCTGGGGGTGGTCTGTACATGGTGCTGGGCTCTGGGGGTGGTCTGTATATGGTGCTGGGCTCTGGGGGTGGTCTGTACATGGCGCTTGGCTCTGGGGTGGTCTGTACTTGGGGTGCAGGTTGCAGTTAGGACTGGGGGGCTGACATTTGCTTTAGCTTCTCTTCTCTTTCCTTAGGTGGTGCCCGCAGATGACGGTGAGCAGGATGGCTGTGCAGAGAGGAGTCGTCATCTTCCTCTGTGAGTATTTTGGCCCTGGGATGTGACCCCCTCCGCACACACCACATGTGCTGCGTCCTCCATCCCACAATCTCTTTGAACCTATAGTTCTGTTCATCCTGAGCCTCCTGGTTCATGAACACCATGTCAGGATGACAGTTATGACTCAATGGGAGGTTACAGCCTTGTGTATTGCAGGGGTTCTGGTTCTGGTGAGGACGGCCGCGATTCAGGACAAGTGTCGGATCATAGAACTGTTGAGTCGTAAACTCCAGTATGAAAACCGCATCATGTACATGGTGAGTGCGCAGCGGCGGCTGACGGGCGGGGGTCACACAGAGGAGTGCCCCCCGTACATAGAATACCTCCACATATGGAGGCTGCAGGTAACGGTAACCTGCCATGTCACCTGTGGGATAAGTAAGTGCCCCCTACAGTTACACTACCTGCCAGAGCTGGCGCTACATGCCGGTGCAGCGTCACGCTGACGTCTGGGATACTGTACATCCATACATGGGGTCTCCAGGAGGAGCATTGGAGGTCAGGAAGGACTTCTGGGACAACAATCCCTGGAGAGAGCAAGGACCTCATACCTGCAGTGTAAAGCATAGTGGTGGAGAAGATTGCAGCATAAGGACCACAAGTAGCATTTCACTAGAAGATGATAGCTGCAGTGTAAAGCATGGTGGCGGAGTTCTGCTTCTACTACTCTTCATTGTAACAGACGTGGCTGGAGGAGATCGTGAAATCATTGATCATAAGAATGAAGCTTTGTAGAAATGACAATCACCCTCATCATCCCAGTAACTCCGCCAAGGAATGTTACCAGCGAAGGGGGCACTTACTTTTCTCAGGGTCCTGTAGACTGATGAGCAGATGCTGTTCTGGAGAGGGGGCACCATGATGTGGTGGTGCCGACTATGGCGCGGGGTCTTGTGATCCCAGAGCGGCTGATGGGACCTCTCCGTCTTCTCGTTGCAGGGTGACTTCTTCCCGACGGATTATCGGCTGCCTGTGAAGTACGAGGAGATCCTGCGCTGCCAGAACATCAGCGGCCTGGTAAGGGACACCATCCGTCTGTGTAAGGTTATATCGTAGATTTCCCTTCTCTGTATGGAGGCCTTGTCTCACCTGGTGCAGGCAGGGCAGCCGGGGTAAGTTTAGAAGGGAGCCCCTTTAAGAGCCGGACGAGGAGGGATCAGAAGCAAGTCAAGTCTCCCGACACCCCAGTTCAGAGCGATGGCCCCTACAGATTCATGGTGCTGAAACAATGAGATTTGGACCCCAGGATCGCTCTGGTCAGGGGGGGACCTTCTTCATGGACACCGTTCTCCTTGCTTCTCACCCGAGAAGTTTCCTCTGTTGCATCTGACAGAACAGGGCATGTAGAGGCGGACACTAGAGGAGGGTGGAGGAGCGGGAAATATTCCAGCCAAGAAATGGCGGATAATAACCGACCTCAGGATCAGGGCACAATACAGACATGAGTGCAGAATATGACCTGTGACACTTCCTATTTTCATATCTTTGTTCTTATTTTTCCTGAGGATGCAGAAGTCTGGATGCCCCCAGGTGATTGCCATCTGCATGTTCTCTTCCCTCAGGATCTCCTCCTCTTCTTTTTACACTTTGAGATCTCCATAGTTCCCTGTTTCCTTCGCTCTCCTTCTACTTCTCTCTGAGTATCCTCCCATCAGGAACTCCTTCTTTTCATGTTTCCTCACCTCGGGATCTCCTCCCATTCACGTTTCCTTCTATTGGGATCTCCTCCCATCCACATTTCCTCCCCTTGGGATCTCCTCCCATCTGCGTTTCCTCCCCTCGGGATCTCCTCCCATCTGTGTTTCCTCTACTCGAGATCTCCTCCCATCTCCGTTTCCTCCCCTTGGGATCTCCTCCCATCCACATTTCCTCCCCTCAGGTTCTCCTCCCATCTGTGTTTCCTCCCATTGGGATCTCCTCCAATCCACGTTTCCTCCCCTCGGGATCTCCTCCCATCTGCGTTTCCTCCACTCGGGATCTCCTCCCATCTGCGTTTCCTCCCTTTGGGATCTCCTCCCATCCACATTTCCTCCCCTCGTGTTCTCCTCCCATCTGCGTTTCCTCCCCTTGGGATCTCCTCCCATCCACATTTCCTCCCCTCGGGATCTCCTACCATCTGTGTTTCCTCCCCTGGGAACCTCCTCCCATCTGTTTCCTCCCCTCGGGATCTCCTACCATCTGTGTTTACTCCCCTCAGGATCTCCTAACATCTGTGTTTCCTCCCCTCGGGATCTCCTAACATCTGTGTTTCCTCCACTTGGGATCTCCTCCCATCTGTGTTTCCTCCCCTCGGGATCTCCTTCTATCTGTGTTTCCTCAACTCGGGATCTCCTCCCATCTGCGTTTCCTCCACTCGGGATCTCCTCCCATCTGCGTTTCCTCACCTCGGGATCTCCTCCCATCTGCGTTTCCTCACCTCGGGATCTCTTCCCATCTGCGTTTCCTCCACTCGGGATCTCCTCCCATCTGCGTTTCCTCCACTCGGGATCTCCTCCCATCTGCGTTTCCTCCACTCGGGATGACCTTCTTTCTGTGTTTTATCCCCTTGGGATCTCCCTTTTTCTATTTTTCCTTCCCTCACGATCTCCTCTCTGTTTCCTTCCGTTGGGATCTCCTACAGTTTGTGTTTCCTCCTCTTGGGATCTCCTCTTGTCCGTGTTTTCTCCCCAAGGATCTTCTGTCCGTGTTTTCTCCCTTCAGAAACCCCTCCTTTCCGTTTTTCCTCCCTTCGGGTTCTCCTTGTTTCCATGGTTCCTCCTTTTGGGATCTCCATAGTTCCCCGTTTCCTTCAATGTGATTCTACTTCTCTCCAAGTTTCCTTCCATCAGGAACTCCTTTCCCTGTTTCCTCCTCTGTGTTTCCTCACCTCAGGATCTCCTCCTTTCCTTGTTTCCTCCTCTCATGATCACTTCCTGTCCATGTTTCTTCCACTTAGGATCTCCTCCTGTCTATGTTTTCTCCTCCCCCGGGTTCTCCTCTCCGTGTTTCCTCCCCTTGGGATCTCCTTTTTCCTTGTTTTCTTCCCTCATGATCTCCTCTCTGTGTTTCCTTCACCAGGATCTCTTCCTGTCTTTGTCCCGTCCCCCCCCATCCGGGATCTCCCTCTGGGATCTCCTCTCATTTCTTCCCCTCAGGATCTCCTCCTGGCCTTTGTGTTTCTTTCCCTCAGGATCTTCTCTTGTCCGTGTTTCCTCACCCTGGGATCTCCTTTATTTTTCCATGTTTCCTCCCCTCTGGGTTTCTGCATTTAGTATCATAGTCTTCATCACAGCGGTCCTAAGAAGAAGCTTCAGTATCCTGAAGCGTCCAGGCTTTTATCTTATCATGCCACACATGGAGCCGAAGCTGTCAAACGTCCGTGATATTCCTGGGATCATACAACATGGCACCTCTAGATGTGAAAACTCTGAGACTATGCAGAGTTACAAGGAAACTTTCATCTTCTGGAGGAACATTTGTCCAGAGCCTCCTTCCCAGAACCTGAGGGTCCATCCAACACGAACTCAACCTCCTCAGGGTGAACTTTCTCAATCAATGAAATGCACAATTCAGCCTATATGTTGTCAACGCTGAGGCGAGCCAACTGCTGCCAGACTCCTCTGTACACTTTCCTCTTCTCCTCCTCCTTCTCTTTCAGACTCTCAGTCCTTAATCTTTTTCTCCAGACTCCTCTGTCTCCTTCTTCTCCATGACTCCTCCGTCCTCCTTATTCTTCCCCTCCAGACTCCTCCGTCCTTCTTCTTCTTACTTTCCAGACTCATCCATCTTCCTTCTTCCCCTGCAGACTCCTTTGTCCTCCTTCTTCCCCTGCAGACTCCTCCGTCCTCCTTTTTCTTCCCCTCCAGACTCCTCTGTCCTCCTTCTTCCCCTCCAGACTCCTCAATCCTCTTTCTTCTTCAACCTAATTCTTCTCCTACAGACTCCTCCATCCTTCTTTCTCCGCTGCAGACTCCTCCTTCTTCTCCTCCAGACGCTTCTGTCCTCCTTCTTATTCCACTCCAAACTCCTCCGTTCTCCTTCCTCCCCTTCAGACTCTTTCGTCCTCCTTTTTCTTCCTCTCCTGACGCCTCCATTCACCTTCTTCCCAACCAGACTTCTCGGTCCTCCTTCATCTTCCCCTCTAGACTCCTCCGTCCTCCTTTTACTTCCCCTCCAGATTCCTCCATTCACCTTCTTCTTCCCCTGCAGGTTTCTCTGTCCTTCTCCTCCATTCTTCTTTCTCCGTTGCAGACACCTCCTTCTTTTTCTCTTCTAGACTCCTCTGTTCTCCTTCTTCTTCCCCTCCAAACTCCTCCGTTCACTTTCTTCTTCCCCTCCAGACTCCTCCGTCCTCCTTTTTCTTCCCCTCCAGACATCTCTGTTCCCTTCTTCCTCTCCAGACTCCTGTCATCCTTCTTCTTCCCCTCCAGACTTCTCCGTCCTCCTTCTTCCCCTCCAGATTCCTCCGTCCTCCTTTTTCTTCCCCTCCAGATGCCTCTGTTCCCCTTCTTCCCCTCCAGACTCCTCTGTCCTCCTTCTTCACCTCCAAACGCCTCTGTCCTTCTTCCCCTCCAGATGCCTCCGTCCTCCTTTTTCTTCCCCTCCAGACTTCTCTGTTCCCCTTCTTCCCCTCCAGACTCCTGTCATCCTTCTTCTCTTCCAGATGCCTCTGTTCTCCTTCCCCTCCAGACTCCTCCCTCCTCCTTTTTCTTCCTCTCCAGATGCCTCTCTTCCCTTCTTCCCCACCAGACTCCTCTATTCCCCTTCTTCCGCTCCAGATGCCTCCGTCCTCCTTTTTATTCCCCTCCAGACGCCTGTTCCCTTTTTTCCCTCCAGACTCCTGTCATCCTTCTTCTTCCCCTCCAGATGCCTCCGTCCTCCTTCCCCTCCAGACTCCTCCGTCCTCCTTTTTCTTCCCCTCCAGACGCCTGTTCCCCTTCTTCCTCCCCAGACTCCTGTCATCTTTCTTCTTCCCCTCCAGACTCCTCCCGTCCTCCTTTTTCTTCCCCTCCATACTCCTGTGTTCACCTTCTTCTTCCCCTCCAGACTCATCCGTCCTCCTTTTTCTTCCCTTCCAGACGCCTCCGTCCTCCTTCCCCTCCAGATGCCTCCGTCCTCCTTTTTCTTCCCCTCCAGACTCCTCTGTTCCCCTTCTTCCCCTCCAGACTGCTCTGTCATCCTTCTTCTTCACCTCCAGACGCCTCCGTCCTTCTTCCCCTCCAGATGCCTCCGTCCTCCTTTTTCTTCCCCTCCAGCCTCCTCTGTTCCCCTTCTTCCCCTCCAGACTCCTCTGTCATCCTTCTTCTTCACCTCCAGACGCCTCCGTCCTTCTTCCCCTCCAGATGCCTCTGTCCTCCTTTTTCTTCCCCTCCAGCCTCCTCTGTTCCCCTTCTTCCCCTCCAGACTCCTGTCATCCTTCTTCTTCACCTCCAGATGCCTCCGTCCTTCTTCCCCTCCAGATGCCTCCGTCCTCCTTTTTCTTGCCCTCCAGACTCCTCTGTTCCCCTTCTTCCTCTCCAGACTCCTCTCTGTCATCCTTCTTCTTCACCTCCAGACGCCTCCGTCCTTCTTCCCCTCCAGATGCCTCCGTCCTCCTTTTTCTTCCCCTCCAGCCTCCTCTGTTCCCCTTCTTCCCCTCCAGACTCCTGTCATCCTTCTTCTTCACCTCCAGATGCCTCCGTCCTTCTTCCCCTCCAGATGCCTCCGTCCTCCTTTTTCTTGCCCTCCAGACTCCTCTGTTCCCCTTCTTCCTCTCCAGACTCCTCTGTCATCCTTCTTCTTCACCTCCAGACGCCTCCGTCCTTCTTCCCCTCCAGATTCCTCTGTCATCCTTCTTCTTCCCCTCCAGATGCCTCAGTCCTCCTTCCCCTCCAGATGCCTCTGTCCTCCTTTTTCTTTCCCTCCAGCCTCCTCTGTTCCCCTTCTTCCCCTCCAGACTCCTCTGTCATCCTTCTTCTTCACCTCCAGACGCCTCCGTCCTTCTTCCCCTCCAGATGCCTCCGTCCTCCTTTTTCTTCCCATCCAGCCTCCTCTGTTCCCCTTCTTCCCCTCCAGACTCCTCTGTCATCCTTCTTCTTCCCCTCCAGATGCCTCCGTCCTTCTTCCCCTCCAGATGCCTCCGTCCTCCTTTTTCTTCCCCTCCAGCCTCCTCTGTTCCCCTTCTTCCTCTCCAGACTCCTCTGTCATCCTTCTTCTTCACCTCCAGACGCCTCCGTCCTTCTTCCCCTCCAGATGCCTCTGTCCTCCTTTTTCTTCCCCTCCAGACTCCTCTGTTCCCCTTCTTCCCCTCCAGACTCCTCTGTCATCCTTCTTCTTCCCCTCCAGACGCCTCCGTCCTTCTTCCCCTCCAGATGCCTCCGTCCTCCTTTTTCTTCCCCTCCAGCCTCCTCTGTTCCCCTTCTTCCCCTCCAGACTCCTCTGTCATCCTTCTTCTTCACCTCCAGACGCCTCCGTCCTTCTTTCCCTCCAGATGTCTACGTCCTCCTTTTTCTTCCCCTCCAGCCTCCTCTGTTCCCCTTCTTCCCCTCCAGACTCCTCTGTCATCCTTCTTCTTCACCTCCAGACGCCTCCGTCCTTCTTCCCCTCCAGATGTCTACGTCCTCCTTTTTCTTCCCCTCCAGCTTCCTCTGTTCCTTCTTCTTCCCCTCCAGACACCTCCGTCCTTCTTCCCCTCCAGCCTCCTCTGTTCCCCTTCTTCTTCCCCTCCAGACTCCTCTGTCATCCTTCTTCACCTCCAGACGCCTCCGTCCTTCTTCCCCTCCAGATGTCTACGTCCTCCTTTTTCTTCCCCTCCAGCCTCCTCTGTTCCCCTTCTTCTTCACCTCCAGACACCTCCGTCCTCCTTCCCCTCCAGATGCCTGTCCTCCTTTTTCTTCCCCTCCAGACTCCTCTGTCCTCCTCCTTTTTCCCCTCTAGACTTGTCTCCTTTGAGAACAAAGGAATAGTCTATGCACAACTCAACAATCCCCACTCCATTTTTTTTGCCAACACATGAACGGCCGGGTGAAGAATTCTGTTGGTTGAAAGGAGCGTCCACTCGCAGCTCCGCACATCCCACCCTGCCCCACAGCACATGAAAAAATGTCTAAGCAGTCCCAGAGAAGCGGTGACACCCCCGAATATCGCACGTTTCTCTTCTAGGCTTTATGTTGTTCGTATTTCATCTCATTACTTGGTGGCGGCACTACAATACTATGTGGATTTATCCCACAGATCAGCAAGGGGATCTCGGTGGATGAGCTGCGCTTCTTGTGGGGCATCGTCAGTGAGAACGTGCTGCTGAGCATATGGCACGTGCTGCCGCAGAGACATCCCTCCAGCTCCTACATAAACGACCTGAAGACCATACTCAATGTGCTGCACGTCGGCGATCAGGTAAGAAGCGCTGAAGATGTTCTCAGCATTACCATGAGGTAAAGGGGAACTCTACATGAGACATGGGAATAGGGAGTGCTGCAGAAGGTCACAGCAATGTCAGGGTCATACAGTATGGGTGGCCACAGATGGGTCACTTACACCCTTATCTCTGCACCTTGGCTGTGATGTAGTATAAGACCTGGATTCCATAGACATAACTCACTGGAAATAAGTCAGAGACAGAAGAGTCTGGAGACAGGGTACACAGGAGTCTGGAGGGAGGACAGAGGAGTCTGGAAGGAGAAGGAGGACAGAGGAGTCTGGAAGGAGGACAGAAGAGTCTGGAGACAGGGTACACAGGAGTCTGGAGGAAAGACAGAGGAGTCTGGAAGGAGAAGGAGGACAGAGGAGTCTGGAAGGAGGACAGAAGAGTCTGGAGACAGGGTACACAGGAGTCTGGAGGAAAGACAGAGGAGTCTGGAAGGAGAAGGAGGACAGAGGAGTCTGGAAGGAGGACAGAAGAGTCTGGAGACAGGGTACACAGGAGTCTGGAGGGAGGACAGAGGAGTCTGGAAGGAGAAGGAGGACAGAGGAGTCTGGAAGGAGGACAGAAGAGTCTGGAGACAGGGTACACAGGAGTCTGGAGGAAAGACAGAGGAGTCTGGAGACAGGGTACACAGGAGTCTGGAGGAAAGACAGAGGAGTCTGGAAGGAGAAGGAGGACAGAGGAGTCTGGAAGGAGGACAGAAGAGTCTGGAGACAGGATACACAGGTGTCTGGAGGAAAGACAGGAGTCTGGAAGGAGAAGGAGGACAGAGGAGTCTGGAAGGAGGACAGAAGAGTCTGGAGACAGGATACACAGGTGTCTGGAGGGAGGACAGAGGAGTCGAGAAGGAGGACAGAGGAGTCTGGAAGGAGGACAGAAGAGTCTGGAGACAGGATACACAGGTGTCTGGAGGAAAGACAGAGGAGTCTGGAAGGAGAAGGAGGACAGAGGAGTCTGGAAGGAGGACAGAAGAGTCTGGAGACAGGATACACAGGTGTCTGGAGGGAGGACAGAGGAGTCTGGAAGGAGAAGGAGGACAGAGGAGTCTGGAAGGAGGACAGAAGAGTCTGGAGACAGGATACACAGATGTCTGGAGGGAGGACAGAGAAGTCTGGAAGGAGAAGGAGGACAGAGGAGTCTGGAAAGCGGACAGAAGAGTCTGGAGGGAGATGAGGACAAAGGAGTCTGGAGGAGGACAGAAGAGTCTGGAGACAGGGTACACAGGGGTCTGGTGGGAGGACAGAGGAGTCTGGAGGGAGAGGAGGACAGAGGAGTCTGGAGGAGGACAGAAGAGTCTGGAGACAGCGTACACAGGAGTCTGGTGGGAGAACAGAGGAGTCTGGCGGGAGAGGAGGACAGAGGAGTCTGGAAGGAGAAGGAGGATAGAGGGGTCTGGAGGAAGATGAGTATTTAGGGAGAAGAAGAACAGAGGAGTCTGGAGAGGAGGAGGGCAGTGGAGTCTGGAGAAGAGGAGGGCAGTGGAGTCTGGAGAAGAGGAGGGCAGTGGAGTCTGGAGAAGAGGAGGGCAGTGGAGTCTGGAGAAGAGGAGAGCAGTGGAGTCTGGAGAAGAGGAGAGCAGTGGAGTCTGGAGAAGAGGAGAGCAGTGGAGTCTGGAGAAGAGGAGAGCAGTGGAGTCTGGAGAAGAGGAGAGCAGTGGAGTCTGGAGAAGAGGAGAGCAGTGGAGTCTGGAGAAGAGGAGGGCAATGGAGTCTGGAGAAGAGGAGGGCAGTGGAGTCTGGAGAAGAGGAGGGCAGTGGAGTCTGGAGAAGAGCAGAGCAGTGGAGTCTGGAGAAGAGGAGGGCAGTGGAGTCTGGAGAAGAGGAGGGCAGTGGAGTCTGGAGAAGAGGAGGGCAGTGGAGTCTGGAGAAGAGGAGGGCAGTGGAGTCTGGAGAAGAGGAGGGCAGTGGAGTCTGGAGGAGGAGGACAGTGGAGTCTGGAGGAGGAGGACAGTGGAGTCTGGAGAAGAGGAGGGCAATGGAGTCTGGAGAAGAGGAGGGCAATGGAGTCTGGAGAAGAGGAGGGCAGTGGAGTCTGGAGAAGAGGAGGGCAGTGGAGTCTGGAGAAGAGGAGGGCAGTGGAGTCTGGAGAAGAGGAGGGCAGTGGAGTCTGGAGAAGAGGAGGGCAGTGGAGTCTGGAGAAGAGGAGGGCAGTGGAGTCTGGAGAAGAGGAGGGCAGTGGAGTCTGGAGAAGAGGAGGGCAGTGGAGTCTGGAGAAGAGGAGGGCAGTGGAGTCTGGAGAAGAGGAGGGCAGTGGAGTCTGGAGAAGAGGAGGGCAGTGGAGTCTGGAGAAGAGGAGAGCAGTGGAGTCTGGAGAAGAGGAGAGCAGTGGAGTCTGGAGAAGAGGAGAGCAGTGGAGTCTGGAGAAGAGGAGAGCAGTGGAGTCTGGAGAAGAGGAGAGCAGTGGAGTCTGGAGAAGAGGAGAGCAGTGGAGTCTGGAGAAGAGGAGAGCAGTGGAGTCTGGAGAAGAGGAGAGCAGTGGAGTCTGGAGAAGAGGAGAGCAGTGGAGTCTGGAGAAGAGGAGGGCAGTGGAGTCTGGAGAAGAGGAGGGCAGTGGAGTCTGGAGAAGAGGAGGGCAGTGGAGTCTGGAGAAGAGGAGGGTAGTAGAGTCTGGAGAAGAGGAGGGCAGTGGAGTCTGGAGAAGAGGAGGGTAGTGGAGTCTGGAGAAGAGGAGGGCAGTGGAGTCTGGAGAAGAGGAGGGTAGTAGAGTCTGGAGAAGAGGAGGGCAGTGGAGTCTGGAGAAGAGGAGGGTAGTGGAGTCTGGAGAAGAGGAGGGCAGTGGAGTCTGGAGAAGAGGAGGGTAGTAGAGTCTGGAGAAGAGGAGGGCAGTGGAGTCTGGAGAAGAGGAGGGCAGTGGAGTCTGGAGAAGAGGAGGGCAGTGGAGTCTGGAGAAGAGGAGGGCAGTGGAGTCTGGAGAAGAGGAGGGTAGTAGAGTCTGGAGAAGAGGAGGGCAGTGGAGTCTGGAGAAGAGGAGGGTAGTGGAGTCTGGAGAAGAGGAGGGCAGTGGAGTCTGGAGAAGAGGAGGGTAGTAGAGTCTGGAGAAGAGGAGGGCAGTGGAGTCTGGAGAAGAGGAGGGTAGTGGAGTCTGGAGAAGAGGAGGGCAGTGGAGTCTGGAGAAGAGGAGGGTAGTAGAGTCTGGAGAAGAGGAGGGCAGTGGAGTCTGGAGAAGAGGAGGGCAGTGGAGTCTGGAGAAGAGGAGGGCAGTGGAGTCTGGAGAAGAGGAGGACAGTGGAGTCTGGAGAAGAGGAGGGCAGTGGAGTCTGGAGAAGAGGAGGGCAGTGGAGTCTGGAGAAGAGGAGGGCAGTGGAGTCTGGAGAAGAGGAGGGCAGTGGAGTCTGGAGAAGAGGAGGGCAGTGGAGTCTGGAGAAGAGGAGGGCAGTGGAGTCTGGAGAAGAGGAGGGCAGTGGAGTCTGGAGGAGGAGGACAGTGGAGTCTGGAGAAGAGGAGGGCAGTGGAGTCTGGAGGAGGAGGACAGTGGAGTCTGGAGAAGAGGAGGGCAATGGAGTCTTTCGAAGAGGAGGGCAGTGGAGTCTGGAGGAGGACAGTGGAGTCTGGAGGAGGACAGAGGAGTGTTTACACAGGGGTCAGTGGTAGAGAAGCAGGTGATTAGTGGTGGGTTTTACATGGAGGTTCGGCGGTGTCCTTGGTGGAGTTCCCCTTTACTATCGGCTGCTCTCACACTTTGTCGTCTCACATTATACAATTAGAGTTTTTGTCTCATTTAGCCGAGTTGCTGATTGTGGCTCATGCATGGCTCACTAACCACCGCTT
Organism: Phyllobates terribilis; assembly: GCF_046119375.1. Classification (NCBI taxonomy): domain Eukaryota; kingdom Metazoa; phylum Chordata; class Amphibia; order Anura; family Dendrobatidae; genus Phyllobates; species Phyllobates terribilis. Next base: position 30,355,982 of record NW_027362774.1, on the reverse strand, counting down.
ACCGCCTCCGCTCAGCCGCCATGTCTCTGCACGATGACTTGTCATAAGGTGAGGCCATCTTATAATTGTATCAGGAGGGGGGACTGGACTGTACGAGCGGCCCTTTGACCATCACCATGGTGCTGACTGTGACTCTATGGATTATCCGCAGCCCCGGAGGTGACTGGAGGATAAGACACGATGTAACAGCAGAATAGTGACTGCAGCTCTGGAGATGACTGGAGGATAAGAAACAATGTAGCAGCAGAATAGTGACCGCAGCTCCGGAGGTGACTGGAGCATAAGACATGATGTAAGAGCAGAATAGTGACCGCAGCTCTGGAGGTGACTGGAGGATAAGACACGATGTAACAGCAGAATAGTGATGGCAGCTCTGGAGGTGACTGAAGAATAAGACATGATGTAACAGCAGAATAGTGACTGCAGCTCTGGAGGTGACTGAAGAATAAGACACGATGTAACAGCAGAATAGTGACCGCAGCTCTGGAGGTGACTGGGGTATAAGACATGATGTAACAGCAAAATAGTGACTGCAGCTCTGGAGGTGACTGGAGGTTAAGACATAATGTAACAGCAGAATAGTGACTGCAGCTCTGGGTGTGACTGGAAGATAAGACATGATGTAACAGCAGAATAGTGATGGCAGCTCTGGAGGTGACTGGAGAATAAGATATGATGTAACAGCAGAATAGTGACTACAGCTCTGGGGCTGGCTGGGGGATAAGACACGATGTAACAGCAGAATAGTGACTGCAGCTCTGGAGGTGACTGGAGGATAAGACCTGATGTAACAGCAGAATAGTGAGTTCAGCTCTGGAGGTGACTGGAGGATAAGACCTGATGTAACAGCAGAATAGTGAGTGCAGCTCTGGAGGTGACTGGAGGATAAGACCTGATGTAACAGCAGAATAGTGAGTTCAGCTCTGGAGGTGACTGGATGCCTTGTGGTCTTTGTGCATGTCCTCATCGCTTTGTTCCGCTTTTGCAGCCGGACCTGACTGATATCGTCAAGGACATTGTGGGGCGATTGTGGACGCCAGGAGATAAAGTGAAAGGAGTCGCTCCAAAAGATCTGCTGGACGACTGCTGGAGAGCGCTGGACGTCCTGTACCAGGAGGAATGTGTCCTCTGTCTGCCCCGGTCTGCGCCCCAGGATGCCCTCTGCCCTATGGGAACTGTGCCAGGCCCGGGGGCTGCGCAGAGGCCGTCCTGTTAGAGGGAGAACCCCCGGTCCACATTCACTTCATCACTGGAGTCCCCTGAATCAGGGTGGAGAATGGTGAGGACAGAATGTGCACTGAGGTCAGGGGACCCCGGCAGCTCGACTGCACCCCAAACCCCAGGTCTGCTAACCAAGAGGATACGGGGACTCAGATGCCTGGGCCCCCAGCACCAACATACCCCACCACCCCCTGCTTGTGACTAGCCCCCACTGAAATCGCTGCAAAGGATCTATATACATATAAGTCACATGTATAGTGGGGATGACATCACTGTGCTTTACACTGCAGCAGCTCTCACAAGTGGCGCCATTGTTCTCATAGGATCTATTTATCCCACTCTATGAAGGATCTGCTTACACTGGTGTTATGGCTTACGTCCATCCTGGATCCGCAACGGATCTTTAGGAAGTCCAGGATCACCGTCCCTAGGAAGGAATCTCCCCAATGTGACGTCTCTTATTGTCGGATTCATTTATTTTTCTAATGAGATTATATTATATATTGTGTCATAATTTTATAGTAAAATAATTTTTATAGCAGAATATTACTCCTCTCTACAGCCAAACGCATCCAGTGTGCATACATGACTGATCAAGGATCATACTCCAGAGCAGCACTCACTATTCTGCTGGTGCAGTCACTGTGTACATACATTACATTACTGATCCTGAGTTACATCCTGTATTATACTCCAGAGCAGCACTCACTATTCTGCTGGTGCAGTCACTGTGTACATATATATTACATTACTGATCCTGAGTTACATCCCGTATTATACTCCAGAGCTGCACTCACTATCCTGCTGGTCTAGTCACTGTGTACATACATTACATTACTGATCCTGAGTTACCTCCTGTATTATACTCCAGAGCTGCACTCACTATTCTGCTGGTGTAGTCACTGTGTACATACATTACATTACTGATCCTGAGTTACATCCCGTATTATACTCCAGAGCTGCACTCACTATCCTGCTGGTGTAGTCACTGTGTACATACATTACATTACTGATCCTGAGTTACCTCCTGTATTATACTCCAGAGCTGCACTCACTATTCTGCTGGTGTAGTCACTGTGTACATACATTACATTACTGATCCTGAGTTACATCCCGTATTATACTCCAGAGCTGCACTCACTATCCTGCTGGTGTAGTCACTGTGTACATACATTACATTACTGATCCTGAGTTACATCCCGTATTATACTCCAGAGCTGCACTCACTATCCTGCTGGTGTAGTCACTGTGTACATACATTACATTACTGATCCTGAGTTACCTCCTGTATTATACTCCAGAGCTGCACTCACTATTCTGCTGGTGTAGTCACTGTGTACATACATTACATTACTGATCCTGAGTTACATCCCGTATTATACCCCAGAGCTGCACTCACTATTCTGCTGGTGCAGTCACTGTGTACATACATTACTGATCCTGAGGTACATCCTGTATTATACTCCAGAGCTGCACTCACTATTCTGCTGGTGCAGTCACTGTGGACATACATTACATTACTGATCCTGAGGTACCTCCTGTATTATACCCCAGAGCTGCACTCACTATTCTGCTGGTGCAGTCACTGTGTACATACATTACTGAGCTACAGCCTGGACTGGTAGCCTGCAGATTCCTGGTTTGCCGCCAGTGCTGCGATATCAGTGCGGTTCCCATAGTCCCATATAGTGGCACTATAGTCACAAGGAGGTCCTTCCTGCCCCAGACTGTAGGATCTGCAGAGGAGTCCGGCGCGCGGTCCCTACATTCCGCTTCCACAAGTGCAGAGTATTACTGGTAAGATTGGCTTATTTATTGTACTCACTTATATATCACCGCCATATTCCACAGCGCTATACAGATATCATCACTGTCCCTATAACCTTGCAGATGTTTCTTCAGTGGGATTTGAACCCAGGACACCAGTGTTGCAAAGCAACAGTGCTAACCACTGAGCCACAATACATAATGGCTGTCACTGGAGGAAGGATGGGGAGTGAAGCCCACATTGTTGTTGCCACCAATGGGAAGGGTTTGAAGTGGTGGGGGGGAGCGTTGGGATGGGGCACGTTGCAGCGGTCAATGGGGGAGCGTTGGGATGGGGCACGGTGCAGAGGTCAGTGGGGGAGTGTTGGGATGGGGCACGGTGCAGAGGTCAGTGGGGGAGTGTTGGGATGGGGCACGGTGCAGAGGTCAGTGGGGGAGCGTTGGGATGGGGCACAGTGCAGCAGACAGTGGGGGAGCGTTGGGATGGGGCACGGTACAGTGAACAGTGGGGGAGCGTTGGGATGGGGCAGGGTACAGTGGGGGAGCGTTGGGATGGGGCACGGTGCAGCGGACAGTGGTGGAGCGTTGGGATGGGACATGGAGCAGCAGACAGTGGGGGAGTGTTGGGATGGGGCACGGTGCAGCGGACAGTGGGGGAGCGTTGGGATGGGGCAGGGTGCAGCGGACAGTGGTGGAGCGTTGGGATGGGGCACGGTGCAGAGGTCAGTGGGGGAGTGTTGGGATGGGGCACGGTGGAGTGTTGGGATGGGGCACGGTGCAGTGGACAGTGGGGGAGCGTTGGGATGGGGCACGGTGCAGTAGACAGTGGTGGAGCGTTGGGATGGGACATGGAGCAGCAGACAGTGGGGGAGCATTGGGATGGGGCACGGAGCAGCGGGGGAGCGTTGGGATGGGGCATGGTGCAGGGTTCAGTGGGGGAGTGTTGGGATGGGGCACGGCGCAGCGGACAGTGGGGGAGCGTTGAGATGGGGCACCGTGCAGTGGTGGAGCGTTGGGATGGGGCACGGTGCAGCGGACAGTGGTGGAGCGTTGGGTTGGGGCACGGTGCAGCGGTCCGTGGGGGAGCGTTGGGATGGGGCACGGTGCAGCAGACAGTGGGGGAGCGTTGGGATGGGGGATGGGGCACGGCGCAGCAGACAGTGGTGGAGCGTTGGGATGGGGCACGGTGCAGCGGTAAGTGGGAGGGCGTTGGGATGGGGCACAGTGCTGCGGACAGTGGGGGAGCGTTGGGATGGGGCATGGCGCAACGGTCAGTGAGGTAGCACTGGGATGGGGCACAGTGCTGCGGACAGTGGGGGAGCGTTGGGAAGCGGTACGGTACAGCGGACAGTGGGGGAGCACTGGTATGGGGCACGGTGCAGTGGGGAGCATTGGGAAGGGGCGCAGTGCAGCGGATATTGGGACAGCGTTGGGATGGGGCACGGCGCAGCGGACAGTGGTGGAGCGTTGGGAAGCGGCACGGTACAGCGGACAGTGGGGGAGCACTGGTATGGGGCACGGTGCAGTGGGGAGCATTGGGAAGGGGAGCAGTGCAGCGGACATTGGGACAGCGTTGGGATGGGGCACGGCGCAGTGGACAGTGGTGGAGCGTTGGGAAGTGACACGGTGCAGCGGTCAGTGGGGGAGCATTGGGATGGGACAGTAGGTGTGGGTTGGAATGCTTTTTTTGCTAATGAAAGCTATAAGAAGGTGCCACTGTTGGAGAAGGGTTTGGTGCAGCATTATGGGACTTGCCATCCGCTGATCGGAGGTATTTGTGGCCGCTGGGGAGGTACTTTGTGCTCAGCCTCTACAGAGCTGTTTTTACTCGCTGTGCCACATGCACTGGTACCTCTCTGCCACATGTGGCACCAGGGGGGACATCAGGGACCCCCTTTTGGGGATGGATGCAGCTCCCAAATATAACCCCTCTATATTCTATACACGTGTGCAATGAGAACAGCTCCGTCCTAAATAGCAATCCTGTCAGGAAAGCCGACAACTGGACCATGTGCCCCACTTCCCTGTGATGGGGTATGGGGGGCACAGTCTGTGTTTGGGGTCTCTGTCTAATCCCAGTTCAGCCCTGATTTGCTCCAGGACTAGAGATGTGGATTTCTGCCTCTGGATGGAAGCTAGAACGTTCTCATTCACTGCCAGCAAGCAGAGGTCTGGCGAGGAGTTGTGGTGGCCCCGGGGCCCGATGCCGCAGCAGGAGTCATGTGACGGCGCGGCTTTACAGTACGAGTTTATTAATACTGGATGGTCACAGTGCGGAGTTACTGTCAGCGCAATTCTCAGTGAAAAAGATGAACTAGAAAAAGAATAAAAGTTGTGAGGGAAGGAGGCAACAGAAGCGGAAGATCAGCGAGCAGAAGACGCCACACGTTAGAAGACACAGTGTCGGGGGGCTGCCCCTCCCCCATAACTAACATCAAACAGAATGGGGAGAAAGCGGGGGTCCGGTGCCCCAATACAGGTACACACATACAAACAGACACAGAAATCCAGTGTAAGGGGGTCTCTGTACATCGACGTGTTATACACACACGGGGGCTTCATAGATAACGGGGCTGACCAGGCTGTCCCCACGCGGGAGGGGGGGGGGGAGCATTGTGCTTGCATTCGCCCAACCTTGGTGATCTCTATCACCAAGGGGCCTCAGGACCGATCTGTCACATGATGCATAGCTGCCGGGAGGCTACAACACTGTCACATGGGGTTAACAAAACAACCGAAAAACCCAGATCCTATTCATTCCTATGGGACTCGCGTCTCCATCACCTCCCCAGCTCCAGAGGAAGGGCTCGTCCTCTACCACAGAGGTCACCGGAGCCGGCAGGTACGATGATGTCACCACCTGCCATCATCCCCCCGGAATGGCCGCACCCCCGGGAGGGAGTACCGCCGCTGCATTATTATTGCTGAAGCGAGGGTCTCCGGTGAGGGAGGCTCAGGCCTGGGCCTAGACTGCAGTGTATAGACAGGGACCCCTACACAACCCCCACAATATCCCCTGCTCAGCACCAGCTAATGTTCTCTGGTATCACTGCAGTATAGGAGGCCGTGCAGAAGCAAACTCCAGAACGCCTCATTTACGTGAAAGCCGCTCTGTGATCTCTGCACAGATCTATGCGCTTCATGTTACAGGCCCAAAGCCTGAGGCCGCACTACTGAGAGTGTCATGGCGTCTTCTCACCATGCATATCAATGTCCACATGGAGACACAAGTCTGCCATCTTCAGGACAGGAAGGACGTGGACAGTGATGTGGACGAGGATCTGGAGTCATACGAGGTGCAGCCTCAGGCTCCGGGCCTGGAACGTCTGGGGTTCAGAATTTCAGGATTTCCTCATCTTCTATCACTGAGCAAAGGAGCAGTGAGGTCTGCGGCCCTCCAATCAGCGCCGCCCTCCTGGCCCCCAGGGTCACTCTGGCTGCTGCTCCTTCCACATCACTTGCCTTTTCCCCTCCTCGGACCCGCGTCCACTCTCAGGGGTCTCCTCAGTCGCTCACCTCTGAGCCACCTCTACTGAACGCTCGGGGTTCAGAGTGTCCCTCACAGGACGCGAGATCACTCCACTCGTATCAGACATGGCACACGGCGGTCTGACCACAGTGATCCAGTCACCTGATATGTCACAGATACAAGATCTCATTGGAGGAGCCTGTGATCTACCCATCAGAGATCTATCAAACCTCATAGCGTAGATCTCCAAGCAGTGCCAAAAAGGATTAGGCCAGAGATCAGCGGATCACACCACATCTGCTACATTAGGAATTCAGTAGACTGCATGCTGACACTCGTATTGGGGGCTCGACGGACCGCATGCCATCACGGGGGCTTGGCGGGACCGCACGCCATCTCGCATGTCGGGGGCTCGGCGGACCGCACGACATCTTGGAAGCTCGAGGGACCACACAATGTCTCACGTGTCAGGGGCTCGGCGGACCGCACAACGTCTTGAGAGCTTGATGGAGCACACAATGTCTCGAGTGTCGGGGGCTCGGCGGACTACACGCCGTCTTGGGAGCTCGATGGACCGCACGATGTCTTGTGTGTCGGGGTTCGGCGGACCGAATGCCGTCTTGGGAGGTCGATGGACCGCACGATGTCTTGTGTGTCGGGGTTCGGCGGACCGAACGCCGTCTTGAGAGCTCGATGGAGCGCACGATGTCTCGCGTGTCGGGGGCTCGGCGGACTGCACGCCGTCTTGGGAGCTCGATGGACCGCACGTCTCGCGTGTCGGGGGCTTGACGGACCGCACGACGTCTTGGGAGCTCGATGGAGCGCACGATGTCTCACGTGTCGGGGGCTCGGCGGACCGCACGCCATCTTGGGAGCTCGATGGACTGCACGATGTCTTGTGTGTCGGGGCTCGGCGGACCGCATGCCATCTTGGGAGCTCGATGGACCACACGACGTCTTGCGTGTCGAGAGATCATTATATCTCATGTGTTGGTACCTCGGCTGATTGCAAGATGTCTCATGTGTTGTAAGCTCGGCGGATCGCACGATGTCTCGCAAGTTGGGGGCTCGGCGGAACACACAACGTCACACGTATCGGAAGATCATTATATCTCATGTGTTGGTAGCTCGGCCGATTGCACAATGTCTTATGTGTTGTTAGCTCGGCGGATCGCACAATGTCTCGCGTGTTGGGTGCTTGGCGGATCACACGACATTTCACATATCGGAAGATCATTATATCTCGTGTTGGTAGCTCCACCGATTGCACGATGTCTCGTGTGTCGTGAGGTCGGCGGATCGCGCAACATCTCACGTTTCGGAGTTTAGCGGATTGCACATTGTCTCACATGTTGGGAGATCAGCAAAGTTGAAGAAGACGATTGCATGGTCCGGTCATCTCATCCGGGGGCTCCGACATCCGATGAGTATGATGATGGACTGGACATATCAGGCAGCTCACTGTCTCCCCCTACAGGTCAGTGCCCTCATACAACCATGGACAGAAACCAATAAACTTACATCAGCGTTTACACCTCAGAAAGATCCATGTCCTAACAACTTCCGGCACCAACAATAAACACCTGCGGTAGCTGCTGCTCACGTGCAAGACCTACTACTTCCCCCACTTCTAAAGGGGCCCCTGTCTTCATATATCTCCATCTAAAGAGACCACATCCCATAGCTCCCAGCCCCAAAAACCTAGCTGCACCTCCCTGTGTAGACCCAACAGAAGAAAAATATAGAAGTCCCTTCCAACCATTCCAGGCTCAGCACCTGAGGCTGCACTACTGAGACACCTTCCAAATCACCATCCACATCAAGGTCTACAACCGCCCCAGACTAAACTCCTAAGTGCGGACATTGGTGAAGAAGCTGATCCAGACATCAGACGTGTCTCAGTGGAGCAGCCTCAGGTCTTTCACCCATGTTCCTGCACACTAAAGGGACGTCTTAAAAACTTTCTTCTAACCAAATTGTCACCAGCTCCAGAGATGCCTCCTTTGTGGGCATGGAATGGCTCCTGGAGTCTGGTGATGAACCGCACACGCCGACATCATCTTTCGGAGTCGCATCCGTACATCAGGAGAAGTTAGGTTACTGCTACAGGTCACAAGGAGCTGCCTGCAGTTCTCCACCCGGCCAGCGGGTGGCGCTACATTTCTCAATATCGATCTCTGGCCCTGGCTCCGCCAGCAGCGGCTAAAAATATTCTCTGTCTGGTCAGATCTACATCTGCGATTCCTTCTGGAGACAAATCATTAATCTCTGAAAATATAGGGCTCTATAGTAAGCGCCCCCTACAGGGGCCACATCTGCCTCGCAGGGCTTCACCATTACTGGGGTGACATTTCCATCACGAGACCCCTGCATACAGTGTCTGTAGTGGGGACGTGCTCATTCCCGGTGTGCAGGGGCAGCCCACTGTAAGGAAATGCCCCCCCGCACTATAACCTTCAGGATACCAGTAAGATTCACAAGGGGGTCATAAATTAATGGTGTCAATTCTAGAAATCCTAAGTGCTATTTCCAGAGGTCATCAGTGCGGTGCCCCCCATATGGTGCGGGCATTGGGGGCTGCTCCTCACTGCATAGCGTGGGCACAGAGGTGGCACAAGGCTTGTTCTGAATGGCACTAGAAGAGAGGCCTCTGTGATCGATAAAGGCAGGATCCCCGTGAGGTCGGCTATTCCCCCACTACAAGAGGCCGAAAATGGCGGCGTCCTCAGCCCCCGAGTCCAGCAGGACTACTTCACCTATCGGGTGAACGGAAACTGGCCACAGAAACATGGCGGCCGCTCAGCGTCCTCAGCAACCACTTGGCACAAATTGTACAGTAAGAAAAATTAGGGCTCCTCGGGGCCACATGTCCTGACTCCGCTGATCGTCCAGTGTCCTGCAAGCTGCCAGTGTAGTCACATCTATCGCCCCTCCATGGCCCCTGACCAGTGACGTGGGCACACGGCCAGAATTAAAGGAGTCAGAACTTGAGGGTCCATCATCAGGGGCCACAGTCCCTTATCAGGGGCCACAGTCGCTCAGTAGAGGCCGCAGTCCATCATCAGGGGCCGCAGTCCATCAGGGGACACAGTCCACCAGGGGCTGCAGTCCATTATCAGCCCCTGATGGCCACAGTCCATCAGGGACCGCCGCAGTCCATCATCAGCTCCTGGCTACAATGAAGATTAGCGTCACAGCCGTGATCTGAGCCTACAGAGTCCTGGCCCCTCCATGGTGCCTACCAACGACGTCTTCATTGCAGCGTGGTGCCCCTAGGTGTAGATGAGCTGGTCCTTCGTGTGGGGGGGATCTTGCAGCCGCCAATCCAGACCATTGACTTTTGTCCTAATGCTACTGGTGTGTGGGGTCCGCCCTGGTGCATGGAATGGTCGAAATGTTTTGGTCAGTCACCAAACCTAACCCTTCTTGCCCCGGAGCTACCTGCATAGAAAGGGTTAAGCACCCCTTGGTTTCTGGTTTGCTCGTGTCACAGTATGTTGCGCTCCCCTCCCCGGAGCACCAATCCTGTCCACCCTGCGGCGGAGATCACAGTATCCGGGGTGCAGAGCGATCGTTGGTCAGGGTTCGGCGTAACCGCACCCCTCTCCGTATGGACGCCAGCATGTCGCCGGCTGGGGGCTCGGAGCCACTGCCGCCTCCCGTCGGGGCAGGAATCTGATTCTTGTCTGGAGCTGAAGGGAAAGGGAACTGGCCATCCCCCAGGGCGTGCGCTCCGGCGACCAGCTCCCCGATCTTTTCCACCAGACTGTGCCGATTGGCAGCCAGGAGGCCGCCCCCCATGTCTTCCTCGTCCGCTCCGCCACCGCCATACACAGACATTTCTCCTGCTGCCCCCCAGGCTGCATTGGGGAGACTGAGGCGCTTGGGAGAAGACTTGGCATAGTCGAGGGGGCTTCCATCATCCGCTCCCAGGTAGAAAACACACTCTTCACTTCCGACACGAGAGCGCCCACCCAGACCACCGCCCGGAGAGTCGGGCACAGTGGGTGTTCTTACTGGCACAATAGGGGGGCGACATGGAATGGGTCCGGCATTGGATAAAGTGCGTCTGACGGTGGGTTTGGTGGAAGGAGTGCGTCGTATGGTGGCCACACCTGGCGTGGAGCCTGATTGCGGGGGAGGGGGTGCAGAGCCGGAAGCCGTCATGGCGGTGGGCAGTCCGGCGGTAGAGGCTGGCCGCTTGGTCTGGAGCATGCGGCGGTAATTCTGCGCTAAGCTGCTGCTCCGGGGAACGGTGGAGGATCGATCGTAGTCCCCGGAGCTGTCGCCTTCGGCGTCTCCATTCACCGAGTAACAGTCGTAGTCAGAACCTGTGCGGGGGCAAACAACGAGAGGTCAGGACCCCCTGTGGGGAGCGGCACATGGAGATGGATCCAGGGAAGTTCTAACGGACTTTGTGCTACACTTCCAACATCTCTGCTTCCTGTCAATGAATAGAAACTTTTACATCCAGCGGCAGCAAACTCATCCTGGACTGGTCCTGCTCACAGCTGGGGGTCTGTTACACTGTGTCCGGACTGGACAATCCTTTCCTACAGTATCAGTGCAGGTCCAGACTGGACACAGAGCAGAGACCCCCAGCTGTTCCAGGCGAGTCCCTGGCACTGACAACAAGCAGAGATCCTGAAAAGGAGGAGAAATGTGGCAGAAGGTCTCACTACAGGATGAGGAAGCTGCTCGGGCCCCTGCAGCTCCTGCTCTGGGCCACAGTTAACTCTCCGGGGGCTGGTTACCTTGTGAGGGGATTGTGTCCTCGGAGCAGGAGGGGGTGGTCGTCTGGGTGCTGTAGCCGCTGGAATATTGCAGAGAGTCCCGGCTGCTCTTCTGGTGCTCCAGACTCAGACCCCGGGTCAGGACCATGGCCAGATCACTGGCAGCGGGCGAGACCTCCTCCCCGTGCTGCAATCAGAGGGGACACGTGACGGGACTGGGTGTATGGCATGTATGGAGGGTCCGGGGGGATACAGAATATTACTGGGTGTACGGAGGGTCCGGGGGGGATACAGGATATTACTGGGGATACAGGATATTACTGCGCGTACAGAGGGTCCGGGGCGGGGGACTACAAGATATAACTGGGTGTACGGAGGGTCCGGGGGGGATACAGGATATCACTGGGTGTACAGAGGGTCCGGGGGGGATACAGGATATTACTGCGCGTACAGAGAGTCCGGGGGGGGGGGAGGGGGATACAAGATATCACTGGGTGTACGGAGGGTCCGGGGGGGATACAGGATATTACTGGGTGTACAGAGGGTCCGGGGGGCATACAATATATCACTGGGTGTCCGGAGGGTCCGGGGGGGATACAAGATATCACTGGGTGTACGGAGGGTCCGGCGGGATACAGGATATTACTGGGTGTATGGAGGGTCTGGGGGGATATATGATATTACTGCGCGTACAGAGGGTCCAAGGGGGATACAGGAAATTACTGCGCGTACAGAGGGTACGGGGGGATACAGGATATTACTTTGTGTACGGAGGGTCCGGGGGGGATACAGGATATTACTGGGTGTAAGGAGGGTCTGGGTGAGATACAGGATATTACTGCGTGTACGGAGGGTCAGGGTGGATACAAGATATTACTGGGTGCACAGAGGGTCCGGGGGGCTATAAGATATGACTGGATTCATGGACGGTCAGGACGATCTGCCTCGTGTCCCTTGTGTGGTTGTACAGGATGATGCATCTTACAATAGCTCTTAGCCACCAATCAGAGCTCTGCTTTATTATCCAAAGCAGCCAATCAGAGCTCTGCTTTATTATCCAAAGCAGCCAATCAGAGCTCTGCTTTCCTTTTACCTCAGCAGTGGCAGACATGGCTGAGGCTGTCTCCTTCCTGTCAGGCCTCGGAGGGGCGGTGTCGCGGTGTGTCCGCCATGGTGCGCAGTGACAGATGTCCAGAGCGCAGCCCCCCGAACCTACAGGTGACCGACCCTCGGCGTGAGAAAAAGGGCTTCATGGCCCACCCTGTAGCACTAGATATATGGGGGTCCGGTCACATGCTATCAGCATGTTTATAGAGGGTCCGGGGGGATTTGTGGGGTATGTTATATTCCTGTGTTTATAGAGGGTCCGGGGGGATTTGTGGGATACGTTATATTCCTGTGTTTATAGAGGGTCCGGGGGGATTTGTGGGGTACGTTATATTCCTATGTATATAGAGGGTCCGGGGGGATTTGTGGGGTACGTTTTATTCCTATGTATATAGAGGGTCCGGGGGGAATTTGTGGGATACGTTATATTCCTATGTATATAGAGGGTCCGGGGGGATTTGTGGGTACGTTATATTCCTATGTATATAGAGGGTCCGGGGGGATTTGTGGGGTACGTTATATTCCTATGTATATAGAGGGTCCGGGGGGAATTTGTGGGATACGTTATATTCCTGTGTATATAGAGGGTCCAGGGGGATTTGTGGGTACGTTATATTCCTGTGTATATAGAGGGTCCGGGGGTAATTTGTGGGATACGTTATATTCCTATGTATATAGAGGGTCCGGGGGGATTTGTGGGTACGTTATATTCCTGTGTATATAGAGGGTCCAGGGGGATTTGTGGGGTACGTTATATTCCTGTGTATATAGAGGGTCCGGGGGGATTTGTGGGATACGTTATATTCCTATGTATATAGAGGGTCCGGGGGGATTTGTGGGTACGTTATATTCCTATGTATATAGAGGGTCCGGGGGGATTTGTGGGTACGTTATATTCCTATGTATATAGAGGGTCCGGGGGGATTTGTGGGATACGTTATATTCCTGTGTTTATAGAGGGTCCGGGGGGATTTGTGGGGTACGTTATATTCCTATGTATATAGAGGGTCCGGGGGGATTTGTGGGGTACGTTTTATTCCTATGTATATAGAGGGTCCGGGGGGAATTTGTGGGATACGTTATATTCCTATGTATATAGAGGGTCCGGGGGGATTTGTGGGTACGTTATATTCCTATGTATATAGAGGGTCCGGGGGGATTTGTGGGGTACGTTATATTCCTATGTATATAGAGGGTCCGGGGGGAATTTGTGGGATACGTTATATTCCTGTGTATATAGAGGGTCCAGGGGGATTTGTGGGTACGTTATATTCCTGTGTATATAGAGGGTCCGGGGGTAATTTGTGGGATACGTTATATTCCTATGTATATAGAGGGTCCGGGGGGATTTGTGGGTACGTTATATTCCTATGTATATAGAGGGTCCGGGGGGATTTGTGGGTACGTTATATTCCTGTGTATATAGAGGGTCCAGGGGGATTTGTGGGGTACGTTATATTCCTGTGTATATAGAGGGTCCGGGGGGATTTGTGGGATACGTTATATTCCTATGTATATAGAGGGTCCGGGGGGATTTGTGGGTACGTTATATTCCTATGTATATAGAGGGTCCGGGGGTAATTTGTGGGATACGTTATATTCCTATGTATATAGAGGGTCCGGGGGGATTTGTGGGTACGTTATATTCCTATGTATATAGAGGGTCTGGGAGGATTTGTGGGGTACGTTATATTCCTATGTATATAGAGGGTCCGGGGGGAATTTGTGGGATACGTTATATTCCTATGTATATAGAGGGTCCGGGGGGATTTGTGGGTACGTTATATTCCTATGTATATAGAGGGTCTGGGAGGATTTGTGGGGTACGTTATATTCCTGTGTTTATAGAGGGTCCGGGGGGATTTGTGGGGTACGTTATATTCCTATGTATATAGAGGGTCCGGGGGGATTTGTGGGGTATGTTATATTCCTGTGTTTATAGAGGGTCCGGGGGGATTTGTGGGGTATGTTATATTCCTGTGTTTATAGAGGGTCCGGGGGGATTTGTGGGGTATGTTATATTCCTATGTACCGTATATTCCGCGTATAAGACGACCCCCCTACTTTCCTGTTAAAATATAGAGTTTAGGATATATTCACCGTATAAGACTACCCCTTTTCCAACGCATACCAAACACCGGTAAAAATTAAAAAAAAACAGATTTGAATTTAACATGGTCCTTTTTTAATTTAAATTCTTATGACATGCAGGTATATAGCAGGAAAACTGTCACTCATAAACATATTAAAATAGGGGGGACCCCACGTCATTTTTTGGGGGGGTCCCCCATTCTAATAGCTAGTAAAGGCTAGGTATTCAGCTGGGGGCTGATATTAGCAGCCTGGGAAGCTCCGTGGGTGTTACCCCCTTCCCAGACTTCAAACATCTGCCCCAGCCGTCTGCTTAACCTCCGCTAGAGACTATAATGATGGTGGATCCCACGCCAATTTTCTTTTTAAAAAATCCTTTATTTTAACACTAAATGACAATTGAGGGGTTAATAAAGATGCAGTCCCTAAATTATTATTAATTTTGTAATTAATTTTTCCCAAAAATGTTGACGTGGGCTTCGCCATATTTTTGTGTCCAGCCAGGTACAGCAGGCAGGAACGGGCTGCCCCCAACCACCAGCTGCCTATTTGTACCTGGCCGGACACAACAATATAGGGAAGCCCTTTTTTTTTTAATTATTTCATGAAATAATTAAAAAAAAAAAAGACGTGGGGCTTCGCCCTATTTTTGTGTCCAGCCAGGTACAACTAGGCAGCTGGGGGCTGGAATCTGCAGCGCAGGGAGACCCAAGCTTTCTGGGTCCTCCCCCCCGCTGCAAATTGCAGTCCGCAGCCACCCCAGAAAATGGCGCGTTCATAGAAGCGCCATCTTCTGGCGCTGTACCCAACTCATCCAGGGTCCTGGTGCGGTGGCTCACTGGGTAATAAAGGGGTTAGGGCCAGCTTGGCATTATCAGCTGGCCCTAAGCCTGAAATTCATGGGGTCACGCCAATATTAGACATGACCGCCATGAATTTCTAGTAAAGTAATTAAAAAAAACACAACACCCAGAAAAAAGTCCTTTAATTGAAATAAACACACAATTTTTTAATGTTCTAAATTAAACCATACTTACCATCACGCCCATTCCAGCTGAAGCCAACGATCTCCTGAAATAAAAGTAAAATAATAAAGCAACCTCATCCTTACCTCTCCATGGTTCCCAGGACGGCTTCAGCTCTGCTACATCGAGATGACAGGCTGGACCGCAGCAGAACGCTGCCATCCAGCCTGTCATCCCGCAGACACTGAGAAGCGCAGGCATGCTTGTGCTCCTCAGTGTCTGACTGTGACGGCATCCAGATGAGCCGAGATCATGTCCAATGAACTCGGCTCACCTCATGCACGTCACTGACAGCGTGGGAAAATTCTCCTGCTCCCCGCATGCGCAGTAGAAGTTTCCCACGCTGTCAGTGACGCACGTCCAGGAGGTGAGCTGAGTTCATTGTCGGCTCATCTTTATGCCGTCACAGCCAGACACTGAGGAGCGCAAGCATGCCTGCGCTTCTCAGTGTCCGCGGGATGACAGGATGGATGGCAGCGTTCTGCTGCGGTCCAGCCTGTCATCTCGATGTAGCAGAGCTGAAGCTGTCGTGGGAACCATGGAAAGGTAAGGATGAGGTTGCTTTATTATTTTACTTTTATTGCAGGAGATCGTTGGCTTCAGCTGGAATGGGCGTGATGGTAAGTATGGTTTAATTTAGAACAATAAAGAATTGTGTGTTTATTTCAATTAAAGGACTTTATTCTGGGTGTTTGTGTTTTCTTTTAACTTTGACTATGGGGTTAGTAATGGGGGCGTCTTATAGACGCCTCTCCATTACTAACCTGGGCTTGATGTCAGCTGGCATTATAAGCTGACATCAACCCCAACCCTATTACCCCACTGCCACCGCACCAGGGCAGCGTGGAAGAGCGAGGCTAAGTGCCAGAATTGGCGCATTCTATGGATGCGCCATTTCTGGGGCGGCTGACGGCTGGTGTTTCTAGCCTGGGAGGGGGCCAATATTCATGGCTCCCTTCCTGGGCTATGAATATCAGCCTCCAGCTGTCTGCCTAGCCTTTGCTAGCTATTAAAATAGGGGGGACCCCACGTCATTTTTGGGGGGGGGGTCCCCCAATTTAATAGCTAGTAAAGGCTAGGTATTCAGCTGGGGGCTGATATTAGTAGCCTGGGAAGCTCCGTGGGTATTACCCCCTTCCCAGGCTTCAAACATCTGCCCCAGCCGTCTGCTTAACCTCCGCTAGAGACTAAAATTAAGGGGAACCCCACGCCAACTTTTTTTTAAATAAATCCGTTATTTTAACACTAGATGACAAGTACAGTAACCAACACTATCACTGTACTTCATATATATGTGACTGACATGTTTCTATCTATCTAATCTATGTGTGATGCTCTATTCTTTCTATTCTAAATTGTCGGGTACAGATGCTGAATTGCCGGCCGGCTTTTTTAAAGAGACGGTGCATGAAAACACTAATATTTGTTTTAATAAATCCTTTACACTAAATGACAAGTACAGTAAGCAATACTGTCACTGTACTTCATATATATGTGACTGACATGTTTCTATCTATCTAATCTATGTGTGAAGCTCTATTCTTTCTATTCTAAATTGTCGGGTGCCGGCTTATGCCGCTGCTGAATTGCCGGCTTTTCATATATTGTCACAGAAGCGATGCGAACTTCCCTGCTCCGGACACAGCGCAGCGCTTCTGTGACAAGTGAAAGCTGTCGGCACAGAAGCCCTGCGCTGTGTCCGGAGCTGGGAATACGCAGCGATGTGTCAGTTTCAGTACAGAAGCGCTGACTGTCTGGACCTACCGCCGCCGTATTTTAACTCCCTCCACCTTATATTAACTCCGACATGGCAGGGATACGGCCACGGCAGCTTATTAACACCCCCAGAGTATCCCCGCATGTCAATTTCTGAAAGTTCAAAAGCATTACCGGCGTATAAGACGACCCCAGACTAGACAGAAGATTTTTCAGTCTTCAAAAGTCGTATTATACGCCGGAATATACGGTATATAGAGGGTCCGGGGGGATTTGTGGGGTATGTTATATTCCTGTGTTTATAGAGGGTCCGGGGGAATTTGTGGGTACGTTATATTCCTATGTATATAGAGGGTCTGGGAGGATTTGTGGGGTATGTTATATTCCTATGTATATAGAGGGTCTGGGAGGATTTGTGGGATACGTTATATTCCTATGTATATAGAGGGTCCGGGGATTTGTGGGGTACGTTATATTCCTGTGTTTATAGAGGGTTCGGGGGGATTTGTGGGGTACGTTATATTCCTATGTATATAGAGGGTCCGGGGGGATTTGTGGGGTACGTTATATTCCTATGTATATAGAGGGTCCGGGAGGATTTGTGGGGTACGTTATATTCCTATGTATATAGAGGGTCCGAGGGGATTTGTAGGGCACGTTAAATTCCTGTGTTTATAGAGGGTCCAGGGGGATTTGTGGGGTACGTTTTATTCCTATGTATATAGAGGGTCCGGGGGGATTTGTGGGGTACGTTATATTCCTGTGTTTATAGAGGGTCCGGGGGGATTTGTGGGGTACGTTATATTCCTGTGTTTATAGAGGGTCCGGGGGGATTTGTGGGGTATGTTATATTCCTGTGTTTATAGAGGGTCCGGGAGGATTTGTAGGGTACGTTATATTCCTATGTATATAGAGGGTCCGAGGGGATTTGTAGGGCACGTTAAATTCCTGTGTTTATAGAGGGTCCAGGGGGATTTGTGGGGTACGTTTTATTCCTATGTGTATAGAGGGTCCGAGGGGATTTGTAGGGCACGTTATATTCCTGTGTTTATAGAGGGTCCGGGGATTTGTGGGGTACATTATATTTCTGTATTTATAGAGGGTCCGGGGGGATTTGTGGGGTACGTTATATTCCTGTGTATATAGAGGGTCCGGGGGGATTTGTAGGGCACGTTATATTCCTGTGTTTATAGAGGGTCCGGGGATTTCTGGGTACGTTATATTCCTATGTATATAGAGGGTCCAGGGGGATTTGTGGGGTACCTTATATTCCTGTGTTTATAGAGGGTCCGGGGGGATTTGTGGGTACGTTATATTCCTATGTATATAGAGGGTCCGGGTGGTATTTGTGGGGTACGTTATATTCCTGTGTTTATAGAGGGTCGGGGGGATTTGTGGGATACGTTATATTCCTATGTATATAGAGGGTCCGGGGGGATTTGTGGGGTACGTTATATTCCTATGTATATAGATGGTCCTGGGGGATTTGTGAGTACGCTATATTCCTATGCTTATAGAGGGTCCGGGGGTATTGGTGGGGTACATTATATTCCTGTGTTTATAGAGGGTCCGGGAGGGATTTGTGGGGTACGTTATATTCCTATGTATATAGAGGGTCTGGAGGGATTTGTGGGGTACGTTATATTCCTATGTATATAGAGGGTCTGGGGGGATTTGTGGGGTACGTTATATTCCTATGTATATAGATGGTCCGGGGGGATTTGTGAGTACGCTATATTCCTATGCTTATAGAGGGTCCGGCGGGATTGGTGGGGTACATTATATTCCTGTGTTTATAGAGGGTCCGGGAGGGATTTGTGGGGTACGTTATATTCCTATGTATATAGAGGGTCCGGGGGGATTTGTGGGGTACGTTATATTCCTGTGTTTATAGAGGGTCCGGGGATTTGTGGGGTACATTATATTCCTGTGTTTATAGAGGGTCCGGGAGGGATTTGTGGGTTACATTATATTTCTGTATTTATGGAGGGTCTGGGGGGATTTTGGGGTATATTACATTTTTGTATTTATGGAGGGTCTGGGGGGATTTGGGGGTACATTAAATTTCTGTATTTATGGAGGGTCCGGGGGTACATTACATTTCTGTATTTATGGAGGGTCTGGGGGAATTTTGGGGTACATTACATTTCTGTATTTATAGAGGGTCTGCGGGGGATTTGGGGGTACATTAAATTTCTGTATTTATGGAGGATCCGGGGGTACATTACATTTCTGTATTTATGGAGGGTCTGTGGGTGATTTTGGGGTACATTACATTTCTGTATTTATGGAGGATCCGGGGGTACATTACATTTCTGTATTTATGGAGGGTCTGGGGGTGATTTTGGGGTACATTACATTTCTGTATTTATGGAGGGTCCGAGGGTACATTATAATTCTGTATTTATGGAGGGTCTGGGGGGATTTTGGGGTACATTACATTTCTGTATTTATGGAGGGTCCGGGGGGTACATTATATTTCTGTATTTATGGAGGGTCTGGGGGGATTTTGGGGTACATTATATTTCTGTATTTATGGAGGGTCTGGGGGGATTTGGGGATACATTACATTTCTGTATTTATGGAGGGTCTGGGGGGATTTGGGGGTACATTACATTTCTGTATTTATGGAGGGTCCGAGGGCACATTATATTTCTGTAGTTATGGAGGGTCCGGGGGCACATTACATTTCTGTATTTATGGAGGGTCCGGGGGCACATTACATTTCTGTAGTTATGGAGGGTCTGGGGGCACATTATATTTCTGTAGTTATGGAGGGTCCGGGGGTTTTGGGGATAAATTACATTTCTGTATTTATGGAGGGTCTGGGGGATTTGGGGGTACATTACATTTCTGTATTTATGGAGGGTCTGGGGGGATTTTGGGATACATTATATTTCTGTATTTATGGAGGGTCCGGGGGTACATTACATTTCTGTATTTATGGAGGGTCCGGGGGTACATTACATTTATGTATTTATGGAGGGTCCGGGGGTACATTACATTTCTGTATTTATGGAGGGTCTGGGGGGATTTGGACGTACATTACATTTCTGTATTTATGGAGGGTCTGGGGCTAAATTACATTTCTGTATTTATGGAGGGTCTGGGGATTTGTGGGGTACGTTATATTCCTGTGTATATAGAGAGCCCGGGGGGATTTGTAGGGTACGTTATATTCCTATGTTTATAGAGGGTCCGGGGGGATTTGTGGGGTACGTTATATTCCTATGTTTATAGAGGGTCCGGGGGGATTTGTGGGGTACGTTATATTCCAATGTATATAGAGGGTCCGGGGGGAATTTGTGGGGTACGTTATATTCCAATGTATATAGAGGGTCCGGGGATTTGTGGGGTACGTTATATTCCAATGTATATAGAGGGTCCGGGGGGATTTGTAGGGTACGTTATATTCCTGTGTTTATAGAGGGTCCGGGGATTTGTGGGTACGTTATATTCCTATGTATATAGAGGGTCCGGGGGGATTTGTGGGGTACGTTATATTCCAATGTATATAGAGGGTCCGGGGGGAATTTGTGGGGTACGTTATATTCCAATGTATATAGAGGGTCCGGGGGGAATTTGTGGGGTACGTTATATTCCAATGTATATAGAGGGTCCGGGGGGATTTGTGGGGTATGTTATATTCCTGTGTATATAGAGAGCCCGGGGGGATTTGTAGGATACGTTATATTCCTGTGTTTATAGAGGGTCCGGGGATTTGTGGGTACGTTATATTCCTATGTATATAGAGGGTCCGGGGGGATTTGTGGGGTACGTTATATTCCAATGTATATAGAGGGTCCGGGGGGAATTTGTGGGGTACGTTATATTCCTATGTATATAGAGGGTCGGGGGGATTTGTGAGTACGTTATATTCCAATGTATATAGAGGGTCCGGGGGGGATTTGTGGGGTAAGTTATATTCCTGCGTTTATAGAGGGTCCGGGGGATACAGGATATTACTGCGTGTACGGAGGGTCAGGGTGGATACAAGATATTACTGGGTGCACAGAGGGTCCGGGGGGCTATAAGATATGACTGGATTCATGGACGGTCAGGACGATCTGCCTCGTGTCCCTTGTGTGGTTGTACAGGATGATGCATCTTACAATAGCTCTTAGCCACCAATCAGAGCTCTGCTTTATTATCCAAAGCAGCCAATCAGAGCTCTGCTTTCCTTTTACCTCAGCAGTGTCAGACATGGCTGAGGCTGTCTCCTCCCTGTCAGGCCTCGGAGGGGCGGTGTCGCGGTGTGTCCGCCATGGTGCGCAGTGACAGATGTCCAGAGAGCAGCCCCCCGATCCTACAGGTGACCGACCCTCGGCGTGAGAAAAAGGGCTTCATGGCCCACCCTGTAGCACTAGATATATGGGGGTCCGGTCACATGCTATCAGCATGTTTATAGAGGGTCCGGGGGGATTTGTGGGGTATGTTATTTTACTGTGTTTATAGAGGGTCCGGGGGGGATTTGTGGGGTACTTTATATTCCTATGTGTATAGAGGGTCCGGGGATTTGTGGGGTACGTTATATTCCTGTGTTTATAGAGGGTCCGGGGATTTGTGGGGTACGTTAAATTCCTGTGTATATAGAGGGTCCGGGGGGATTTGTGGGGTACGTTTTATTCCTATGTGTATAGAGGGTCCGGGGATTTGTGGGGCACGTTATATTCCTATGTATATAGAGGGTCCGGGGATTTGTGGGGCACGTTAAATTCCTGTGTTTATAGAGGGTCCGGGGGGATTTGTGGGGTACGTTATATTCCTGTGTTTATAGAGGGTCCGGGGGAATTTGTGGGATACGTTAAATTCCTATGTATATAGAGGGTCCGGAGATTTGTGGGTACGTTATATTCCTATGTATATAGAGGGTCCGGGGATTTGTGGGGCACGTTATATTCCTGTGTATATAGAGGGTCCGGGGAGATTTGTGGGTACGTTATATTCCTGTGTTTATAGAGGGTCCGGGGAGATTTGTGGGTACGTTATATTCCTGTGTTTATAGAGGGTCCGGGGATTTGTGGGGTACGTTATATTCCTATGTATATAGAGGGTCCGGGGATTTGTGGGGCACGTTATATTCCTGTGTTTATAGAGGGTCCGGGGGGATTTGTGGGGTACGTTATATTCCTATGTATATAGAGGGTCCGGGGATTTGTGGGGCACGTTATATTCCTATGTATATAGAGGGTCCGGGGGGATTTGTAGGGCACGTTATATTCCTATGTATATAGAGAGTCCAGGGGGATTTGTGGGGTACATTATATTCCTGTATTTATAGAGGGTCCAGGGGGATTTGTGGGGTACGTTATATTCCTGTGTTTATAGAGGGTCCGGGGAGATTTGTGGGTACGTTATATTCCTGTGTTTATAGAGGGTCCGGGGGGATTTGTGGGGTACATTATATTCCTGTATTTATAGAGGGTCCAGGGGGATTTGTGGGGTACGTTATATTCCTATGTATATAGAGGGTCCGGGGATTTGTGGGGTATGTTATATTCCTGTGTTTATAGAGGGTCCGGGGGGATTTGTGGGGTACGTTTTATTCCTATGTGTATAGAGGGTCCGAGGGGATTTGTAGGGCACGTTAAATTCCTATGTATATAGAGGGTCCGGGGATTTGTGGGGCACGTTATATTCCTATGTATGTAGAGGGTCCAGGGGGATTTGTGGGGTACATTATATTCCTGTATTTATAGAGGGTCCGGGGGGATTTGTGGGGTACGTTATATTCCTGTGTATATAGAGGGTCCGGGGGGATTTGTAGGGCACGTTATATTCCTGTGTATATAGAGGGTCCGGGGGGATTTGTAGGGCACGTTATATTCCTGTGTTTATAGAGGGTCTGGGGATTTGTGGGTACGTTATATTCCTATGTATATAGAGGGTCCGGGGGGATTTGTGGGTACGTTATATTCCTATGTATATAGAGGGTCCGGGTGGTATTTGTGGGGTACGTTATATTCCTGTGTTTATACAGGGTCCGGGGGGATTTGTGGGTACGTTATATTCCTATGTATATAGAGGGTCCGGGTGGTATTTGTGGGGTACGTTATATTCCTGTGTTTATAGAGGGTCCGGGGGGATTTGTGGGGTACGTTATATTCCTGTGTTTATAGAGGGTCTGGAGGGATTTGTGGGGTACGTTATATTCCTGTGTATATAGAGGGTCTGGAGGGATTTGTGGGGTACGTTATATTCCTATGTATATAGATGGTCCGGGAGGGATTTGTGGGGTACGTTATATTCCTATGTATATAGAGGGTCCGGGGGGATTTGTGGGGTACGTTATATTCCTGTGTTTATAGAGGGTCCGCGGATTTGTGGGGTACATTATATTCCTGTGTTTATAGAGGGTCCGGGAGGGATTTGTGGGGTACATTATATTTCTGTATTTATGGAGGGTCTGGGGGGATTTTGGGGTACATTACATTTCTGTATTTATGGAGGGTCTGGGGGGATTTGGGGGTGCATTAAATTTCTGTATTTATGGAGGGTCCAGGGGTACATTAAATTTCTGTATTTATGGAGGGTCCGGGGGTACATTACATTTCTGTATTTATGGAGGGTCTGGGGGCACATTATATTTCTGTAGTTATGGAGGGTCCGGGGGTTTTGGGGTACATTACATTTCTGTATTTATGGAGGGTCCGGGGGTACATTACATTTCTGTATTTATAGAGGGTCTGGGGGGGATTTGGGGGTACATTAAATTTCTGTATTTATGGAGGATCCGGGGGTACATTACATTTCTGTATTTATGGAGGGTCTGGGGGTGATTTTGGGGTACATTACATTTCTGTATTTATGGAGGGTCCGAGGGCACATTATATTTCTGTATTTATGGAGGGTCTGGGGGGATTTTGGGGTACATTACATTTCTGCATTTATGGAGGGTCTGGGGGGATTTTGGGATACATTATATTTCTGTATTTATGGAGGGTCCGGGGGTACATTACATTTCTGTATTTATGGAGGGTCCGGGGGTACATTACATTTCTGTATTTATGGAGGGT
Organism: Phyllobates terribilis; assembly: GCF_046119375.1. NCBI lineage: Eukaryota > Metazoa > Chordata > Amphibia > Anura > Dendrobatidae > Phyllobates > Phyllobates terribilis. The sequence continues at coordinate 30,331,837 of NW_027362774.1, read as the reverse complement.
CTGGGGGGATTTGGACGTACATTACATTTCTGTATTTATGGAGGGTCTGGGGGTAAATTACATTTCTGTATTTATGGAGGGTCTGGGGATTTGTGGGGTACGTTATATTCCTATGTATATAGAGGGTCCGGGGATTTGTGGGTACGTTATATTCCTATGTATATAGAGGGTCCGGGGGGATTTGTGGGGTACGTTATATTCCAATGTATATAGAGGGTCCGGGGGGAATTTGTGAGTACGTTATATTCCAATGTATATAGAGGGTCCGGGGGGGATTTGTGGGGTAAGTTATATTCCTGCGTTAATAGAGGGTCGGGGGGATTTGTGGGTACGTTATATTCCTATGTATATAGAGGGTCCGGGGGGATTTGTGGGGTATGTTATATTCCAATGTATATAGAGGGTCCGGGGGGAATTTGTGGGGTACGTTATATTCCTGTGTTTATAGAGGGTCCGGGAGGGATTTGTGGGGTGCATTATATTTCTGTATTTATGGAGGGTCCGGGGGGATTTTGGGGTACATTACATTTCTGTATTCATGGAGGGTCTGGGGGTACATTACATTTCTGTATTTATGGAAGGTCGGAGGGGATTTGGGGGTACATTACATTTCTTTATTTATGGAGGGTCTGGGGGGATTTTGGGGTACATTACATTTCTGTATTCATGGAGGGTCTGGGGGTACATTACATTTCTGTATTTATGGAAGGTCTGAGGGGATTTGGGGGTACATTACATTTCTGTATTTATGGAGGGTCTGGGGGGATTTTGGGGTACATTACATTTCTGTATTTATGGAGGGTCTGGGGGGATTTTGGGGTACCTTATTTTTCTGTATTTATGGAGGGTCTGGGGGGGATTTGGGGTTACATTACATTTCTGTATTTATGGAGGGTCTGGGGGCACATTATATTTCTGTAGTTATGGAGGGTCCGGGGGTTTTGGGGATACATTACATTTCTGTATTTATGGAGGGTCCGGGGGGATTTGGGCGTACATTACATTTCTGTATTTATGGAGGGTCTGGGGGCACATTATATTTCTGTAGTTATGGAGGGTCCGGGGGTTTTGGGGTACATTACATTTCTGTATTTATGGAGGGTTGGGGGGTAAATTACATTTCCGTATTTATGGAGGGTCTGGGGGGATTTTGGGGTACATTACATTTCTGTATTTATGGAAGGTCTGGGGGGATTTTGGGGTACATTACATTTCTGTATTTATGGAGGTTCTGGGGGGATTTTGGGGTACATAACATTTCTGTATTTATGGAGGGTCTGGGGAGATTTTGGGGTAACATTACATTTCTGTATTTATGGAGGGTCTGGGGGCACATTATATTTCTGTAGTTATGGAGGGTCCGGGGGTTTTGGGGATACATTACATTTCTGTATTTATGGAGGGTCCGGGGGTACATTACATTTCTGTATTTATGGAGGGTCTGGGGGTACATTAGATTTCTGTATTTATGGAGGGTCTGAGGGGATTTTGGGGTACATTATATTTCTGTATTTATGGAGGGTTTGGGGGTAAATTACATTTCTGTATTTATGGAGGGTCTGGGGGGATTTTGGGGTACATAACATTTCTGTATTTATGGAGGGTCTGGGGGATTTGGGGGTACATTACATTTCTGTATTTATGGAGGGTCTGGGGGGATTTTGGGGTACATTATATTTCTGTATTTATGGAGGGTCTGGGGGGATTTTGAGATACATTATATTTTTGTATTTATGGAGGGTCCGGGGGTACATTACATTTCTGTATTTATGGAGGGTCTGGGGGATTTGGGGGTACATTACATTTCAGTATTTATGGAGGGTCTGGGGGGATTTTGGGGTACATTATATTTCTGTATTTATGGAGGGTCCGGGGGTACATTATAATTCTGTATTTATGGAGGGTCTGGGGGGATTTTGGGGTACATTATATTTCTGTATTTATGGAGGGTCCGGGGGTACATTATATTTCTGTATTTATGGAGGGTCTGGGGGGATTTGGGGGTACATTACATTTCTGTATTTATTGAGGGTCTAGGGGGACATTACATTTCTGTAGTTATGGAGGGTCCGGGGGTTTTGGGGATATATTACATTTCCGTAATTTATGGAGGGTCCGGGGGTACATAACATTTCTGTATTTATGGAGGGTCTGGGGGGGATTTGGGGTTACATTACATTTCTGTATTTATGGAGGGTCTGGGGGGGATTTGGGGTTACATTACATTTCTGTATTTATGGAGGGTCTGGGGGGGATTTTGGGGTACATTACATTTCTGTATTTATGGAGGGTCTGGGGGGGATTTGGGGTTACATTACATTTCTGTATTCATGGAGGGTCTGGGGGGGATTTGGGGGTACATTACATTTCTGTATTTATGGAGGGTCTGGGGGGATTTTGGGGTACATTATATTTCTGTATTTATGGAGGGTCTGAGGGGATTTTGGGGTACATTATATTTCTGTATTTATGGAGGGTTGGGGGGTAAATTACATTTCCGTATTTATGGAGGGTCTGGGGGGATTTTGGGGTACATTACATTTCTATATTTATGGAGGGTCTGGGGGCACATTATATTTCTGTAGTTATGGAGGGTCCGGGAGTTTTGGGGATACATTACATTTCTGTATTTATGGAGGGTCTGGGGGCACATTACATTTCTGTATTTATGGAGGGTCCGGGGGTACATTACATTTCTGTATTTATGGAGGGTCTGAGGGGATTTTGGGGTACATTATATTTCTGTATTTATGGAGGGTTTGGGGGTAAATTACATTTCTGTATTTATAGAGGGTCTGGGGGTATTTTGGGGTACATAACATTTCTGTATTTATGGAGGGTCTGGGGGATTTGGGGGTACATTACATTTCTGTATTTATGGAGGGTCTGGGGGGATTTTGGGGTACATTATATTTCTGTATTTATGGAGGGTCCGGGGGTACATTACATTTCTGTATTTATGGAGGGTCTGGGGGATTTGGGGGTACATTACATTTCAGTATTTATGGAGGGTCTGGGGGGGATTTTGGGGTACATTATATTTCTGTATTTATGGAGGGTCCGGGGGTACATTATAATTCTGTATTTATGGAGGGTCTGGGGGGATTTTGGGGTACATTATATTTCTGTATTTATGGAGGGTCCGGGGGTACATTATATTTCTGTATTTATGGAGGGTCTGGGGGGATTTGGGGGTACATTACATTTCTGTATTTATTGAGGGTCTAGGGGGACATTACATTTCTGTAGTTATGGAGGGTCCGGGGGTTTTGGGGATATATTACATTTCCGTAATTTATGGAGGGTCCGGGGGTACATAACATTTCTGTATTTATGGAGGGTCCGGGGGGATTTGGGGTTACATTACATTTCTGTATTTATGGAGGGTCTGGGGGGGATTTTGGGGTACATTACATTTCTGTATTTATGGAGGGTCTGGGGGGGATTTGGGGTTACATTACATTTCTGTATTTATGGAGGGTCTGGGGGGGGATTTGGGGTTACATTACATTTCTGTATTTATGGAGGGTCTGGGGGGGATTTGGGGGTACATTACATTTCTGTATTTATGGAGGGTCTGGGGGGATTTTGGGGTACATTATATTTCTGTATTTATGGAGGGTCCGGGGGTACATTATATTTCTATATTTATGGAGGGTCTGGGGGATTTGGGGGTACATTACATTTCTGTATTTATGGAGGGTCTGGGGGGATTTTGGGGTACATTATATTTCTGTATTTATGGAGGGTCCGGGGGTACATTATATTTCTGTATTTATGGAGGGTCTGGGGGGATTTTGGGGTACATTATATTTCTGTATTTATGGAGGGTCCGGGGGTACATTACATTTCTGTATTTATTGAGGGTCTAGGGGGACATTACATTTCTGTAGCTATGGAGGGTCCGGGGGTTTTGGGGATACATTACATTTCCGTAATTTATGGAGGGTCCGGGGTACATTACATTTCTGTATTTATGGAGGGTCTGGGGGGATTTTAGGGTACATTATATTTCTGTAGTTATGGAGGGTCTGGGGGTACATTACATTTCTGTATTTATGGAGGGTCTGGGGGGATTTTAGGGTGCATTATATTTCTGTATTTATGGAGGGTCTGGGGGGATTTTGGGGTACATTATATTTCTGTATTTATGGAGGGTCCGGGGGTACATTACATTTCTGTATTTATTGAGGGTCTAGGGGTACATTACATTTCTGTATTTATGGAGGGTCCGGGGGTACATTATATTTCTGTATTTATGGAGGGTCTGGGGGGATTTGGGGGTACATTACATTTCTGTATTTATTGAGGGTCTAGGGGGACATTACATTTCTGTAGTTATGGAGGGTCCGGGGGTTTTGGGGATATATTACATTTCCGTAATTTATGGAGGGTCCGGGGGTACATAACATTTCTGTATTTATGGAGGGTCCGGGGGGATTTGGGGTTACATTACATTTCTGTATTTATGGAGGGTCTGGGGGGGATTTTGGGGTACATTACATTTCTGTATTTATGGAGGGTCTGGGGGGGATTTGGGGTTACATTACATTTCTGTATTTATGGAGGGTCTGGGGGGGGATTTGGGGTTACATTACATTTCTGTATTTATGGAGGGTCTGGGGGGGATTTGGGGGTACATTACATTTCTGTATTTATGGAGGGTCTGGGGGGATTTTGGGGTACATTATATTTCTGTATTTATGGAGGGTCCGGGGGTACATTATATTTCTATATTTATGGAGGGTCTGGGGGATTTGGGGGTACATTACATTTCTGTATTTATGGAGGGTCTGGGGGGATTTTGGGGTACATTATATTTCTGTATTTATGGAGGGTCCGGGGGTACATTATATTTCTGTATTTATGGAGGGTCTGGGGGGATTTTGGGGTACATTATATTTCTGTATTTATGGAGGGTCCGGGGGTACATTACATTTCTGTATTTATTGAGGGTCTAGGGGGACATTACATTTCTGTAGCTATGGAGGGTCCGGGGGTTTTGGGGATACATTACATTTCCGTAATTTATGGAGGGTCCGGGGTACATTACATTTCTGTATTTATGGAGGGTCTGGGGGGATTTTAGGGTACATTATATTTCTGTAGTTATGGAGGGTCTGGGGGTACATTACATTTCTGTATTTATGGAGGGTCTGGGGGGATTTTAGGGTGCATTATATTTCTGTATTTATGGAGGGTCTGGGGGGATTTTGGGGTACATTACATTTCTGTATTTATGGAGGGTCCGGGGGTTTTGGGGGTACATTACATTTCTATATTAATGGAGGGTCTGGGGGGATTTGGGGGTACATTATAATTCTGTAGTTATGGAGGGTCCGGGGGGATTTGGGGATACATTACATTTCCGTAATTTATGGAGGGTCCGGGGGCATATTATATTTCTGTAGTTATGGAAGGTCCGGGGGTACATTACATTTCGTAATTTATGGAGGGTTCGGGGGTACATTACATTTCTGTATTTATGGAGGGTCCGAGGGCACATTATATTTCTGTAGTTATGGAGGGTCCGGGGATACATTACATTTCTGTAATTTATGGAGGGTCCGGGGGTACATTACATTTCTGTATTTATGGAGGGTCCAGGGATACATTACATTTCTGTATTTATGGAGGGTCTGGGGGGATTTGGGGGTACATTACAATTCTGTATTTATGGAGGGTGCGGGGGCACATTATATTTCTGTAGTTATGGGATGTCCGGGGGTACATTACATTTCTGTATTTATGGAGGGTCCAGGGATACATTACATTTCTGTATTTATGGAGGGTCTGGGGGGATTTGGGGGTACATTACAATTCTGTATTTATGGAGGGTGCGGGGGCACATTATATTTCTGTAGTTATGGGATGTCCGGGGGTACATTACATTTCTGTATTTATGGAGGGTCCAGGGATACATTACATTTCTGTATTTATGGAGGGTCTGGGGGGATTTGGGGGTACATTACAATTCTGTATTTATGGATGGTGCGGGGGCACATTATATTTCTGTAGTTATGGGATGTCCGGGGGTACATTACATTTCCGTAATTTATGGAGGGTCCGGGGATACATTACATTTCTGTATTTATGGAGGGTCTGGGGGGATTTGGGGGTACATTACAATTCTGTATTTATGGAGGGTGCGGGGGGCACATTATATTTCTGTAGTTATGGAGGGTCCGGGGGGATTCGGGGATACATTACATTTCCGTAATTTATGGAGGGTCCGGGGATACATTACATTTCTGTATTTATGGAGGGTCCGGGGGCACATTATATTTCTGTAGTTATGGAGGGTCCGGGGGGATTTGGGGATACATTACATTTCCGTAATTTATGGAGGGTCCGGGGATACATTACATTTCTGTATTTATGGAGGGTCCTGGGGCACATTATATTTCTGTAGTTATGGAGGGTCCGGGGGGATTTGGGGATACATTACATTTCCGTAATTTATGGAGGGTCCGGGGGTACATTACATTTCTGTATTTATGGAGGGTCTGGGGGGATTTGGGGGTACATTACAATTCTGTATTTATGGAGGGTGCGGGGGCACATTATATTTCTGTAGTTATGGAGGGTCCGGGGGGATTTGGGGATACATTACATTTCCGTAATTTATGGAGGGTCCGGGGATACATTACATTTCTGTATTTATGGAGGGTCCGGGGGCACATTATATTTCTGTAGTTATGGAGGGTCCGGGGGGATTTGGGGATACATTACATTTCCGTAATTTATGGAGGGTCCGGGGATACATTACATTTCTGTATTTATGGAGGGTCCGGGGGCACATTATATTTCTGTAGTTATGGAGGGTCCGGGGGGATTTGGGGATACATTACATTTCCGTAATTTATGGAGGGTCCGGGGGTACATTACATTTCTGTATTTATGGAGGGTCCGGGGGCACATTATATTTCTGTAGTTATGGAGGGTCCGGGGGTTTTGGGGATACATTACATTTCTGTATTTATGGAGGGTCCAGGGGTACATTACATTTCTGTATTTATGGAGGGTCCGGGGATTTTGGGGTACATTACATTTCTGTATTTATGGAGGGTCCGGGGGCACATTATATTTCTGTAGTTATGGAGGGTCCGGGGGTTTTGGGGATACATTACATTTCTGTATTTATGGAGGGTCCAGGGGTACATTACATTTCCGTATTTATGGAGGGTCTGGGGGGATTTTGGGGTACATTACATTTCTGTATTTATGGAAGGTCTGGGGGGATTTTGGGGTACATTACATTTCTGTATTTATGGAGGGTCTGTGGGGATTTTGGGGTACATAACATTTCTGTATTTATGGAGGGTCTGGGGAGATTTTGGGGTTACATTACATTTCTGTATTTATGGAGGGTCTGGGGGCACATTATATTTCTGTATTTATGGAGGGTCCGGGGGGTTTTGGGGATACATTACATTTCTGTATTTATGGAGGGTCCAGGGGTACATTACATTTCCGTATTTATGGAGGGTCTGGGGGGATTTTGGGGTACATTACATTTCTGTATTTATGGAAGGTCTGGGGGGATTTTGGGGTACATAACATTTCTGTATTTATGGAGGGTCTGGGGAGATTTTGGGGTTACATTACATTTCTGTATTTATGGAGGGTCTGGGGGCACATTATATTTCTGTAGTTATGGAGGGTCCGGGGGTTTTGGGGATACATTACATTTCTGTATTTATGGAGGGTCCGGGGGCACATTACATTTCTGTATTTATGGAGGGTCCGGGGGCACATTATATTTCTGTAGTTATGGAGGGTCTGGGGGTTTTGGGGATACATTACATTTCCGTAATTTATGGAGGGTCCGGGGATACATTACATTTCTGTATTTATGGAGGGTCCGGGGGCACATTATATTTCTGTAGTTATGGAGGGTCTGGGGGTTTTGGGGATACATTACATTTCCGTAATTTATAGAGGGTCCGGGGGTACATTACAATTCTGTATTTATGGAGGGTGAGGGGGCACATTATATTTCTGTAGTTATGGAGGGTCCGGGGGGATTTGGGGATACATTACATTTCCGTAATTTATGGAGGGTCCGGGGATACATTACATTTCTGTATTTATGGAGGGTCCGGGGGCACATTATATTTCTGTAGCTATGGAGGGTCCGGGGGGATTTGGGGATACATTACATTTCCGTAATTTATGGAGGGTCCGGGGATACATTACAATTCTGTATTTATGGAGGGTGCGGGGGCACATTATATTTCTGTAGTTATGGAGGGTCCGGGGGGATTTGGGGATACATTACATTTCCGTAATTTATGGAGGGTCCGGGGATACATTACATTTCTGTATTTATGGAGGGTCCGGGGGCACATTATATTTCTGTAGTTATGGAGGGTCCGGGGGGATTTGGGGATACATTACATTTCCGTAATTTATGGAGGGTCCGGGGGTACATTACATTTCTGTAGTTATGGAGGGTCCGGGGGGATTTGGGGATACATTACATTTCCGTAATTTATGGAGGGTCCGGGGGTACATTACATTTCTGTAGTTATGGAGGGTCCAGGGGGATTTGGGGATACATTACATTTCCGTAATTTATGGAGGGTCCAGGGATACATTACATTTCTGTATTTATGGAGGGTCCGGGGGCACATTATATTTCTGTAGTTATGGAGGGTCCGGGGGTTTTGGGGGTAAGTGTTATTACACTATTGCCCCTAGAGCCTTCACCTTTGCGGCAATGACGGCTGGGGACATCCGGGGCCGGTAAGGGTCCTCCAGGTTCGGGTAGCAGGGGCCCAGCTCCGCCTCCCTCAGGTGCTCCACGCGGTCCTTTCTGCGCTGCAGGGAGCTCGCAGGCGGCATTTCGTAGGGACCAGACCGCGACCAATCCTGCAGAAGATGGGGCATTAGAGGGATTCAGTTTGCTGGTTCATTCTCTGCTTCCCGTCTCTGACTAGGAACAATATTGTTCATATCTAGAGGTTGAAAACCTGTCCTGATCTAATACTTCTCCCAGCTGAGGTGCAGCAGCACCAATCTCCCTCTGAGCTGACAGTTTGTAACAATGTATCAGTCTGAGGTCCACAACCTTCACCTCATAGAGCAGAGGTCCCCAACCGCCGGTCCGCGGACCAGGACCGGGCCGTTGGGGTTTTTCAGCCGGTCCGCGGGGAGAGGGGGCCCCTCCAGCCTCCAGCAGGGCCGCCATCAGGGCATGACTGCCCTGACTCCAGTATGGGGCCCGGCCGGTAGGAGCCCCCTCGGAGCCCCCCTCTTGTGCGTCTCTCTCCTCATGGGGCCCCCGGCCACATGCTAAGCGCCAGGTCCGGGACATCTTAGCGCTGCGCTGCTGCGGCAGCACCTTCATGATTCCCCTGACTTCCGGTCATGTGACGGCGCCGTCACATGGCCGGAAGTCAGGAGAACCTGGTGTCAGCGATTTGGACGAGCGCCAGGATTCTGCAGGGATCGCATGGGGGTAAGTATAACAAGTTTTATTTTTTTTTAAATACAATTAACTAGGAGTGGGGGGAATGGGAGATGCACATGGGGGAGGGGAGAGATGAGAGATCCACATGGGGGGGAGGGGAGAGATGAGAGATGCACATGGGGGAGGGGAGAGATGAGAGATCCACATGGGGGGAGGGGAGAGATGAGAGATGCACATGGGGGGAGGGGAGAGATGAGAGATGCACATGGGGGGAGGGGAGAGATGAGAGATGCACATGGGAGGGAGGGGAGAGATGAGAGATGCACGGGGGGGTGAGAGATGCACGGGGGGGTGAGAGATGCACGGGGGGGATGAGAGATGCACGGGGGGGGATGAGAGATGCACGGGGGGGATGAGAGATGCACGGGGGGGATGAGAGATGCACGGGGGGTGGATGAGAGATGCACATGGGGGGAGGGGAGAGATGAGAGATGCACGGGGGGGTGAGAGATGCACATGGGAGGGAGGGGAGAGATGAGAGATGCACGGGGGGGGTGAGAGATGCACGGGGGGGATGAGAGATGCACGGGGGGGATGAGAGATGCACGGGGGGGATGAGAGATGCACGGGGGGGATGAGAGATGCACGGGGGGTGGATGAGAGATGCACGGGGGGTGGATGAGAGATGCACGGGGGGTGGATGAGAGATGCACGGGGGGTGGATGAGAGATGCACGGGGGGTGGATGAGAGATGCACGGGGGGTGGATGAGAGATGCACGGGGGGGTGAGAGATGCTGCAGGGCGTGATGGGGCCTCAGTGATGCGGCTCCTGGCACAGCACATTATGTGGGGCTCCTGGCATAGCTCCTGGCGGGGACCTGGTCTACACTATATGATAAGTATGCACTAAACTCCAAATCCCTCCATTACCCCGCCCCCATATGACCAAAGCCCCGCCCACCCCACCCCCTCCTTGCTGGGCCATGGAAAAATGATCTTGCTTCAAGCCGGTCCCTGGTGCAAAAAAGGTTGGGGACCACTGTCATAGAGGATTGCAACTGGATACAAGTGTAACAAGGTCAGAAGAAAAGAGAGGTTTCCATTCACTGACAGCAAGCAAAGGGACTGAAAAGGACTGCATTTCCAGAGGTTGGCCCTGTACTATCCCCTCCACCAATGCATCTTGGGGACCCTCCATGATACTCACTGATGTGGGGGAGCTGCACTCGCTGACGGATTGGCAGGTCTCGGAGGCTTCTGAAGACGCGGAGCTGGAGGATTTCTGATGGAGGGAAGAAGATGTGAGAGGGGAAGGAGCCGGCTCTCTGCACATCACCTGCACACGCTCACGTACCTGGCTGGTCATGTCCGAGGGCATGGGTGATGGTGGCTTGGAGTAGGTCGCTTCATGGGAACTGCATCCGGAGTCCTGGGAGGAGGCGCTCACCAGCCGCTGCGCTCCGCCTGTGGACTGCGGGAGGCTGCGATAGCGACACGCGGAACCCGGTGAGTGGGGGTGCGAGGCAGCTTGCCAGGAGGGGGCAGTTTTTGTACTGTGATAAATGGTCAGAGCATCGATGAAGTAAGACACTGGGACACTGCTATGGAAAGAATATCTATACCTCTCACATATACCGGGGTGTGGCAGGATCTAATGACGGGCTGTGTCGGGGGGGATGGGGGATACTCGTCCCCTCACCTATGCGACCACTTACCTGCACATACTGGACTTGCGAGACCCCGAGCTGCTCGGGGAGGAGGGGGGCGTCTGATAGGACCAAGAGTAGTCAGATCCCTTCAAATCCTTAATGACCTGTGAGAGAAGCGATAATGGCTAGGAGACATGGGGCAGAAGAGATGAGGGTAGTGGTAGGTCCGGCTGTGCCTGGCGCTGCCTCGTATTCCTCCCCATCTCACCGATATATAACGATATGATATATACAGCCGAGCGGAGGGCACGAGAACATTCAGCACTGACAATGGAAAGGTCCCGGCTTTACAATTACACCCAAGACCTGTGCTTGTTGTCAGTGAATGCAGACCTAAATCTCATCCTGACCTGATACTGCTCACAGCTGAGGGTTTGTTACAATTGTATTCCGACATGAGGGAACCTGCCTGGACTACATTGTAACAAAACTATCAGGGCAGAAGAGAGGTTGGTGCTGCAGTCATTATCGGATTGTCAAAACTGGATACAATTGTAACAACCCCTCATCTGTGAGGAACATCAGGTCAGGACCAGTTTCCACCCTCAGAACATAATCATGAATACTTAGTCATTGACAGCAAGCAGAGATCCTGAAACCGAGGAGGAATTAAAACATAAAGATGCCAACCAATCAGAGCCCAGCTTTCATTTCTCGTAATGCTCAGGTACAATGATAGATGCAGTGATTGGATGATCCGAGCAGAATCTTATTGTACGTCAATTCTGAATGAGGCTTCGTATTAATTACAGCATGTTCAGTGATGGAGCTTGGTTTACATGGGACTGCACCCCGGCTCCTAGCTGTAAGTGTGTGGTGGTGCTCGGACCTGTTCGCTGGCAGCAGGTAGTTTGTGAGGTTCGTCACTCAGCAGCATCAGGTCCTCGATTATCGCCTGTAGATGCGTCACCTCCCCCAGCATGTGGATCTCGCCATTCTGAAAAACACGAGGTCACGTTATCCAGTATCTCAGCATCATGTGATCTGGGGCCTCAGTGTCATGTGCTACAATCCAAGCATCATGTGATCTAGTACTCATTGTCATGTGATCTGGTGCCTCAGCGTCATGTGATACAATCCAAGCATCATGTGATCTAGTACCTCATTGTCATGAGATCTGGTGCTTCAGTGTCATGTGATTTGGTGTCTCAGTGTCATGTGATCTGGTGCGTCAGAGTCATGAGATCTGGTGTGTCAGCGTCATGTGATCTGCTGCCTCAGCATCTATCATGGGATTGTGCTCACCACCACGGGCTGTAGGAGTGTGATGAAGGTACAGAAGCGCCCGCGCTCCTCAATCAGCGCCCTGCGCACCGCCTGCTTCTCTGTTTCTTCCAGAAGCAGGTACATGTCATTGACGTCTTGCAGAGCATGGTCCAGCTGTGGCTGCAGATCCCCTTTACCTGCAGAACAGAGAAGCGGTCACAGGGAAGGTCACAGCAGTCAGTGGGGGGGGGTCACAGTGGTCAGGTCACAGTGGTCGGGGGGGGGGGGAGGACTCAGTGGGTCACAGCGGTGAGTGTCCCAGTGTTGTGGTCAGAATGGTCAGTGAGGGGTCACAGTGGTCAGTGGGGAGGTCACAACAGTCAGAGGGTGGTCACAGTGGACAGGGGGGGTCACAGTGGTTAGAGGTGGGGGGCCGCAGTGGTCGGTGGCAGGTCACAGTGGTCAGTGGGGGATCACAACATTCAATAGGGGGGTCACAGTGGTCAGTGGTGGGGGTCACTGTGGTCAGAGGGGGGTCTCAGTTGGCAGTGGGGGGGTCACAGCGGCCAGAGGGAAGGTCACAGCGATCAGTGGGAGGGGGGGTCAGAGGGGGGTCACAGTGGTCAGAGGGGGGGTCACAGTGGTCAGTGAAGGGTTCCTAGTGGTCAGTGGGGGTCACAGTTTGCGGTGGGGGGGACACAACATTCTATGAGGGGGGTCACAGTTGGCAGTGGGGGGTCACAGCAGTCAGTAGGGGGGTTCACAACATTCTAGGAGGGGGGTCACAGCATTTGTGGCACAATTATCAATTTGTATTTGACGAGTAGATCCCTGTAGGGGGCGCCAACCTCTGTACGCTATCACCACATTATGACAAAGTCCTGCAATTTTCTAATAGATTTTCTGTTGTAATTTCTCGCCACGTTCAGGATCTCTGCTAGAGTCAGTAAATAGAAACATTCTTAGGGCTGAAAAAGCGCTCGGTGTTGAGCTTCTGAATGTGAAGAAAGGGTGAAATATATCTGCATTCTTAGACAGAGTAAACTGAGAGTCCATTTACACTAGCAGATAGCCAGGAAACATTGGTAGCAATGCTCGTTCCTGATAATCGGCCTGTGCAAAGCGACCTGCAAACACCGGATGAACGAGCATTTTGCTTGCTTAAAAATTCTTTATTCCCGGCAGCACAACGCCCGAGTAACCAGCACATGTGCAGCCAAAAACATGATCGTGTGTGCGCACAGAGCGATTGTGTCCCCATCGTTCTGTGCACGCTCAGTGTGGAATTGCACTCGGCCTGTCTAGACAAGCCATTAGATGACCGCTGACGAAACGTTCATGTAAAGCTGCAATCGTGCCGTCTAATCAGTCATAGAACGCATAAAAGCTCCAGCGTCCCACGCACATGTTCACACTGTCCAGTGTAAAGCCCCCTCACGTATTACAGTAACATCGTCTGGCTGACAGTGTAAAGTATATGGTGGCCCCAGACAGGTGATTGTCGGGGGAGATAAGATTCCAGCATCTCCCATTTCGGACAGATGATCACTTTGTTCTCCCAGAGATCTCTGGCACCGGCTCGGCCAAGAGAGTGTCCAGTCTATGGGAGAGGCTGCCGAGATGGCTGTCAACTGAACGATTTGGCTGCCGGCCATCTAAGGTGTATGGGGGGGCTAAAGTTTCCACCATCTGCTGGATGAATAACTTTGGTAAATTATGTTAAAACTAAATTGTGGTGGAATATCAGCAGAATTTTGGCTGCCTCCTTTCTGACAGACCACATCCCTTGTCAAGAATGATGAATAAACGTGTCTAGCCACATAAGGTATCGCAATGACAAAATTCTGGTGCATGTTTAGTAAATGAGCCGCAACGTGTCCATTCACTGACAGCAAACAGGGATCCTGAGCATGCATCCTCTCTCAGTTGGCATCTACATGCAGACGGAGCGTATTTGGTGCAGATTTTCCCGTAGATCTGAGTGCAAAAAAAAACGCAGACGAATGCAGACCTGCTAAATTAATGAGATCTAAAAAGTTTCCTCTACAAGTAGTGTAAAATGTAAGCTCATCTGCACCATATCATGTCTTTGTGCAGAATTCATTGGTCTTCACTCTTGCAAAGCATAGGGTGAAATTCTCAACTAAATCCACATGTTACACATGCAGATTTTGATGCAGAAATTCTGCAAACTTGCAGCGGAAAATCCGCATTAAATCCACAATGTGCGAAGCCGACCTAAATGTGGTGGAAGCAGCGCTCTGTACAAAGACTGAATTATCCATCCACTGAACTGGATTCCCCAATATGTGCTTTCCCCTAACCATCCCCCTGAGATCTCCACCTCTTTAAAGCCTCTCTCTAAGAGATCCATCTCTCTGAAGCCCCTCTCTTAGAAATCCACCTCACTGAAGTCCATTTCTGAAAGATACACCTCTCTGAAGCCCCTCCCTAAGAAATCCACCTCACTGACAGCCCTCCCCCTGAGATTAACCTCTTTGAAGCCCCTTCCCCCGAGAGATCCACCTCTCTGAAGCCAATCCCTGATAGATCCCTCTCTGAAGCCCCTTCCTGAGAGATCCCTCTTCGAAGCCAATCCCTGAGAGATCCAACTCTCTGAAGCCCCTCCCTGAGAGATCCACCTCTCTGAAGCCCCTCCCCGATAGATCCCTCTCTGAAGCCCCTTCCTGAGAGATCCCTCTTCGAAGCCAATCCCTGAGAGATCCAACTCTCTGAAGCCCCTCCCTGAGAGATCCAACTCTCTGAAGCCCCTCCCTGAGAGATCCACCTCTCTGAAGCCCCTCCCTGAGAGATCCACCTCTCTGAAGCCCCTCCCTGAGAGATCCACCTCTCTGAAGCCCCTCCCCGAGAGATCCACCTCTCTGAAGCCCCTCCCCGAGAGATCCACCTCTCTGAAGCCCCTCCCCGAGAGATCCACCTCTCTGAAGCCCCTCCCCGAGAGATCCACCTCTCTGAAGCTTCTCCCCGAGAGATCCACCTCTCTGAAGCCCCTCCCCGAGAGATCCACCTCTCTGAAGCCCCTCCCTGAGAGATCCACCTCTCTGAAGCCCCTCCCCGAGAGATCCACCTCTCTGAAGCCCCTCCCCGAGAGATCCACCTCTCTGAAGCCCCTCCCCGAGAGATCCACCTCTCTGAAGCCCCTCCCTGAGAGATCCAACTCTCTGAAGCCCCTCCCTGAGAGATCCACCTCTCTGAAGCCCCTCCCCGAGAGATCCACCTCTCTGAAGCCCCTCCCCGAGAGATCCACCTCTCTGAAGTCCCTCCCTGAGAGATCCAACTCTCTGAAGTCCCTCCCTGAGAGATCCACCTCTCTGAAACCTTTCCCCCTGAGAGATCCACCTCTCTGAAACCTTTCCCCCTGAGAGATCCACCTCTCTGAAACCTTTCCCCCTGAGAGATCCACCTCAATGAATCCCCTTCCCAGATTTCTGCCGCAATTCTGGGCTTGACAGGCTTTTATGGTTTGCATCTGTTGGAGATCAGCTCCTGTGCAGTAGATCAGAGGGTAGATAACCAGTGATGGTGCCCACCCCTGCTCGATCTCATTTATATGCCCTGTACTCCCCCAACCCCCGGTCCAGAGAAATTCACTTACCTAGAACTTCTACACGACGGAGTGGAAGGTGATGCAAGAGAAAAGGAAAGGAAGGTTATTGAGAAACAGGCAAGCAAGGAGAAGTCACCCAATCCCCCCCACACTGCACCCCTAACTACACCCCTAGTATTGGTGGTGTCTGATGGTGGTCGTAGTGATGGTGATGAGGGTATTGGTGGTGTCTGATGGTAGTCCTTGTGATGGTGATAATGATGATAATATTGGTGGTGTCTGATAGTGCGGATGATGGAGATACTTGGGTAGTACATACCTTTTCGAGCTTTCTTCTGCAGCTTCAGTGTATCAGAGGATTTCTTCTTAATCTCATGTCGCGCTCGCTTGTATTCTGAGGAGAAGCAGATTGCGGGGTGGGTTTGTGGATCTGACTGGGGGAGCAGTGACTCCTCGTAGTCTGCAGGTCAGGTGCGCGCAGTATTTTAGGTGCTTATGACATGAACCCGGCTCTGCCTGATATGTGATAACTGCTCCACATGAGATTTAACCTCATCCACTTACTCCACTATACAGGACAATATAAAAAGTCTACACACCCGTTAAAAAATCAATTTTTTTGTCATGTAAAAAAAAGGTCTTATCAAGAAGAATCATTTCAGTACTTTTTTCCCCCTTTAATGTTGCCCATTATCTGTACAAATCCATTGAGATACAAACTGAAATAATTTTAAAGGGGAAATAAAAATAACAAAAACACAATAATGTGTTTGCAGAAGTGTGAACAGTTACAAATATCAGTCAATTTTGCATCAAAACAAAAATGTTGCTTCAGCACGACAATAACCCTAATCGACCTCCAAATCACCAAAAGACTGGCTTCTCCAGAAGAGGATGGAAGTTCTGGAGGGGCCGAGCCCAGACCTGAACCAAAGGGACAATATGTGGTGACCTGAAGAGGGCGCTGTACACAGGAGATGCCCCCTCAATCTCACAGATGTGGAGCTGCTGCAAAGAGGAGCCGGCAAAGTTCGCCAATTTTAGATGTGCCGCGCTGATAGACCACGACCCAAAAAGACTGGACCCTGCCAGAAATTCACAGGGAACTGCACCAATATGTATCAGTGTAAGGGTGTGCAGATTTATGCTACTGCATTATTTTATTTCTTTATTTTTCCACCTGAAACGTTATCCGTATGTTTCTCAATTTATTTGTACAGATTATGGGAGACATTAAAGGGGAAAAAGTTCTGCAATGATTCTTCTACATGACAAAATCTGGCATTTTACCAGAGGTGTTTAGCCTTTATATATCCATTGTACATGTGATGAGTTGGGGCGCCATGTGGATGATGTATTGGTAATGTGTGTGTGTGTGTGTGTGTGTGTGTGTGTGTGTGTGTGTGTGTGTAGTGGTTGTACGGGTCATATGTGGGGGCACTATGCAGATGATATGTGGGGGCACTGTGTGGGGGCACTGTGCGGGTGACGTATTGGAGATGTGTGGGGGCACTGTGCGAGTGACGTATTGGAGACGCGTGGGGGCACTGTGCGGGTGACGTATTGGAGATACGTGGGGGCACTGTGCGGGTGACGTATTGGAGACGCGTGGGGGCACTGTGCGGGTGACGTATTGGAGATGTGTGGGGGCACTGTGCGGGTGACGTATTGGAGACGCGTGGGGGCACTGTGCGAGTGACGTATTGGAGATGTGTGGGGGCACTGTGCGGGTGACGTATTGGAGACGCGTGGGGGCACTGTGCGGGTGACGTATTGGAGATGCGTGGGGGCACTGTGCGGGTGACGTATTGGAGACGCGTGGGGGCACTGTGCGGGTGACGTATTGGAGATGTGTGGGGGCACTGTGCGGGTGACGTATTGGAGACGCGTGGGGGCACTGTGCGAGTGACGTATTGGAGATGTGTGGGGGCACTGTGCGGGTGACGTATTGGAGATGCGTGGGGGCACTGTGCGGGTGACGTATTGGAGACGCGTGGGGGCACTGTGCGGGTGACGTATTGGAGATGCGTGGGGGCACTGTGCGGGTGACGTATTGGAGACGCGTGGGGGCACTGTGCGGGTGACGTATTGGAGACGCGTGGGGGCACTGTGCGGGTGACGTATTGGAGACGCGTGGGGGCACTGTGCGGGTGACGTATTGGAGACGCGTGGGGGCACTGTGCGAGTGACGTATTGGAGATGCGTGGGGGCACTGTGCGGGTGACGTATTGGAGACGCGTGGGGGCACTGTGCGGGTGACGTATTGGAGATGCGTGGGGGCACTGTGCGGGTGACGTATTGGAGACGCGTGGGGGCACTGTGCGGGTGACGTATTGGAGATGTGTGGGGGCACTGTGCGGGTGACGTATTGGAGACGCGTGGGGGCACTGTGCGGGTGACGTATTGGAGACGCGTGGGGGCACTGTGCGGGTGACGTATTGGAGACGCGTGGGGGCACTGTGCGGGTGACGTATTGGAGATGTGTGGGGGCACTGTGCGGGTGACATATTGGAGATGCGTGGGGGCACTGTGCGAGTGACGTATTGGAGATGTGTGGGGGAACTGTGCGGGTGACGTATTGGAGACGCGTGGGGGCACTGTGCGGGTGACGTATTGGAGATGTGTGGGGGCACTGTGCGGGTGACGTATTGGAGATGCGTGGGGGCACTGTGCGGGTGACTTATTGGAGATGCGTGGGGGCACTGTGCGGGTGACGTATTGGAGATGCGTGGGGGCACTGTGCGGGTGACGTATTGTAGATATGTTTGGGGGCACTGTGCGGGTGACGTATTGGAGACGCGTGGGGGCACTGTGCGGGTGACGTATTGGAGATGCGTGGGGGCACTGTGCGGGTGACGTATTGGAGACGCGTGGGGGCACTGTGCGGGTGACGTATTGGAGATGTGTGGGGGCACTGTGCGGGTGACGTATTGGAGACGCGTGGGGGCACTGTGCGGGTGACGTATTGGAGACGCGTGGGGGCACTGTGCGGGTGACGTATTGGAGACGCGTGGGGGCACTGTGCGGGTGACGTATTGGAGATGTGTGGGGGCACTGTGCGGGTGACATATTGGAGATGCGTGGGGGCACTGTGCGAGTGACGTATTGGAGATGTGTGGGGGAACTGTGCGGGTGACGTATTGGAGACGCGTGGGGGCACTGTGCGGGTGACGTATTGGAGATGTGTGGGGGCACTGTGCGGGTGACGTATTGGAGATGCGTGGGGGCACTGTGCGGGTGACTTATTGGAGATGCGTGGGGGCACTGTGCGGGTGACGTATTGGAGATGCGTGGGGGCACTGTGCGGGTGACGTATTGTAGATATGTTTGGGGGCACTGTGTGGGTGATGTATTGGAGATGCGTGGGGGCACTGTGCGGGTTATGTATTGGTGATGTGTGGGGGCACTAGGAGGGAGATGTATTGGTGATGTGCGGGGGCACTAGGAGGGAGATGTATTGGTGATTTGCGGGGGCACTAGGAGGGAGATGTATTGGTGATGTGCGGGGGCGCTGTGCGGGTTATGTATTGGTGATGTGCGGGGGTGCTGTGCGGATTATGTATTGGTGATGTGCGGGGGTGCTGTGCGGGTTATGTATTGGTGATGTGCGGGGGTGCTGTGCGGGTTATGTATTGGTGATGTGCGGGGGTGCTGTGCGGGTTATGTATTGGTGATGTGCGGGGGTGCTGTGCGGGTTATGTATTGGTGATGTGCGGGGGTGCTGTGCGGGTTATGTATTGGTGATGTGCGGGGGCGCTGTGCAGGTTATCTGTTGGTGATGTGCGGAGGCACTAGGAGGGAGATGTATTGGTGATGTGCGGGGGCGCTGTGCGGGTTATGTATTGGTGATGTGCGGAGGCACTAGGAGGGAGATGTATTGGTGATGTGCGGGGGCGCTGTGCAGGTTATGTATTGGTGATGTGCGGAGGCACTAGGAGGGAGATGTATTGGTGATGTGCGGGGGCGCTGTGCGGGTTATGTATTGGTGATGTGCGGAGGCGCTGTGCGGGTTATGTATTGGTGATGTGCGGAGGCACTAGGAGGGAGATGTATTGGTGATGTGCGGGGGCGCTGTGCGGGTTATGTATTGGTGATGTGCGGGGGCGCTGTGCGGGTTATGTATTGGTGATGTGCGGGGGCGCTGTGCGGGTTATGTATTGGTGATGTGCGGGGGCGCTGTGCGGGTTATGTATTGGTGATGTGCGGAGGCACTAGGAGGGAGATGTATTGGTGATGTGCGGGGGCGCTGTGCGGGTTATGTATTGGTGATGTGCGGGGGCGCTGTGCGGGTTATGTATTGGTGATGTGCGGGGGCGCTGTGCGGGTTATGTATTGGTGATGTGCGGGGGCACTGTGCGGGTTATGTATTGGTGATGTGCGGGGGCGCTGTGCAGGTTATGTATTGGTGATGTGCGGGGGCGCTGTGCGGGTTATGTATTGGTGATGTGCGGGGGCGCTGTGCGGGTTGTGTATTGGTGATGTGCGGGGGCGCTGTGCGGGTTATGTATTGGTGATGTGCGGGGGCGCTGTGCGGGTTATGTATTGGTGATGTGCGGGGGCGCTGTGCGGGTTATGTATTGGTGATGTGCGGAGGCACTAGGAGGGAGATGTATTGGTGATGTGCGGGGGCGCTGTGCGGGTTATGTATTGGTGATGTGTGGAGGCACTAGGAGGGAGATGTATTGGTGATGTGCGGGGGCGCTGTTCATGTTATGTATTGGTGATGTGCGGGGGCACTGTGCGGGTGATGTATTGGTGATGTGTGGGGACACTGTGCGGGTGATATATTTGTGATGTGTAAGGGCACAGTGTGGGCGATTTATTGGTGATGTGCGGGGGGGAGCTGGGGGGGTGATGTATTGAAAATTGGGGGGCACTGTGCGGGTGATGTATTGGTGATGTGTGGGGGCACGGTGTGGGCGATGTATTGGTGATGTGTGGGGGCACTAGGAGGGAGATGTATTGGTGATGTGTGGGGACACTGTGCGGGTGATGTATTGGTCATATGTGGTGGCACAGTGCGGGTGATATATTTGTGATGTGTAAGGGCACAGTGTGGGCGGTGTATTGGTGATGTGTGGGGCGCTGTGCAGATGATGTGGTAGTGATATCCTGGTAGAGTAGGGGGTTCCTCTCACCTCGTGCATGCTCCTTATCCAGTGTATTTGCCGTTTTCTTCCAGTCTTCAATCCTTTCCTGTAGAGGAGTTATTAAACTCTCCATAAGGGCGCTGCAGAGAGAAAGCCAAGTCCAACAGTATTCCTGAGGGTGGGGGGAGAGGGGCATTGGGTGGTCAGTCCTCCTTCTCTCTTCCCCAGGACTCCCCCTCCTCCTTCTCTTTTCCCTAGGACTCCCCCTCCTCCTTTGCTCTCCCCAGGACTCCCCCTCCTCCTTTGCTCTCCCCAGGACTCCCCCTCCTCCTTTGCTCTCCCCAGGACTCCCCCTCCTCCTTTGCTCTCCCCAGGACTCCCCCTCCTCCTTTGCTCTCCCCATGACTCCCCCTCCTCCTTTGCTCTCCCCAGGACTCCCCCTCCTCCTTTGCTCTCCCCAGGACTCCCCCTCCTCCTTTGCTCTCCCCAGGACTCCCCCTCCTCCTTTGCTCTCCCCAGGACTCCCCCTCCTCCTTTGCTCTCCCCAGGACTCCCCCTCCTCCTTTGCTCTCCCCAGGACTCCCCCTCCTCCTTCGCTCTCCCCAGGACTCCTCCTCCTTCTCCTCCTCCTTTGCTCTCCCCAGGACTCCCCCTCCTCCTTTGCTCTCCCCAGGACTCCCCCTCCTCCTTCGCTCTCCCCAGGACTCCTCCTCCTTCTCTCTTCCCCAGGACTCCCCCCTCCTCCTTCTCTCTTCCCCAGGACTCCCCCCTCCTCCTTCTCTCTTCCCCAGGACTCCCCCCTCCTCCTTCTCTCTTCCCCAGGACTCCCCCCTCCTCCTTCTCTCTTCCCCAGGACTCCCCCCTCCTCCTTCTCTCTTCCCAGGACTCCCCCCTCCTCCTTCTCTCTTCCCCAGGACTCCCCCCTCCTCCTTCTCTCTTCCCCAGGACTCCCCCCTCCTCCTTCTCTCTTCCCCAGGACTCCCCCCTCCTCCTTCTCTCTTCCCCAGGACTCCCCCTCCTCCTTCGCTCTCCCCAGGACTCCTCCTCCTTCTCTCTTCCCCAGGACTCCCCCTTCTCCTTCTCTCTTCCCCAGGACTCCCCCCTCCTCCTTCTCTCTTCCCCAGGACTCCCCCCCCCCCTCCTCCTTCTCTCTTCCCCAGGACTCCCCCCTCCTCCTTCTCTCTTCCCCAGGACTCCCCCCCTCCTCCTTCGCTCTCCCCAGGACTCCTCCTCCTTCTCTCTTCCCCAGGACTCCCCCTTCTCCTTCTCTCTTCCCCAGGACTCCCCCTTCTCCTTCTCTCTTCCCCAGGACTCCCCCTTCTCCTTCTCTCTTCCCCAGGACTCCCCCTTCTCCTTCTCTCTTCCCCAGGACTCCCCCTCCTCCTTCTCTCTTCCCCAGGACTCCCCCCTCCTCCTTCTCTCTTCCCCAGGACTCCCCCCTCCTCCTTCTCTCTTCCCCAGGACTCCCCCTCCTCCTTCGCTCTCCCCAGGACTCCTCCTCCTTCTCTCTTCCCCAGGACTCCCCCTTCTCCTTCTCTCTTCCCCAGGACTCCCCCCTCCTCCTTCTCTCTTCCCCAGGACTCCCCCCCCCCTCCTCCTTCTCTCTTCCCCAGGACTCCCCCCTCCTCCTTCTCTCTTCCCCAGGACTCCCCCCCTCCTCCTTCGCTCTCCCCAGGACTCCTCCTCCTTCTCTCTTCCCCAGGACTCCCCCTTCTCCTTCTCTCTTCCCCAGGACTCCCCCTTCTCCTTCTCTCTTCCCCAGGACTCCCCCCTCCTCCTTCTCTCTTCCCCAGGACTCCCCCCCTCCTCCTTCTCTCTTCCCCAGGACTCCCCCCTCCTCCTTCTCTCTTCCCCAGGACTCCCCCCTCCTCCTTCTCTCTTCCCCAGGACTCCCCCCCTCCTCCTTCTCTCTTCCCCAGTACTCCCCCCCTCCTCCTTCTCTCTTCCCCAGGACTCCCCCCTCCTCCTTCTCTCTTCCCCAGGACTCCCCCCTCCTCCTTCTCTCTTCCCCAGGACTCCCCCCTCCTCCTTCTCTCTTCCCCAGGACTCCCCCCCTCCTCCTTCTCTCTTCCCCAGGACTCCCCCCTCCTCCTTCTCTCTTCCCCAGGACTCCCCCCTCCTCCTTCTCTCTTCCCCAGGACTCCCCCCCTCCTCCTTCTCTCTTCCCCAGGACTCCCCCCCCCCCCTCCTCCTTCTCTCTTCCCCAGGACTCCCCCCCTCCTCCTTCTCTCTTCCCCAGGACTCCCCCCCCCCCCTCCTCCTTCTCTCTTCCCCAGGACTCCCCCCCTCCTCCTTCTCTCTTCCCCAGGACTCCCCCCCCCCCTCCTCCTTCTCTCTTCCCCAGGACTCCCCCCCTCCTCCTTCTCTCTTCCCCAGGACTCCCCCCTCCTCCTTCTCTCTTTCCCAGGACTCCCCCCTCCTCCTTCTCTCTTCCCCAGGACTCCCCCCCTCCTCCTTCTCTCTTCCCCAGGACTCCCCCCCTCCTCCTTCTCTCTTCCCCAGGACTCCCCCCTCCTCCTTCTCTCTTCCCCAGGACTCCCCCCTCCTCCTTCTCTCTTCCCCAGGACTCCCCCCCTCCTCCTTCTCTCTTCCCCAGGACTCCCCCCCCTCCTCCTTCTCTCTTCCCCAGGACTCCCCCCTCCTCCTTCTCTCTTCCCCAGGACTCCCCCCTCCTCCTTCTCTCTTCCCCAGGACTCCCCCCCTCCTCCTTCTCTCTTCCCCAGGACTCCCCCCCCTCCTCCTTCTCTCTTCCCCAGGACTCCCCCCCTCCTCCTTCTCTCTTCCCCAGGACTCCCCCCTCCTCCTTCTCTCTTCCCCAGGACTCCCCCCCTCCTCCTTCTCTCTTCCCCAGGACTCCCCCTTCTCCTTCTCTCTTCCCCAGGACTCCCCCTCCTCCTTCTCTCTTCCCCAGGACTCCCCCCTCCTCCTTCTCTCTTCCCCAGCACTCCCCCCCCTCCTCCTTCTCTCTTCCCCAGGACTCCCCCCCCTCCTCCTTCTCTCTTCCCCAGGACTCCCCCCCCTCCTCCTTCTCTCTTCCCCAGGACTCCCCCCCCCTCCTCCTTCTCTCTTCCCCAGGACTCCCCCCTCCTCCTTCTCTCTTCCCCAGGACTCCCCCCTCCTCCTTCTCTCTTCCCCAGGACTCCCCCCCCCTCCTCCTTCTCTCTTCCCCAGGACTCCCCCCTCCTCCTTCTCTCTTCCCCAGGACTCCCCCCCCTCCTCCTTCTCTCTTCCCCAGGACTCCCCCCCTCCTCCTTCTCTCTTCCCCAGGACTCCCCCCTCCTCCTTCTCTCTTCCCCAGGACTCCCCCCTCCTCCTTCTCTCTTCCCCAGGACTCCCCCCCCTCCTCCTTCTCTCTTCCCCAGGACTCCCCCCCTCCTCCTTCTCTCTTCCCCAGGACTCCCCCCTCCTCCTTCTCTCTTCCCCAGGACTCCCCCCTCCTCCTTCTCTCTTCCCCAGGACCCCCCCCCCTCCTCCTTCTCTCTTCCCCAGGACTCCCCCCTCCTCCTTCTCTCTTCCCCAGGACTCCCCCCCCCTCCTCCTTCTCTCTTCCCCAGGACTCCCCCTCCTCCTTCTCTCTTCCCCAGGACTCCCCCCCCTCCTCCTTCTCTCTTCCCCAGGACTCCCCCCTCCTCCTCCTTCTCTCTTCCCCAGGACTCCCCCCTCCTCCTTCTCTCTTTCCCAGGACTCCCCCCCTCCTCCTTCTCTCTTCCCCAGGACTCCCCCCTCTTCCTTCTCTCTTCCCAGGACTCCCCCCTCCTCCTTCTCTCTTCCCCAGGACTCCCCCCCCTCCTCCTTCTCTCTTCCCCAGGACTCCCCCTCCTCCTTCTCTCTTCCCCAGGACTCCCCCCTCTTCCTTCTCTCTTCCCAGGACTCCCCCCCTCCTCCTTCTCTCTTCCCCAGGACTCCCCCCCCTCCTCCTTCTCTCTTCCCCAGGACTCCCCCCTCCTCCTTCTCTCTTCCCCAGGACTCCCCCCTCCTCCTTCTCTCTTCCCCAGGACTCCCCCCCCCTCCTCCTTCTCTCTTCCCCAGGACTCCCCCCCCCTCCTCCTTCTCTCTTCCCCAGGACTCCCCCCCCTCCTCCTTCTCTCTTCCCCAGGACTCCCCCCTCCTCCTTCTCTCTTCCCCAGGACTCCCCCCTCCTCCTTCTCTCTTTCCCAGGACTCCCCCCCCCCCTCCTCCTTCTCTCTTCCCCAGGACTCCCCCCTCCTCCTTCTCTCTTCCCCAGGACTCCCCCCTCCTCCTTCTCTCTTCCCCAGGACTCCTTCGCCTTCTCTTTTCCCCAGGACTCCCCCCTCCTCCTTCTCTTTTCCCCAGGACTCCCCCCTCCTCCTTCTCTTTTCCCCAGGACCCTCTTCCCTCCCCCCCCCCATGGCCCTTTCTTCTTTCTCCTCTTTTCTCCTGTGCCTTTGCTCGCTGATGTCACTGGTGATGAGTGGCGCCTCCTCTGGGGTTCTTACTTGGTGAAGTGTCTGAGCTTGCTCTCAATGCTCCGGTGCCGCATACACATGCGGGTGAGGGCAGATCCAATGTCACGTGTGGCTCCTGTAAAACCAAGCGTCAGTCACAGAGAGTATATGTACTGCATGAGGAGATGGTGACGAGCGGCCGTGACCGCGGTGGCTCACCTCGGGTATTGGTCGCCATATCTGCTACTTTCTGAAAAGCATCAAGGAAGGCAACAGCAGCCAGCACCGTTGTCCTAGGGAGACAGAGAAGGCCCAGCATGAGGGGGCAATACTACACAATAAGTGGCACAGCAGGCACCGCTTCTGCTCACACAGACACATTGATAGCCGTATATTGCATACACCAAACAGTCAGTGCAATCATTGTGAAATGTTTATCCATTAATGCTTATAGTCCCAAAAGAAGGGAAGCAATTAAGCCCAAATAATAAAAACTAACAAATCTTTATCTGAGAAATACTTAAAAACAGTCAAACGAAACATAAATAGGGTGATACGAGCAGAGAATCCTGTGCGATAGCAATCACCTCATATATGTATAAGGTATCAACAGACAATATTAATAATAAGTTGCTTGAAGGAAACAATCATAATGTGCAAATGCAATAGGCTGTTGGTGACCCCTAGTGGTTAGAATAGATAATGAGTCAAATACAAGCAAAGTGCATGAAAAATCTATGACAATGATATAGACCAGCAAAGTGCAGGTGCAATCAGATCTGCTGAAACATGTCCGTATAGTATAGAAAAAAATGAGATGGTCTTGGGTAGAATAAATGCAGACGGCCAAAGAGATAATATATGTGCTACATAAAGCATAAACTATGTGTGCATGAAAGATATATGATAAGTGCAGATGCAGTGAAATGAAACGGTATAATTATATGCCACATGTAAAGAACTACTAATGTAGAGAAAAAGGAGTATGTACAACCAGTGTACAGGCAAAAAAGGGGAGTTATACCCAGGTCAAGATAATAGTTTGTTGGTGTGGAGAAGTACAAAGATTGGCATGTACCACGAGATCTCATAGAAGATGAGATACATAGCCCCAAGAAGAAGCCATAAGCAAAACGTACGTCGGGGTTCCTGTCCTGAGCTTCAACACTCCTACTATGGTATATCATTAATTATTAATTTCTATGAGATCTCGTGGTACATGCCAATCTTTGTACTTCTCCACACCAACAAACTATTATCTTGACCTGGGTATAACTCCCCTTTTTTGCCTGTACACTGGTTGTACATACTCCTTTTTCTCTACATTAGTAGTTCTTTACATGTGGCATATAATTATACCGTTTCATTTCACTGCATCTGCACTTATCATATATCTTTCATGCACACATAGTTTATGCTTTATGTAGCACATATATTACCGCTTTGGCCGTCTGCATTTATTCTACCCAAGACCATCTCATTTTTTTCTATACTATACGGACATGTTTCAGCAGATCTGATTGCACCTGCACTTTACTAATCCCTATCATTGTCATAATTTTTTCCTGCATTTGATTGTATTTGACTCTCATTATCTATTCTAACCACTAGGGGTCGCCAACAGTCTATTGCATTTGCACATTATGATTGTTTCCTTCAAGCAACTTATTATTAATATTGTCTGTTGATACCTTATACATATATGAGGTGATTGCTATCGCACAGGATTCTCTGCTCGTATCACCCTTTTTACATTTCGTTTGACTGTTTGTAAGTATTTCTCAAATAAAGATTTGTTATTTTTTACTATTTGGGTTTAATTACTTCCCTTCTTTTGGTATTATATACATTCGTTGGAAGTGCCCCCACTAAATTATGGGTCTAAAATAGGTTCTGAATGATGGTAATGCTGTATAACGTGGGCGCTGTATTACAGCTGTATAACGTGGGCGCTGTATTACAGCTGTATAACGTGGGCGCTGTATTACAGCTGTATAACATGGGCGCTGTATTACAGCGGTATAACGTGGGCGCTGTATTACAGCGGTATAACGTGGGCGCTGTATTACAGCTGTATGACGTGGGCGCTGTATTACAGCTGTATAACGTGGGCGCTGTATTACAGCTGTATAACGTGGGCGCTGTATTACAGCTGTATGACGTGGGCGCTGTATTACAGCTGTATAACGTGGGCGCTGTATTACAGCTGTATAACGTGGGCGCTGTATTACAGCTGTATAACGTGGGCGCTGTATTACAGCTGTATAACGTGGGCGCTGTATTATATTGAGGACTGAGGAGATTCTGTGACATCCAGAATCACTAGTGCACTGGCCGTGGCTGCCCCACTAGCAAAACTGGCCGTGGCTGCCCCACTAGTGCCCTGGCCGTGGCTGCCCCACTAGTGCACTGGCCGTGGCAGCCCCACTAGGGCCGTGGATTCCCCACTAGTGCACTGGCCGTGGCTGCCCCACTAGGGCTGTGGCTTCCCACTAGTGCCCTGGCCGTGGCTGCCCCACCACTAGTGCCCTGGCCGTGGCTGCCCCACCACTAGTGCCCTGGCCGTGGCTGCCCCACCACTAGTGCCCTGGCCGTGGCTGCCCCACCACTAGTGCCCTGGCCGTGACTGCCCCACCACTAGTGCCCTGGCTGCCCCACCACTAGTGCCCTGGCTGCCCCACCACTAGTGCCCTGGCCGCCCCACTACTAGTGCCCTGACTGTGGCTTCCCCACTACTAGTGCCCTGACTGTGGCTTCCCCACCACTAGTGCCCTGACTGTGGCTTCCCCACTAGTGCCCTGGCCGTGGCTGCCCCACCACTATTGCCCTGGCCGTGGCTGCCCCACCACTATTGCCCTGGCCGTGGCTGCCCCACCACTAGTGCCCTGGCCGTGGCTGCCCCACCACTAGTGCCCTGGCCATGGCTGCCCCACCACTAGTGCCCTGGCTGTGACTTATATAAGTAACGATAATATATTTTGAAGCTGGAGTCGGAGTCTGAACATTTCTACCAGCGCTGTGCTATGTGAGCACAGTATGGCTGTACTATATGGCCACTGTATGGTGGACTTGTAACAGTAATGGAGGCAGATTTTTGCCGGTGGCTTTTTACAGATATTATTAGTTCATGATGAGGGTTGTGCTCCGACTCGACACTTCTGCTGTGGTTGTGGTCGGGGTTCTGCAGTGAGGGTCGGTTACTAGGGCACTGGAAGATTGTTTGGGATAATCTGAGGAGCCATAATGATCCCCTCCACAACACCACAGGAGTGGAGGAGCGCACAGATAGCCCGGCCGACGGCTCACATCTGACGTCTGTTTTTTTCCAGGTTTAATCCATGAAACTGATGGGGACCCTGGTTATAGTAAAGCACCAGCCAGACACATCGCCTGAACGCACTGCGGCTGACGGGGCAAGTGACATTATGCACGATCACTCGGCTTTAAAGGGCCAGCGTACTCTTCTGCACATAGCGCTTTCAGAGTAAATGATAAATGACAGCAAGTGCAGATTTAGAGAATGGGGAAGAACTGCTCTTAACAATATAAAGTGCCTTGAAAGAGTCTTCAAACCCCGTGAACTTTTCCACGTTACACCCACAAACTTAAAAATTTATTTTATTGGGATTTTATGTGATGGCAACACAAAGTAGAAGGTATTTGTGACGCGTAAAGGAAATTATACATGTTTTTTTAATTTCTGTAAAAATATAAAACTTAGAAATATTCGGTGCATTTGTATTCAGCCCCCTGTGATCAATCGCCTCCAGAAGTCACATAATTAGCAAATTGCATCCAGGTGGGTATAATTTCTTCTCAGTATAACTACAGCTGTTCTGTGAAGGACTCAGAGGTTTGTGTGACAACATTTGGGATCAATCAGCCTCATGAAAACCAAGGAGCCCACCAGACAGATCAGGGATAAAGTTGTGGAGAAAAGGAAAGGTGGGTTAGGTTATAAAAAACAAAGCTCTGAACATCTCACAGAGCACTGTTTAATTAATCATCCAAATATGGAAGGAGTATGACACAACTGTAAACCTACCAAAACATGGCCGCCACCTAAACTGACATCCCAAGCAAGCAAGGAACTAATCATAGAAGCAGCCAAGAGGTCCATGGTCACTCTGGAGGAGCTGCAGATCTGCAGCTCAGGTGCAAGAATCTGTCCACAGGACAACTACTAGTCCTATACGCCACAAATCTGGGCTTTATGGAAGAGTGGCAAGGAAGCTATAAGAAGTCCCATATAGAGGACACAGAAAGCACATGAAAGAAGGGGCTCTGATCAGATGAGAGCAAAGGAAAACTTTCTGGGCTACATGCAAAATACTAACACTGCACATCACCCTGAAAACACCATCCCCACCGTCACACATGGTGGTGGCAACATCATGCTGTGGGGAAGCTTCTCTTCAGCAAGGTGTCACGCCTGGTGTGGGAAAGACTTAGTGCAACACAGAGGGAAGAGGGAAAGAGAGCCCAGATTCTAGGGAAAGGGGGAAGTGGAGACCTCCTAGACTGATCTAGTATCACCCTGTCTCAACTACCATCCCTATATTGCCTCTTCAGCAATCACTGCACGCGTGCCTCACCCTGTCTTTCCCTGGCATATGACTAAGGCTAGGAATGAAAGGAGATGAGCACTAGTCGATCTCCACTAAACTCCATACACAACAAGGGTAGATAAACAGGGAGAGAATGCTTAGCTTTAGGCGACTCCAAACAAATGCGAACTCGGCTTCAAGCCTTCACAAGTAGAAATGAATATAGCCCGCGATTCCCTCTCAGACACACCAGGTATATATACACCCAGACCAGGGAGCTAATTACCAGAGGGAGGTAGCCGCTGGGTCCTAGAGACAGCCTCTCATCTAAGATGTCTGTAATGCCAAACGTACAGATCTCCTACAACCAACTGCAGGGCGACTGTCTGTCACCTCTGATACACCCGTGACACAAGGGCAGGGAAGCTGGTCAGAGTTGATGGGGAGATGGATGGAGCTAAATCAAGGGTAATCCTGGAGGAAAACCTATTAGAGGCTTCAAAAGACTTCAGACTGGGGGGCAAGTTCACCCTCCAGCAGAAACACGCCCCTAAACATTCTGCCAGAGCTACAATAGATGGGATGTCAAACTCAAATACACAGAGGGTTAAAATTAAACCCCACCACAGTATTATTCTTCAACTGTAATTCCCACACTGTATACAGTATAATGGCCCCACATAGTCCTCCATACAATATAATGGCACCACATAGTCCTCCATACAATATAATGGCACCACATAGTCCTCCATACAGAATAATGGGCCCCACATAGTCCTCCATACATTATAATGGCCCCACATAATCCTCCATACAGAATAATGAGCCTGGCCCCACATAGTCCTCCATACAGAATAATGGGCCCCACATAGTCCTCTATATAGAATAAATGGCCCCACATAAAAAAGCATCAGCTGACGCTCCCTACTCCATCATTGATTTCAACTGTATTGTCACCTATAGTTGAAAGTGCGATGCTGGACGAAAGTGGGATGCCAAGCGGGTAACCCGCCTGACGTCACAGGCCAAATATACTCAGGGGACCTGCCCGACGTCACAGGCCAAATATACTCGGGGGACCTGCTGTCACGCGGTTATAGGAAGTTTCGCCCCCAGCAGTTCGCCCCCAGGTACATTTCGCCCCCGCACGTTTCGCCCCCGGACCGGGGCGAACTGGGGGCGATATGTGCGGGGGAAAAACATGCTGGGGACGAAATGTGCGGGGGCGAAATGTACCCGGGGGCGAACAGCTGGGGGCGAAACATCCAATTCCCCGGTCACGCAAGGTGGAGGAAAAGCTTAGTGCGACACAAAGGGAAGGGAGCCCAGACTGTAGGGAAAAGGGGGAGTGGAGACCTCCAGGCTGATCTGATATCATACTGTCTCCCCTGACAGTCCTTATATTGGTTCCTCATCAATCGCCGCACAGGAACCTAGACCCTGTATTTCCCTAGCGCTTGACCCTGGATAGGGAAGGGGGGTGAGCACTAGTTGATACCCACAAACAACTAGAGACAACAAGGAAAGACATGGGGGAAAGTAACTTAGCTTTAGCCGACTTCAGAGAGAGAACTCCAAACGTCCTCCTAGCAGCACAGAGGAAGTTAGCAGTCTGAGAGCTCCAAGCCTTCACAAGGAAACATGTGAGTATCACCGGCTCCTCCCTGCTACAAAGTGAAACTATTTATACACCTAGACCTGGGTGTCAATTAGAGCAGGAGGGAGGTAGCTGCTGGGTACTGGCGTGAGACAGATTTAGGAAGGTGTCTGTAATGCCAAACGAAGAGTTCTTCTGCAACCAACTCCAGGGCGACTGTCTGTCACCTCTGACACACCTGTGACAGTACCCCCCAATCTACGCGTGGCCTCCGGACACTCAAGACCAGGTTTATCAGGATAAGAGGCGTGAAATGAGTGAACCAACCTGGGAGCGTACACCTCTAATGCTGAAACCCACATCCTCTCCTCCGGACCATAACCCTTCCAGTGCACCAAGTATTGTAGGGAACGACGCTGGAGACGAGAATCTACAATCCTCGAAATCTGGAACTCGAAATTACCATCAATCATTACTGGGGGCGGTGGTAGAGGTGAGGGCTCAAGAGGTTCCACATACTTCTTGATTAAGGACCTGTGGAACACATTGTGGACCTTAAGGGCCTGAGGAAGTTCAAGACGAAACGCTGCTGGGTTAATGACGGTGGTTATTTTATAGGGACCAATAAACCTAGGTCCCAGCTTCCAAGAAGGAACTTTCAATCTTATATTCCTGGTAGACAACCACACAAAGTCATTCACATTTATGTCCGGACCTGGCAAGCGTTTTCTGTCAGCCATACGTTTATACCTGTCTCCCATGATCTTTAAATTACTCAGAACACCCCGCCACACCGAGGAGAGCGACGAAGCAAAACGTTCCTCCTCAGGAACTCGTGAAGCTTCTCCCCCACTAAAGGTACCAAACTGTGGGTGATAACCGTTTGCATCGAAGAACGGTGACCTGCCAGTGGATTCTTGACGATGATTATTAATGGCAAATTCTGCCAGCGGTAAGTAGGTCTCCAAATTCTGATTGACACGCTCGGTCTGTCCATGTGACTGAGGGTGGAAGGCAGAGGAAAAGAACAGCTGCACCCCCAGTCGAGAACAGAATGCCTTCCAGAACTTGGAAACAAACTGGGTCCCCCGATCAGACACCACATTGGAGGGAATCCCGTGAAGCTTCACAATCTCATTTATGAACACCTGAGCAAGAGTCTTGGCATTGGGAAGTGTCGGTAATGCGACAAAGTGAACCATTTACTGAACCTATCTACAACCACCACAACCACCGTTTTGCCTGCAGAAACCGGTAGGTGAGTAATAAAATCCATGGAAAAGTGTGTCCATGGCCTACTAGGGATAGGTAGCGGAAGAAGAGTAGCAGACAGACGGGTATGTGAAATCTTAGAAAAAGTGCAAATACTACAAGCAAATACGTGTTCAATCACATCCCAATGCAACCCCGGCCACCAAAAACAACGAGAGAGGAGGTCCGCAGTTGCCTTACCACCTGGATGACCAGCAAGCACAGAGTTGTGATGTTAAATGATGGGCGAGCACTAAAATGGGTCGAGCACATTGGAATAGTCGGGTGCTTGACCCGAGCAACGAGCCCAATGTAAGTCTATGGGAAACTCGAGCATTTTTCAGGCGGCTCCTCCCGGCGGTCTGCAGAGAGCCTAAAAATTGCCCAAATCGATGGGAACAGTGCTCAAATGACATGGGAACAGCATGGGGAAGACCCCTGGAAGCGTTTCTGACTCCCAGGTCACTGCTGTCAACAACGTTGTCAGAGTATTACGCCACTTTTACGGCCTCACAATAAAACATACAAAAGAAACCAAAATGGATTTTCCTGGGAAATATGTTAAGGAACATCCTTTCCAGGGTAATGATTTGTACATAAGGCAAAATAAATAACCAAAAACAAAAATACTCCTCCACACCTTGGGCTATATTCACACTTTGCGTTTTGATGCGTTTTTGCATTGCTTTCAACCGTGACAAATGCATTCACCAGGAAATGTCATTTTAACATTTTACAACCTTATCTGGCCATGTGGTGTGTGAGATATCATCAGACACATTGTGTTTCATTTATGAAGGAGGGACTCTGAAAGTCACATAGCCTATTTTTATAGGGCCATCAGGCGGCCTTTACTATTCTTTGTAGCATCGGCGTCTCTGCCCCGTACTAGGCAGAGACGCCGTCCCTCTCACCTCCCCGCTCCTGGCGCGGCGTCCTCCAGCGCTTCTCTCCCCGCTGCTTTCGGCACGCGCTCCTTCCCCGGCAGTGTGCTTAGGGCGCGCGTGCGCTCCCCCTCTCTTAAAGGGACCGCGCGCGCCGTCCTAAGGAGTCCCCGGCCAATTGCCGGAGGACCTCCCATATATAAGGCACCTCCTCCAAAATGGAGGTGCCCGAGCAATGTTGTTGCAAAGCCTTCACTCTGCTTCAGCCCTCAGGTCCCGTTACCAGTTACCTGCCAGTCACCTGCCTGATTCCTGCCTGTTACCTGCCAGTCATCTGCCAGATTCCTGCTTGATACCTGCCTGATATCCGCTTACCAGCTTGCAAGCCTGCGGTCCGACGGTCTGCTCTCCGACACCTGTCACTCTGTCTATGGACCAGCCTGCCCGCTCACCTGGGAGCGCTCACCTGTTACTTGCCTGCTAGCCTACCTGGAGGTTCTGCCGTCACTTGCCGTGACCACCTGCCTGTCCAGAGACTCTTGCCCGCTCACCTGGGAGCGTCCACCCGCTACCTGTCTGCTAGTCTACCTGGAGGTTCTGCCGTCACTTGCCGTGACCACCTGCCTGTCCAGAGACTCTCGCCCGCTCACCTGGGAGCGCTCACCAGCCACCAGCCCGCAGCCCTTCTACCCAGAGACACTGTCCCTGTCACTTGCCGTGACTACCTGCCCCTCTACCCAGAGACTGTCCCTGTCACTTGCCGTGACTACCTGCCCCTCTACCCAGAGACTGTCCCTGTCCCTTGCCGTGACTACCTGCCCGTCTTCCCTGGGAGCCATCCGCTTCCTTACAAGGACTGCCCCCTTGTATAGTTGCACAGAGGTTCCACCTCCCAGACCCGTTACATTCTTAATGGGTCAGCAGTCGGCCCTCACTATTCTTAGAGCGCCATCAGCCGGCTATGTTTTATTGTTCCCATTACTAAAGAGTGGGTCTCCTATACTGTTATTGCGTAGGCAGTGAGTGGCAGGGCTGCCCAAAATTTG
The DNA here is from genome assembly GCF_046119375.1 of Phyllobates terribilis. Lineage (NCBI taxonomy): Eukaryota > Metazoa > Chordata > Amphibia > Anura > Dendrobatidae > Phyllobates > Phyllobates terribilis. The sequence continues at coordinate 30,297,117 of NW_027362774.1, read as the reverse complement.
GACGCACCCCAATACCCCTTTGAAGAGACTTGGAGGAGGGCCTCCTGAAAACAATGTTCCCATTATTAGGAAGTGGGTCTCCCATTGTGTTTGCCTATGCAGTGAATGCAAGGGTTGCCAAAAATTTGGAGGCACTCCAATGCCCCTTGGAAGAGACGTGGAGGAAGGCCTCATAAAAAAATGTTCCCATTAGAAAGGAGCGGGCCTCCTATACTTGTAATGCCCATGCACTAAGTGTATGGGCTGACAAACATTTACCCCTGGGGGGTATACATGAACATACTGTATAAATTTTTTTTTACGGGCATCATAAACACCCTTTAAAAAAATTATGTGGGTGTTGCATCACGGACCACAGTCACCCTTGTGATATGGTGGTAGAGGATGAGGAGAAGGAGGAGGACAAGAGCAAATAGCCAAAATCAGAAAGCGTATACCCATGTGTGGGTGTGAAAAGGTGCATGGGAATACACCTCCCAAGAAAAGACACTGGATTGGAGTTTATGTTACGCTGCTATCATTCGGTGGTGTTGAGAAGTCTGGCCCAATACAGCCCGTGTTCATTTTTATAAGAGTCAGCCTGTCAGCATTTTCAGTTGACAGGCGGATGCGCTTATCAGTTATAATTCCACCAGCGGCACTAAAAACCCGCTCTGATAAAATGCTGGTGGCAGGGCAGGCCAGGACCTCCAAGGCATAGAGAGCCAGTTCATTCCACGTATCCAGCTTGGATACCCAATAATTATAAGGTACAGCGGAATCACGGAGGACGATGGTACGGTCGGCAAGGTACTCCCTCAGCATCTTCCCAAACTTTGCACTCCTTGTGAGAGTACCCCCCCCCGCTTCAGGGCCTGTGCGATGGGAGGGTCTGAGAAAACTCTCCCAGAACTTTGACAGTGTTCCCCTGCCTCTGCTGGATTGAAGTTGTGTCTCTCTCGCCTGTACTCCTTGGTTGTCCAACGAACTGTGACCTCTGCCGCCAGCGTTTTCAGATGGGAATTTTTTTTAATAGTTCCGCAATGAGGGCCTTCTGGTACAGCCCCATTTTTGTAGACCTGTCCGCCTCAGGAATAAGAGATAGAAAGTTCTCCTTGTAGCGTGTGTCTAGAAGTGTCACCAACCAGTAATCTGCAATAAGATGGAGATGGGGAGCCAATAGCGCTGTTACCCAGACAAGTAGTTGTATAAAGGAAAAAGGATGCTCACCTTTGGTGAGTTGTGAAATGCACAACTCATATGACGGTATAGTGGAGTGCTGCAGGAGACACCAAACCTCAAGGGTCCGAGTACCATAAGTTGTGGATGCAAGAAAGTGCCAATGATTCCGCGCTCCTCCGGGTCAAAGAAGGGATGCAATACCCAGTACTTGGTTAAGAGTCCATTTATTCATAAGCTAAAATCAGACGCGTTTTGTGAATTTCCTGTCCACTTCATCAGGGCATAGCTTGTGTCAGGTATAGCAAGGTGTGGACAAATATATACAAAAAATGTGAAAAAAACTAATGCCAAAACAAGGTGGCCGTTAAGGCAGAAAAGTAAAATCAATAAAACGGCATAAATTTGAGTATCCATCAATGTATATAAGCGTTGGGAATAAAATATTGCTAGCATGATTAAAAAATAATTAAGAACCGATATAGTTCAATGCAAAAAAAGAAAAAAAGAAAAATTTAAATTTAAATATATATACAGTTATATCAAAAAGTTTGGGCACCCCTATTAATCTTAAGCTTAATGTTTTATAAAAATTGGTGTTTTTGCACCAGCTATTTCAGTTTGATATATGTAATAACTGTTGGACACAGTAATGTTTCTGCCTTGAAATGAGGTTTATTGTACTAACAGAAAATGTGCAATCGGCATTTAAACAAAATTTGACTGGTGCATAAGTATGGGCACCTCACCAGAAAAGTGACATTAATATTTAGTAGATCCTCCTTTTGCGATAATAACAGCCTCTAGTCGCTTCCTGTAGCTTTTAATGATTTCCTGGATCCTGGATGAAGGTATTTTTGACCATTCCTCTTTACAAAACAATTCCAGTTCAGTTAAGTTTGATGGTCGCCGAGCATGGACAGCCCTCTTCAAATGATCCCACAGATGTTCAATGATATTCAGGTCTGGGGACTGGGATGGCCATTCCAGAACATTGTAATTGTTCCTCTGCATGAATGCCTGAGTAGATATGGAGCGGTGTTTTGGATCATTGTCTTGCTGAAAGATCCATCCTCTGCGTAACTTCAACTTTATCACTGATTCTTGAACATTATTGTCAAGAATCTGCTGATACTGAGTGGAATCCATGCGTCCCTCAACTTTAACAAGATTCCCGGTGCCGGCATTGGCCACACAGCCCCAAAGCATGCTGGAACCTCCACCAAATTTTACTGTGGGTAGCAAGTGTTTTTCTTGGAATGCTGTTTTTTTTTTTTGCCGCCATGCATAACGCCTTTTTGTATGACCAAACAACTCAATCTTGGTTTCATCAGTCCACAGGACCTTCTTCCAAAAAGAAATTGGCTTCTCCAAATGTGCTTTTGCATACCTCAGCCGACTCCGTTTGTGGCGTGCTTGCAGAAACGGCTTCTTTCGCATCTTCTCCCATACAGCTTCTCCTTGTGCAAAGTGTGTTGTATAGTTGACCGATGCACAGTGACACCATCTGCAGCAAGTTGATGCTGCAGCTCTCTGGAGGTGGTTTGAGGATTGTCCTTGACTGATCTCACCATTCTTCTTCTCTGCCTTTCTGACGTTTTTCTTGGCCTGCCACTTCTGGCCTTAACAAGAACTGTCCCTGTGTTCTTCCATTTCCTTACTATGTTCCTCACAGTGGAAACTGACAGGTTAAATCTCTGAGACAGCATTTTGTATCCTTCCCCTGAACAACTATGTTGAATAATCTTTGTTTTCAGATCATTTGACAGTTGTTTTGAGGAGCCCATGATGCCACTCTTCAGAGGAGATTCAAACAGGAGAACAACTTGCAAGTGGCCACTTTAAGTAGCTTTTCTCATGATTGCATACACCTGGCTATGAAGTTCAAAGCTCAATGAGGTTACAATACCAAAAAAAGTGCTTTAGTAAGTCAGTAAAAAGTAGGTAGGAGTATTTAAAACAAGAAAATGAAAAGGGTGCCCATACTTATGCACCTGTCAAATTTTGTTTGAATGCAGATTGCACATTTTCTGTTAGTACAATAAACCTCATTTCAAGGCACAAAACATTACTGTGTCCAACAGTTATTACATATATCAAACTGAAAGAGCTGTTGCAAAAACACCAATTTTTATAAAACATTAAGCTTAAGATTAATAGGGGTGCCCAAACTTTTTCATATAACTGTGTATATATGTATATATATATATAATATATATATATATATATATATATATATAAATTCCTGAAGTGGGAATTGAACCTGTTGTATTGCGATCAACTGGATCGTGTTTAGATCCTAATCATGGTACATATAAGTTAGATATATCTTTTAATATTCGTTTATTACTTCCCATCAGAACAAGATCAGTCTCAATATACATGAGCACCTGTGGCTTAGAGGGTTGTACCATGATTAGGATCTAAACACGAACCAGTTGATCGCAATACAACAGGTTCAATTCCCGCTTCAGGAATTATATATATATGTATGTATATGTAACATTCCTGGCGGCGTGCTGGCATGGCTTACCGCCTCCCACCATACAAGACCGCCATCTTACCTATCAATCCAGGCTGCACACTTTGCTCCAGTACCTGCTGTGTCTCTTGTCTGATTTCTTAGGGCGGCGACGTGGCTACTGCCTGATTCTTATAGTTACTGTGTGCGCACTCCTAATGCCTCCCCAGCCTATTGCTGTGAGTCACTGGATACTTAAACCCCCTCCACCCAGTAGGGGGTGCCTGAGCAACACTTTCATTCAGTGTGTTCTGTGCAACTGAGTTGCCAGGTCCTGTCCTGTATCTTGTCTGTTTCCGCCACCCTGGGGGCTGTATACCCAGGCCTGTTACCTGTATCTGTGACTTCCACCCTGGGGGCTGAGTTCCCAGGCTCGTTACTGTATCTTGTTCCTGTCTGAACAGTGTTCTAGCCCGTTACTTGTTGGTCTCTATGTCCGTATCTTCCCTTTTACTGCAGTGTCTGAACCTGCACCTAACTTCAACTCGTTGTCTCTGAACTTCTGTTTGTGAGTTTTGTGTACACTCGCTACTTCATTGTAAGTACCTTGTGTGTATCTGGTTCTGCTTGTTCACCGCACCTGCGGTTTTGCTCTGCTCTGCTTGTTCACCGCACCTGTGGTTTTGCTCTGCTCTGCTTGTCTACTGCACCTGCGGTTTTGCTCTGCTTGTTAACCGCAGCGGCGGTTTCGCTCTGCTCGGCTTGTTCACCGCACCGGCGGTTTCGCTCTGCTCTGCTTGCTTACCGCACCTGCGGTTTTGCTCTGCTCTGCTTGTTCACTGCACCTGCGGGTTTTGCTCTGCTCTGCTTGTCTACCGCACCTGCGGGTCTTGCTCTGCTCTGCTTGTCTACCGCACCTGCGGGTTTTGCTCTGCTCTGCTTGTCTACCGCACCTGCAGGTTTTGCTCTGCTCTGCTTGTCTACCGCACCTGTGGGTTTTGCTCTGCTCGGCTTGTTCACCGCATCGGCAGTTTCGCTCTGCTCTGCTTGCTTACCGCACCTGCGGTTTTGCTCTGCTCGTTCACTGCACCCGCGGCTTTTGCTCTGCTCTGCTTGTCTACCGCACCTGTGGGTTTTGCTCTGCTCTGCTTGTCTACCGCACCTGCGGGTTTTGCTCTTCTCTGCTTGTCTACCGCACCTGCGGGTTTTGCTCTGCTTGTCCACCGCACCTGCGGGCTTTGCTCGGCTCTGCTTGTCTACTGCACCTGCGGGTTTTGCTCTGCTCTGCTTGTCTACCGCATCTACGGGTTTTGCTCTGCTTGTCTACCGCACCTGCGGGTTTTGCTCTGCTCTGCTTGTTTACCGCACCTGCGAGTTTTGCTCTGCTCTGCTTGTCTACCGGACCTGCGGGCTTTGCTCTGCTCTGCTTGTCTACTGCACCTGCGGGTTTTGCTCTGCTCTGCTTGTCTACTGCACCTGCGGGTTTTGCTCTGCTCTGCTTGTCTACCGCACCTGCGGGATTTACTCTGCTCTGCTTGTCTACCGCACCTGCGGCTCCGTTCCTGTATCCCAGTCTGTACTGGTCCCTATCCTGCCTGCGTTCCTACCTGCCAGTACCCGCCTGTCTGCATGCCAGCCGAGCCTGCCAGTGCCCACCTGTTTGCATGCCAGCCATGCCTGCCAGTGCCCACCTGTCTGCATACCAGCCGTGCCTGCAAATACCCACCAGTCTATATGCCAGTCTAACCTGCCTGTTCCTGCATTCCCCGGTGTGGGTCAACAGCTGTGAACGGGGTCTGACCTGGAGTAGCACCTGGTCCCTCTGCTCGGTTCCTCCCTGGTTCATGGAGTCGACTAAGCCGCCGTGCGACCTTGGTCCTACCGGGTTTATACTTAGTTACGCCCCACCAGGCACTCCTCGGTTCATGGTCCAGTGGGATCACTAACCACGCTCACGCCAGTCAGTCTGGGTGTGTGCGTAACAGTTTGCTCAGGCCATGGTCCCCGTTGAGCCCCACGGCCCTTCGCTCTCGGAGACATTTGAATTCTTGTCTGGCGAATACGTGCACCAAGGAAAAAATTTTTCTCAAGCTGAGGTCCAGGCGACTTCCGCACCAGCCCAAATGGATCTATCAGCACTCGTTCCTGCGGATCCACCACGCTACTATGGGGATCCAAAACAAAGCCGTGCGTTTGTGGAGCAATGTATGCTGCATTTCAAATTCTATGCTCACTATTTTCCTACTGATCGGGTTAAAGTAACATTCATGATGTCCTACTTAGCGGGTGATGCCTTGAATTGTATCACCCCCCTATGGGAAGCATGGGATCCTATCGTCTGACCTGCAGGCCTTCCTGGTGGCCTTTTTAATGGTCTTCGATGACCCTAACCCTGAGGCTTCTGCTAAAGCTTCCCTTCTAGGGTTGAGCTAGTATGTTCTGTCCGAGTATGCTCGGGCCGAGAACTCCGAGTATTTACAGCTGCTCGGTGATATGGTTGAATCACTCCCATGTGCATGATTTGCAACTGTTTGACAGCTTTATTACATGTGAGGAATGTGTAAGAAATAGACATTCCTCACATGTAATAAAACTGTCAAACAGTTGCAAATCATGCACACGGGAGCGATTCAAACGCATCACCGAGCAGCTGTAAATACTCGGAGTTCGGCCAGAGCATACTCGCCGAAAAGGGTTAATAGAACATACTCGCTCAACACTATTCCCTTCCCAATATCCTGGAGCAGTCCCGATGGGTGATGCGTGTAGCTAGCCCACCAGCTCTCCAGCTTGAAGAGACTGCTGCCCACACAGAATTCACACAGGATGACAATGCTCCACAGAATACTTCTCTTCCCAACCTCAAGAGGCAGTCCAGACGTGCAAGGTGTAGAGGCAAACCATCACGCCAGGTTCTGTCCTCCCAAAGACCTCCTGTTCCCCAGCCTGTTGAGGCAGCTACCCGCACAGAATCCATGAAGGATGACCATGTTCGTCAGGCAAAGCAGAGGCCGGAACTCAGTCACAAAATTGGATTGCGGTCCTGCTGCGGTTGTTTGGAACACCCTGACGGTCTCTGTCCAGCCAAGGTTGGAGAATCCCAAGACATTAGGCCTGTAGGAGAGGCTGCCCTTGGCGTCAGTGTTTCCTCTCCACAGATAACCGTGACTGTCTCCGTGGCAAGTGAAGGCCTCGGATTAACCGTAAGTTTTCGGCGTAAAGCCTTGAAGAGTCAGTGTCTGATTCCCGTCTGACAACTCCAGAAGCCGGTTTGGGCATTGTCAGCGGAAGGACGAGCCCTACTTAGAAACAGTCAAAATATGTCTGTACAAATTAAGCTCCAGATTGGAGCGTTACACATGAAGAAGTTCACATTCCAGGTGCTGTCTGGTTTACCCACAGGTCGTCCAGAGCCGAGAGATCTAGTGCCCGCTCAGGTCTGGAGATCCTGCATGGTGTTTCCTAGGGGACTGCTGAGGTACAAGGGGTGTCCAGTCCCCATATCTTCAGGACAGTCAGCAGTGTCTTCTTCTTCTTCACCAGATCTGCTAGTCGCTGACTCGCTGTGCGCTGAAGTCTCCGAAGGAAGGGAAGCGGAGGCATTGTCCCCACACAGTCTCGACGATTGTACCAATGATCTGGCTATAGGCACCGCCCCGCCCCGCAGACGTGTCATCTCTGAAACCAGACTGAAGTTGGTCCCTAAGCAAGGATCCTCCATCTCTAACAAATCTAGTAATAAGTCCATCAAGGCGGTGGTTACCTCCAAGTCTCTGCACCTCTCCAACCAGGCGGAGGACCTCCAGTTGCCTCCTGAATCCTCCGGGGTGCTATCTGATAACAAATGGAGAGAGACTTTTCTGCACCCTGTACCTGGTACTTCGCCCACTTCATCCAGTAAGCTTGGCAAAGTGTACGTCAAGGAGGTGGTTACCCCCGAGTCTCTGCACCCCTCCAACCCAGTGGAGGATCTCCAGTTGTCCCGTGAATCTTTTGGGGTGCTATCCGATATTAACAAATGGAGAGAGACTTTCCTGTGTCTTGTTCCTTGTACTTCACTCACTTCATCTGTTGCTGAGGATGGCTCGATGGGAGGAAGCATCCTAGTCACCAAGATGGGGAGACCAGTTTCATTCCCTCTAGTGGACAGGAGAGGTAATTTTCTTGAAGAGAAGGATCGGCCTCCAAATTCTCTGCAGAAAATCCTTGCAGGCTTGAAGAAGACTGGGCGTAAAGGGGGGGGGGGTACTGTAATATTCCTGGCGGCGTGCTGGCATTGCTTACCACCTCCCACTAAGCAAGACCGCCATCTTACCTATCAATCCAGGCTGCACACTTTGCTCCAGTACCTGCTGTGTCTCTTGTCTGATTTCTTAGGGCGGCGGCGCGGCTACTGCCTGATTCTTATAGTTACTGTGTGCGCACTCCTAATGCCTCCCCAGCCTATTGCTGTGAGTCACTGGATACTTAAACCCCCTCCACCCAGTAGGGGGTGCCTGAGCAACACTTTCATTCAGTGTGTTCTGTGCAACTGAGTTGCCAGGTCCTGTCCTGTATCTTGAACAAATAAAGTAGCACACTGTAACACTGAGTATATAGATATGAAATATGAAATATGAATAGCTTAACTGCTGTAGAAAATAGAAATAAATGAAAAAAATTTTTTGAAAAATTTTTTTTGCACATGTAAATATGAAGTATGGAAAATGAATAGCATTACTGCTGTAAATAAATGAGAAATCTTAGCGCATAAATTGGCCAATTCATGTGTACCTGACAGCCGCGGTAAGGCGTTTCTCGATGTCAGGACCTATAATGTGAATACCTCTCTAAGAGACCTCCGTCTGCTTATGTATGGGAAAGACAGATCCTGATGCATTTAAAACCACCTGCGGCATGGGGGTGGGGGTGGAGTGCTCAGTCAACGCTAAATCTAGTAACAAAGAAAATGACGGCACTTCCACTACAAAAACTAGGTGTGAACAGGTGCTAGTTTTTGTAGTGGAAGTGCCGTCATTTTCTTTGTTACTGTCCTGTATCTTGTCTGCTTCCACCAGCCTGGGGGCTGTATACCCAGGCCTGTTACCTGTATCTGTGACTTCTAGTCTGTTCCGCCACCCTGGGGGCTGAGTTCCCAGGCTCGTTCCTGTATCTTGTTCCTGGTTCAGTTCCTGTCTGAACAGTGTCCTAGCCCGTTACTTGCTTGTCTCTATGTCCATATCTTCCCTTTTCCTGCAGTGTCTGAACCTGCACCTAACTCCAACTCATTGTCTCTGAACTACTGCTTGTGAGTTTTGTGTACACTCGCTACTTCATTGTAAGTACCTTGTGTGTATCTGGTTCTGCTTGTTCACCGCACATGCGGTTTTGCTCTGCTCTGCTTGTTTACCGCACCTACGGTTATGCTCTGCTTTGCTTGTTCACCACACCTGCGGTTTCGCTCTGCTCTGCTTGTTCATCACACCGGCGGTTTCGCTCTGCTCTGCTTGTTCACCGCACCTGCGGGTTTTGCTCTGCTCTGCTTGTTCACCGCACCTGCAGGTTTTGCTCTGCTCTGCTTGTCTACCGCACCTGCGGGTTTTGCTCTGCTCTGCTTGTCTACCGCATCTGCGGGTTTTGCTCTGCTCTGCTTGTCTACCGCACCTGCGGGTTTTGCTCTGCTCTGCTTGTTCACCGCACCTGCGGGTTTTGCTCTGCTCTGCTTGTCTACCGCACCTGCGGCTCCGTTCCTGTATCCCAGTCTGTACTGGTCCCTATCCTGCCTGCGTTCCTACCTGCCAGTACCCGCCTGTCTGCATGCCAGCCGTCCCTGCCAGTGACCACCTGTCTGCATGCCAGCCGTGCCTGCCAGAGCCCACCTGTCTGCATGCCAGCCGTGCCTGCCAATACCCACCTGTCTGCCTACCAGCCGTCCCTGCCAGTACCCACCAGTCTATATGCCAGTCTAACCTGCCTGTTCCTGCATTCCCCGGTGTGGGTCAACAGCTGTGACCGGGGTCTGACCTGGAGTAGCACCTGGTCCCTCTGCTCGGTTCCTCCCTGGTTCATGGAGTCGACTAAGCCGCCGTGCGACCTTGGTCCTACCGGGTTGATACTTAGTTACGCCCCACCAGGCACTCCTCGGTTCATGGTCCAATGGGATCACTAATCATGCTCACGCCAGTCTGTCCGGGAGTGTGCATAACAATATACATACATACATACATACATACATACAGTACAGACCAAAAGTTTGGACACACCTTCTCATTTAAAGATCTTTCTGTATTTTCATGACTATGAAAATTGTACATTCACACTGAAGACATCAAAACTATGAATTAACACATGTGGAATTATATACTTAACAAAAAAGTGTGAAACAACTGAAAATATGTCTTATATTCTAGGTTCTTCAAAGTAGCCACCTTTTGCTTTGATGACTGCTTTGCACACTCTCGGCATTCTCTTGATGAGCTTCAAGAGGTAGTCACCGGAAATGGTCTTCCAGCAATCTTGAAGGAGTTCCCAGAGATGCTTAGCACTTGTTGGCCCTTTTGCCTTCACTCTGCGGTCCAGCTCACCCCAAACCATCTCGATTGGGTTCAGGTCTGGTGACTGTGGAGGTCAGGTCATGTGGCGTAGCACCCCATCACTCTCCTTCTTGGTCAAATAGCCCTTACACGGCCTCGAGGTGTCATTGTCCTGTTGAAAATAAATGATGGTCCAGCTAAACGCAAACCGGATGGAATAGCATGCCGCTGCAAGATGCTGTGGTAGCCATGCTAGTTCAGTATGCCTTCAATTTTGAATAAATCCCCAACAGTGTCACCAGCAAAGCCCCCCCACACCATCACACCTCCTCCTCCATGCTTCACGGGCGGGAACCAGGCATGTAGAGTCCATCCGTTCACCTTTTCTGCGTCGCACAAAGACACGGTGGTTGGAACCAAAGATCTCAAATTTGGACTCATCAGACCAAAGCACAGATTTCCACTGGTCTAATGTCCATTCCTTGTGTTCTTTAGCCCAAACAAGTCTCTTCTCTTCTGCTTTTTGCCTGTCCTTAGCAGTGGTTTCCTAGCAGCTATTTTACCATGAAGGCCTGCTGCACAAAGTCTCCTCTTAACAGTTGTTGCAGAGATGTGTCTGCTGCTAGAACTCTGTGTGGCATTGACCTGGTCTCTAATCTGAGCTGCTGTTAAACTGCGATTTCGGAGGCTGGTGACTCGGATAAACTTATCCTCAGAAGCAGAGGTGACTCTTGGTCTTCCTTTTCTGGGGCGGTCCTCATGTGAGCCAGTTTCTTTGTAGCGCTTGATGGTTTTTGCAACTGCACTTGGGGACACTTTCAAAGTTTTCCCAATTTTTCGCACTGACTGACCTTCATTTCTTAAAGTAATGATGGCCACTCGTTTTTCTTTACTTAGCTGCTTTTCTCAATACACCTTCCACGACAGCATTGGAGGATGTTGTCCACGCCCTATTGGGGGACAGGAACATAGAGAGATTAAAAGCACCTCCCCACCGTCAATCCCCAGTGTTTTCTTGTCCCCCTTGGGGCATGGAGACATCCTGCAGTGCTGTCGGGCCGGCAGGGCAGCGCTGTATTTCCTTTAACTGTGTGCCGGGCAGTGGTCGGTCGGGGTGCTCCCTCCTACCTCCTTGCTGCTCCCCTTTGGGGGACCACCCTGGCTTCCTGCGCCCCAGTGAGGGTAAAGCAAGCCAGGGGATCGTTCATGCCGGAGGCCGCTCCCTTCCTCCGGCATCTCCTCTTTCCTGGAGCGCGCTGGCCGCCCGCACGGGCATCCCCGCGCGCGCACCGGATGTGGCGTCGACGCACGCGCACCAGGAGTGGCGTCGCCGAGGGCCCTGCCGCTCCGGCCTGAGCATTCCACGCTGCATGTGGATTCCACGCTCCTGAACCGACGGGTGGTTTGGGTGCGCGCGCCGGTTGACGTCACTGCGGTCCCATCGCTCCGGTCGGGCCGTTCCACGAGGGACTCTGAATGACAGGACCAAAGGCCCATACCAAACCTGGATTGTCCCTTAAAAGTGACCGGAAAGGGGAGGGGACTGAGGTCCCTTGCTGGGAGGCACAGTTTTATTTAAAACCCGCCTGAAGACACCAAAAGGTAAGGCTATTCCCACCATATTCCCACTATGGAAGGTGATAGATCCTGTACACCTGCATCTGCAGAGCCCAGCATGCCCTCGGCTACAGTGAGTAGTACCTGGGTGGTCACTATGGGGTTATCTCGGCCTCCTTTTAGATGACACTAGATCTCCCCTCCTTATATTTCACATGGGTACCCTTCTCTTCCCCTTTCTTAGGAGGAAAAGGCCCCCGCTTCTAAGAAGGATAAAGACCAGCCCCGTAGATGTGGCATCTGTACAAAAAAGCTGTCCTCATCCTATAAGAAGAAGTTGTGTCAGCCCTGTACAGATAAAATAATTAGAGAAGAAAACCCCTCATTGATCGAGGAGCTTAGATCACTCGTTAAACAGGAGGTCCAGGTGGTTAGACAGGAGGTCCAGGCCTCATTTGCTGCCCTGCCTGTCTATTCCTCCTCCAGGCCCTCTCCCCCTAAGAAGAGGAAGATCCAAGAGTTAGACTCAGATGTGGTCTCTATGGACGCTAGTAGCTCAGCCTCTGATGATTTTGAGGAATTGGCATCCGTAGGGCCTGCCAAAGCAGTCGAAACCGGTAGATAATATTTTTCCTCGGACAACTTAGAGGAACTACTGAACGCTGTTAGAGGCACTATGGGGCTGGAAGAAGAGAAGGATCCTTTGGACCGCAAAATGGAAAGCGTCCTTAAAAAATCATAAGAAACCTCCTCTGCCTCTCTCAAAGTCAATATTTCCTCGACTTGTGTGGCCAGATCCCTCTTCAAATGGCTGACTCAACTGGAGGAACACCTGTCTCAGGGCACGTCCAGGGCAGACCTACTTGACTACATCCCTCTCCTTCAAAAAGCCACAGGTTTCTTAGCGGACGCCTCGGCTAAGTCAGTCATTATCGCGGCCAGGGCAGCTGTCCTGTCCAATACTGCTCGCCGTGCACTATGGCTCAAAACATGGAGTGGGGACGTCACCTCTAAAGTCAAGCTCTGTTCCATTCCATTCCAAGGAAAATATGTATTTGGCCCAGCCCTGGATGAAATCCTGGAAAAGGCCTTGGACAGGAAGAAAACCCTTCCTGAACAGAAACAGGCTAAGAAATGTTCCTTTCGGCCTTCCCAAAGTCACCCCTCACAGTATAGAGGAAAGGGAAAATCTGGGCGCTGGAGCTATCCCAAAGGCGGCAAGGGTCTTTTGGCCTTCCCAAAGTCACCCCTCACAGTGTAGAGGAAAGGGAAAATCTGGGCGCTGGAGCTATCCCAAAGGCGGCAAGGGTCGCAACAGGACAGGCAATGACTTGGTCCATGTAGGGGGGCGGCTTTCGAATTTCTTTCCCCAGTGGCAGGCAATATCTTCCTGCCAGTGGATCCTCAATACCATCGAGGAGGGTCTTCTATTGGAATTCGAGAGTCGCCCCCCTCAGATCCTGAGGGTCACGTCCCTTCCCTCTCGGGGGGCTCAGGATCTCCTATCGGTCGCCCTAAAAAACCTTCGGGAATGGTGTCTCTAGTTCCCCCTGGCCAGGAGGGGACAGGTCACTACTCAAAAATATTCCTAATACGGAAACTATCAGGGACCTGTAGCGTCGGCGTCCCTGCCTCCTGCTAGGCAGGGTCGCTGTTCCCCTCACCTCTCCGCTCCGTGCCCGGCGTCTTCCTCCCGCTCTGCTGGCAGCGCGCGCTGCTTCCCGGCCACTGTGCTTAGGGCGCGCACGCACTCCCCCTCTCTTAAAGGGGCCGCGCGCGCTGTCCTAAGGAGTCCCGGCCAATGGCCGGAGGACCTCACCATATATAAGGCACCTCCTCCAAAATGGAGGTGCCCGAGCAATGTTGTTGCATAGCCTATCACTCTGCTTCAGCCCTCAGGTCCCGTTACCAGATACCTGCCAGTTACCTGCCAGAATCCTGCCTGATACCTGCCTGTTACTTGTCTATCTACTTACATTCCTGCGGTCCGACAGTCTGCCTACCAGCCCTGCCAGTCTGTCTATGGATCTGATTGCCCGCTCACCTGGGAGCGCTCATCTGCTACCTGCCTGCTAGCCTACCTGGAGGCTCTGCCGTCACCTGCTGTGACCACCTGCCTGTCCAGAGACTCTTGCCCGCTCACCTGGGAGCGCTCATCTGCTACCTGCCTGCTAGCCTACCTGGAGGCTCTGCCGTCACGTGCTGTGACCACCTGCCTGTCCAGAGACTCTTACCCGCTCACCTGGGAGCGTCCGCCTGCTACCTGCCTTATAGCCTACCTGGAGGCTCTGCCGTCACCTGCTGTGACCACCTGCCTGTCCAGAGACTCTTGCCCGCTCACCTGGGAGCGTCCGCCTGCTACCTGCCTGCTAGCCTACCTGGAGGCTCTGCCGTCACGTGCTGTGACCACCTGCCTGTCCAGAGACTCTTGCCCGCTCACCTGGGAGCGTCCACCTGCTACCCGCCTGCTAGCCTATCTGGAGGCTTAGCCGTCACTTGCCGTGACCTCCTGCCCTTCTACCCAGAGACTGTCCCCGTCACTTGCCGTGACCTCCTGCCCTTCTACCCAGAGACTGTCCCCGTCACTTGCCGTGACTTCCTGCCCGCCTACCCTGGGAGCCACCCGCTTCCTTACAAAGACTGCCCCTTTGTATCGTTGCTCAGAGGTTCCACCTCCCAGACCCGTTACAGGACCCCACGCATCATAATCAACCTGAAGTCCCTAAACCATCACATCAAATACCGACGTTTCAAGATGGAGTCTATAAAATCAACTATTCCCCTAATGGGGAAAGACTTCGTCATGGCGACCATAGATTTAAAAGATGTGTACTACCATGTGCCGATTCATCCATCCCACAGGAAGTTCCTGCAGTTTGCAGTCCTCAGGGACAATATAACAGTTCACTACCAGTACAACGTACTGCCCTTCGGCATCTCTTCAGCACCCCGGGTGTTTACGAAGATCATAGCAGAAGTCATCGCGCTCATCCAGAAACAGGGCGTGTGCATAATTCCATACTTGGACGACATGTTGATTGTCGCTCCCTAAGTAGCAGCTCTCAATCTTCACATCTCTATAACCTTAAGAACCCTACGGTCTCTAGGTTGGATCCCAAACCTAAAAAAATCGGAACTCCTCCCTTCATCAAGGAGGAAATTCCTTGGTGTATCACTGGACTCCAACAAACAGATGTCCTTTCTACCATTGGAGCATCAGACAGCTCTCAGATCCAAAATCTCAAATTTCAGACGCCAAGAGAATCCAACGTTGAGAGCGACAATGTCTGTATTGGGGTCTATGACAGCCTGTATCCAGTCGGTGTTGTGGGCCCAGGCCCACTCAAGGCCTCTCCAGGATCATATCCTAAGATCCTGGAACAGACAAAGGGACTCACTAAACAAACGGTTCAGGACCCCTGGTACGATAAAAGCTTCTCTTTCTTGGTGGCTAAGCTCCTGAAATCTTCAGAGGGGGATTTCTTGGACCCAGGACCCTCTGATTACAGTGACTACCGACGCCAGTCTACGAGGCTGGGGAGCTATGGTGGCCCAGATTCCCTTTCAAGGCAGATGGAGTCCCGAGATCAGTGCCAGATCTTCCAACTTCAGGGAGCTAATGGCGGTAGAAAAAACGCTCAGAGCGGCAGTCGACTTAATCCAGGGTTCTCACATCAAGATTCTCTCGGACAACGGGACTACAGTTGCCTTCCTTCGTCATCAAGGAGGTACAAAGGTACACAGCCTAAAACAGATTGCAGGCCGAATATTTTTTTGGGCAGAATATCATCTCCTATCACTTTCAGCAATCCACCTGAAAGTCCAAGCAGACTTTCTAAGCAGGGAAGATATCCAGCCAGGAGAATGGAGCCTGAATCCTCAGATTTTCCAGTCGCTGGTAGCCAAATGGGGTCTCTCTGAGGTAGATCTCTTTGCTAGTTGGTCAAACACAAAACTTCCCCTCTTCTTTTCTTTGGACAGACGAGACAAGGCCATGAATTTGGACGCATTAGCCCATCCCTGGCATTTCAGGCTGGTCTATGCGTTCCCTCTGATACCGCTGATAGCAAGAACCATCCAGAAAGTCAGGATAGAGAGAGTGGCAACAATTCTGGTGGCCCCTCTGAGGGTCCGGTAATACTACCACAGGTCAACAATCTTCTCTCTCAAGGGCCCCTGTTCCATCCCAATCTTCAGTGGCTAAACCTGGCAGCCTGGTTACTGAAGCCGAGATCTTAAGATCCAAAGGTCTCTCGGAAGAAGTTATAAAAACTCCTCAACAGAGTAGGAAGCCAGTAACCAACGCGATATACGGCAAAATATGGAAAAAATTCCTATCATGGTACACTCCGGATACTCCTGATACCTCACATCACAACATTGCTCGGATCCTTGATTTTCTACAGAGTGGATTGGAGTTGGGTCTCAAACCTAGCACTCTAAAGGTGCAGATTTCAGCCCTAAGTTCCATATTCGACCAAGATTTAGCCTCTCATAGGTGGATCAAGAGATTCATAACTTCAGCACTCAGACTTCACCCAAAAATTCAGTCTCAGGTCCCATCCTGGGATCTAAATGTGGTACTCAAGGGTTTAACCCTCTCTCCCTTTGAGCCTCTATCCTTTAACTCAATACAGACTCTCTCTCATAAGACTGCCTTCTTAGTAGCCATCACTTCAGCACGGAGAGTAGGAGAACTTCAGGCCCTTTCTATCAGAGAACCTTACATGAACGTGACCGAAGATAGAATTACGCTTCGCCTGGACCCTTCCTTCCTCCCAAAGGTAGTTACGGACTTCCATCGTTCCCAGGAAATCATCCTTCCCTCCTTCTGCCAGAATCCTTCCAATCCAAAGGAAGCAGAGTTCCACCTCCTAGATGTCCGCAGAACTGTCCTTTATTATCTTCAACAAACTGAGTCTTGGAGATTGGATGGAAACCTACTTATACAGCACTCAGGGCAGAACAGAGGAAGGAAGGCGGCTAAGTCCACTATAGCAAACTGGATCAAAAAGGCAATTGGGGAAGCTTATAGCAATCAACAAATGAGTCCACCGATTGCCTTAAAGGCTCATTCTACCAGATCCACATCAACTTCATGGGCCGAAAGAGCGGGCGCTTCTACTGAGCAGATTTGCAGGGCAGCCACATGGTCTTCCCTTCATACGTTTTCTAAACATTATAGATTAGATTAGGGATTTAGCCTTTGATAGGAAAGTCCTACAAGCTATTGTCGCTCCCTAATAAAATATCGTTGGTATTCCTCCAATGCTGTCGTGGAAGGCGTATTGAGAAAATAGAATTAGTCCTTAACGGTAATTCGGTTTCTAGAAGCCTTCCACGACAGCATGAATTTCCCTCCCTATGGATTCCATATAACTGTCAGGTAACCATTTCTCCAGGTGATCTTGGTAAACACTGGGGATTGACGGTGGGGAGGTGCTTTTAATCTCTCTATGTTGCTGTCCCCCGATAGGGCGTGGACAACATCCTCCAATGCTGTCGTGGAAGGCTTCTAGAAACCGAATTACCGGTAAGGACTAATTCTAACAGTCTATTCAGTAGGACTATCAGCTGTGTATCCACCAGACTTCTGCACAACACAACTGATGGTCCCAATGCCATTTATAAGGCAAGAAATCCCACTTATTAAACCTGACAGGGCACACCTGTGAAGAGAAAACCATTTCTGGTGACTACCTCTTGAAGCTCATCAAGAGAATGCCAAGAGTGTGCAAAGCAGTCATCAAAGCAAAAGGTGGCTACTTTGAAGAACCTAGAATATAAGACATATTTTCAGTTGTTTCACACTTTTTTGTTAAGTATATAATTCCACATGTGGTAATCCATAGTTTTGATGCCTTCAGTGTGAATGTACAATTTTCATAGTCATGAAAATACAGAAAAATCTTTAAATGAGGTGTGTCCAAACTTTTGGTCTGTACTGTGTATATGTATATATATTTTGTTACGCACGCGCACGGACAGACTGGCGTGAGCATGATTAGTGATCCCACTGGACCATGAACCGAGGAGTGCCTGGAGGGGCGTAACTAAGTATCAACCCGGTCCGATATATATAAAAATAATAATTAATTATTTTTTTGCATTGGACTATATCGGTTCTTAATTATTTTTTAATCATGCTAACAATATTTTATTCCCGACGCATATATACATTGATGGATACTCAAATCTATGCCTTTTTATTCATTGTACTTTTCTGCTTTAACGGCCACCTTGTTTTGGCGCCAGTTTTTTTCACATTTTTTGTATATATATATGTCAACACTGTAACATCCCTGGCGGTGTGCTGGCATGACTTACCATTTCCCACCATGCAAGACCGCAAATTTACCTACCAGTCCAGGCTGTGCACTATACTCCTTTACTTGCTGTGTTCTTGTCTCTTGTCTGCTGGCTTAGGGCGGCGGCGCTGGAACTTCCTGATTCTTAAAGTTACAGTGTGCGCAATCCTAATGCGTCCCCAGCCTATTGCTGTGAGTCACTGGATACTTAAACCTCCTCCACCCAGTGGGAGGTGCCTGAGCAACACTTTCTTTCAGTGTGTTCTGTGCAACTGTGAGTTGCCAGGTCCTGTCCTGAATCTTGCCTGTTTCCGTCACCCTGGGGGCTGAGTACCCAGGCCCGTTACCTGTATCTGTGACTTCTAGTCTATTTCCGCCACCCTGGGGGCTAAATGCCCAGGCTCGTTCCTGTGTCAGTTCCTGTCTGAACTGCGTCCTAGCCCGTTACCTGTTTGCCTCTATGTCGTCCGATCCTTCACTTTTCCTGCAGTGTCTGAACCAGTACCTAACTCCTACTCGTTGTCTCTGTACTTCTGTTTGTGAGTTTTGTGTCCACTCGCTACTTCATAGCAAGTACCTTGTGTGTATCTGGTTTTGCTTGTCCAGTTTCCCTGCCTCCGTATCTACCTCCTGTGTTCTAGCTATCTTCCTCTGTTTCCCTGTCTATTCCATGTGAACAGAGCCCTGTCCTGTCTGCCTGCACCTGCGGCTCTGCTCCGCTTGTCCCCTGCACCTGCGGCTCTGCTCCACTTGTCTTCCGCACCTGCAGCTCTGCTCTGTCCTGCTCAGCTTGTCCTCCGCACCTGTGGCTCTGCTCTGCCCTGCTCCACTTGCCCTCCGCACCTGCGGCTCTGCTCTGCTATGCCCTTCTCCGCTTGCCCTCCGCACCTGCGCTCTCTGCTCTGCTTCCCCTCCGCACCTGCGGCTTTGCTCTGCCCTGCTCCGCTTGCCCTCCGCACCTGCGGCTCTGCTCTGCCCTGCTCCGCTTGCCCTCCGCACCTGCGGCTCTGCTCTGCACCGCTTGCCCTCCGCACCTGCGGCTCTGCTCTGCTCCGCTTGTCCTCCGCACCTGCGGCTCTGCTCTGCCCTGCTCCGCTTGTCCTACGCACCTGCGGCTCTGCTCTGCTCCGCTTGTCCTCCGAACCTGCGGCTCTGTTCCTGTATCCCAATCTGTACTGGTCCCTATCCAGCCTGTTTACCTACCTGCCAGTACCGCCTGTCTGTATACCAGCCGTGCCTGCCAGTACCCACCTGTCTGTATACCAGCCGTGCCTGCCAGTACCCGCCTGTCTGTATACCAGTTGTGCCTGCCAGTACCCGCCTGTCTACATACCAGCCGTGCCTGCCAGTACCCATTTGTCTGCAAACCAGCCGTGCCTGCTAGTACCTGCCTGTCTACATACCAGTTGCGCCTGCCAGTACCCGTTTGTCTGCATACCAGCCAAACCTTCTCGTTCCTGCATTCCCCGATGTGGGTCAACAGCTGTGTGACCGGGGTCTGACCTGGAGTAGCACCTGGGCCACCTCCCACGTCCCTCCTTGGACACGGAGTCGACTAAGCCGCCGTACGTCCGTGGTCGGATCTGGTGAGGCCCCTATTCACACCCCTCCAGGCACTCCTCGGTTCGTGGCCCAGTGGGACCACTAACCACGCTCACCCCAAACAGTCCGGGCGTGAGCGTAACACACACCTTGCTAAACCTGACACAAGCTATGCACTGATGAAGTGGACAGGATGTTCATGAAACGCGTCTGATTTTAGCTTATAAATAAATGGACTCTTAACCAAGCACAGGGTATTGCATTCCTTCTTTGACCCGGAGGAGCGCGGAATCATTGGCACTTTCTTGCATCCCCAATTTATGGTACACAAACAAGTAATGAATGTCACCCAAAATTTTGAGAACGCAAGGGTCATGGGAAAGGCAGCTTAACATAAACTCATCCATGCGTGCCAGACTGCAAAGAGGCAAGACTTCCGTGTCCTCACCAAGAGGACGACTGACCATGCTCTCCTCCTCCTTCCTGTCCTCAGGCCATCCACGTTGAACAGACGGTATGACAGTTGTGCAGGTAGTACCGTCTATAGCGCATGAAACTAGCTCCTGTTCTTCCTTCTCCTCCTCATCCTCATTGTCACCCAATCCACGTTGGGATGAGATGAGGCTGGGCTGTGTGTAATCACCCTGTATGGTTCCTTGTTCCATCTCATCGTGCTCCGCCTGCAATGCATCCTCTTTGGTTGTGAGCAGAGAGCGTTTCAGAAGACAGAGAAGCGGGATGGTGACGCTAATTATGGCGTCATCACCGCTCACCATCTTGGTGGAGTCCTCAAAGTTTTGGAGGATGGTACATATGCCTGACATTCATGTCCACTCCTGAGGTTTTATGTGTGGAGTCTGAACTGAATACCGACGGCCTTGTTGATGCTGGTACTCAACAACTGCCCTCTTCTGCTCACAAATCCTTCCCAACATCTGCAATGTAGAGTTCCAACGCATGGGGACATCACACACCAGTCTGTGAGCCGGAAGCTGCAAACGCTGCTGAAACAGGGCAAGGGCGGCGGAAACTGTAGGTGACTTTCTAAAATGGGCACACAGGCGGTGTACTTTAACAAGCAGATCTGGCAGCTCTTTGAGGATTTGAGGAACCGCTGAACCACGAGGTTAAGCACATGGGCCAGGCATGGTACGTGTGTAAGCTCGCCTTGCCTCAGAGCCACCACTAGGTTCCGGCCATTGTCACACACGACCATACCTGGCTGTAGGTTCAGCGGTGTGAGCCACAGATCTGCCTGCACTTTCAGAGCTGTCCACAACTCTTTATCATTGTGCGGTTTGTCGCCTAAGCATATTAGCTTCAGCACAGCCTGTTGCCGCTTGGCCGAGGCAGTGCTGCAGTGCTTCCAGCTTGTGACTGATGTGGTCATTTCGGAGATGGAGGCTAAAGAGGAGGAGGCTGAGGTGCAGGAGCTGTAGACTGTGGGGACAACCCTGAATGACCTAGGGCCCGCAATCCATGGCGTCGGGAGGACGTGTTCCGTCCGAAGGTCCAATTGGGTCCCGGCTTCCACTATGTTAACCCAGTGTGCCGTCAGCGAGATGTACCGTCCCGGCCCACAAGCACTTGTCCACGTATCCGTGGTTAGGTGGACTTTCCCGGTAACTGCGTTGTTGAGGGCACGGCTAATGTTTTGGGACACGTGCTTGTGTAATGCGGGGACGGCACACCGGGAGAAATAGTGGCGGCTGGGGACTGAGTACCGAGGAACGGCCGCCGCCATCAGGTTACGGAAAGCTTCCGTCTCCACGAGCCTATAAGGCAACATTTTGAGTGAATGCAGTCGTGAAATGTGGGAATTTAGTAGCGTGACCTGTGGGGCGTTGGCTGAGTAATTGCGATTTGCCCTTGCGTTCCAAGGACTGGGGTATGGACAACTGAACGCGGCGCTGGGACAAGGACATGGACGTGCTTCCTGATGCTGCTACTTGAGAGTGTGCAACAACAGGTGCAGGACAGGAGGCATCTTCGCATGCACCATGGACAGGGGATTGGCTTGCACGCACAACAGCGGAAGAAGCAGTGGTGCCACCCGCAGACACTGTTCCAGGACCCTGGGGTTCGGCCCACAAAGTCGGGTGCTTTGCTGCCATGTGCCTGATCATGCAGGTGGTGGTCAGGCTGCTAGTTTTGCCACCCCTGCTGATGCTGGCCTGGCAGGTGGTGCAAATGGCCTTTTTGGGGTTATCGGCAGAGTCTTTAAAAAACAACCAGACTCGGGAAGACCTAACAGTTGTACTGGCAACTTACGGGGAACGGTTGCCTGCCTTCTGTCTGCGGCCACCACACTGCTTCTTCCTGCCTGTTGGGGTGCTCTCCCTCCCTCCCCCTTTGTGCTGCTGTCCTCACTCTGCATGTCCTCCTGCCAGGTTGGGTCAGTTACTATATCATCCACCACCTCGTCTTCCACTTCCGCACCCTGGTCCTCCTCCTGACTTTCTGGCAATTGTGTCTCATTATCATCCACGTCTTGTGACACTTTCCCACCGTCGCCTTCATGTGACCGTGGCTGGTCAAATATTTGTGTACCGGGCGAGAGGCCCGAATCTATAAATTGTGAAGTGGACAGCTCTTCGGAGTGTCCAAGTGTGGAATCAGTTGTCTCCGGGCACTCGGCATGGTGGGAGGAAGGAGGATCAGGATGAGGAATATGCGGTCCAGACTCACAGCTACTGAGACTTGACCGTGTGGAAGACATTGTCGTGGTGGTGGTGGTGGTGGCCAAGTGACTGGAAGCATTATCTGCTATCCAGTCAATAACCTTTTCACACTGCTCTGGGTTCAATAGTGGTGTGCTGCGGTCCCCTATTAATTGGGACAGGAAGGTCGAGCGAGAAGATGTGGGTGTTTCTTGTGGCACAATTTCAGCTTGCCCACGGCCTCGGCCTCTGCATGTACCATCACCATTATGTCCAGACAGAAAAGCAGGTAATATTTAAGTAGAGACTGTCGCAAGGGAAATATCTAAACAGTTCTCATGGTAGTAATCTCCCCATTCAACAATTTCCCTTGCTTGCCAATCCACCAATGGGTTATATTTCACCAACCAAGGGAGACCCAAAACAATTGGGGTGGGGAGACTGTCCAGGACATAGCAAGGGATTATCTCACAATGAACCGACCCCACCCTCAGTTTTTCATTATGTACCATCTGAGTTAGTGCTTTCTGTGCAAGTGGTGCTGAGTCGATGGAGAAGATGGGAATGGTTCAGCTAAAGTACAGCAAGCGAGACCATGAGTTCTCACAAACTCAGCATCAACCATGCTGACTCCGGCTCCACTGTCAACAAACACAGAAATTTTCTCGGTTCTGCTCTCTAGCACTACCACTGCCGTCAGGACAAACCGGGAACTGCAGGTTGGCGAAAAGAGCCCCCCTTGCTTATCCAACTCCAGACTACCAAGGGTTAATAGAGTCTCCTTTTGCTTAGGGATTGAAAGACAGACCCCAGTAAAATGTCCCTTTTTCCCACAAAAAAAACATAAGCCTTCTTCCTTGCGAATCTCTGGGGAACTGTATGATGCAGAGACCCCCTAACTGCATGGGTTCCTCCACCTCCCCCAGTACTGGTTCACCGCCATAGGTACACAACTCCGACAAGAAGGCCCCGGAGAAGGTGGTCTCACCTGCCTATTCCAAAGGTGTCTATCCATACGTATAGCTAATGACATGGCAGCCTCCAAGGACTGAGGAGTTTCATATACAGCCAAGGCATCTTTCAACCTTTCAGTAAGACCCACACAAATTGACTTCTAAGGGCTGAGTCCTTCCATTTGGAATCTGTTGTTCATCTACGGAATTGCGAACTGTATGTCTCCACTGACCTAATCCCCTGCTGAAGGCGACGTAGCCTGGACTCCACCAAGGAGACTCGGTCAGGGTCATCATAGATGAGGGCCAGAGCCCCGAAAAACC
The DNA here is from genome assembly GCF_046119375.1 of Phyllobates terribilis. Lineage (NCBI taxonomy): Eukaryota > Metazoa > Chordata > Amphibia > Anura > Dendrobatidae > Phyllobates > Phyllobates terribilis. The sequence goes on along the minus strand of NW_027362774.1, from coordinate 30,273,642 downwards.
CCTCTACAGACTGGAAACAAACCGAACCCTGCGGTAACGAAAAAGCCCATGACTGAGGATCTCCCTGCAGCAGTGAGATCACAATCCCCACTCGTTGCTCCTCACTTCAGGAGGAGTAAGGACGAAGTTTAAAGTACAACTTGCAGGCCTCTTTGAATACCAAAAATGTGTCCCTATTCCTGAAAACCTGTCCGGGAGGGCAACATTGGGTTCGGACTGGACAGGCCTACCTGCATAACGTATAGGCGAACTAGGCGGCCGCCTAGGGCGCCGACCCTAAGGGGGCGCCAGAGAAAAATTAGAAAAAATTATAAAAAATCTTTTCAAATGGCAAAAAGTTTTAGGGATGGAAAGAAAAGTGTACATACATTTTTTTACCATACATTTAAAAGAAAAACCGTTGAGCTTCAATTTACGCATGGAAAGGAGGCGCTAAACTACGGATGTGAGTCGTTTGCATCGTCTGCTGACAGGTGTTTGATTCCGCGCGTTTATTTTGCTCCTAAGTTTTCAAATGTTGGCAAAGCAAAGCAAACAACCAAAAATGCACACACTACACTAAGGGGGTGCCCGAGAGAAAAAAATCCGTATACTTAAAAGGTAGGTGTACCATATGGCCTATTTATACGTAGTTTGGACTTTAGGTACTAGTTGGCGATTATATTGATAGATGTCATCAGCAGTCGATGCGGCAAGTGGGAGGAGTCTGTTTTGACGCATTGGCGTAGACTGCCTGGACTGCCAGTCAGGCCAGCTAAGGCAAGGGAGATAGTATCTACGTTTTTTGCATATTGGCGCGCGCTATTATAATATTTTCGAGGTATGTCTCTACTGTTTGCATGCTTTATCATGTGAGCCATTGCTGTTATTTTGTATATTCATTAGATTCATTGTTCCATGAGGTTTCATGAATGCAAATAGAAAATAGGAGGTTTTTAGTAACTTTTTGGCCTAGGTTCTAAAGTGTTAGGTGCTGCGAGGTAGGTATATTGTTTTGATTTTCAAAAATATTGGAAACATTGGAACTTGTTAAAGAAATTTGTGTTTTTTGTCTTAAAAGTAAAATCATATTATATAATGTTCAGATAACAATTTTAATCGGCGCGTTAACTTTTAGGTAAATGCTGTGTGTTGTAACGAGTCATGGCTGATAAGAAGAAAAAACTTTCGGGGTTTCAGAACCGTAAAAGAAAAGCTGAGGAGGAGAAATCACTTTCAAAAATCAAAGGGTCATTTTTAAAATATCTAAGCAATAGAAATGAAGACGCGGAATTCCAAACGTTGGAACAACAGGCTTCTGTTGCCTCGGAAATATCAAATGTGGAAATAGAATTTGTTTCTCATGCTGAAAATAGTGAACTACAACCATCAATATCTGGTGGTAGATCTGATCAAAGTACCAGTACTGACATGGAGGCTGGTACATCGATAGAAATACTACGCAAAGACTATTCGGACGATCCCGCTACGTGGACAGCAATCAATGATGACTTACGCCTAGATGTAGTAAAACTCGGCCCCACACAAGTTAAAGATTTCGATTTTCCTTTGGACACTAATCGTAGAAAATTTTCTTGTGTTCACTATAAACGTCGTCTTGTCAATGGTGAAAGTCTTGAACGCAATTGGCTAACGTATTCTATTCAGAAAAATTCAGTTTTTTGTTTTTGCTGCACGTTGTTTCCAGACTCATCACTTCAACTAGGAATCCTCAAACGCTCAGCCTTAGGTACTGATGGTGTAAATGACTGGAAAAACATATCTGCTATTTTAGCCAGCCACGAAAAAAGCAAAGATCACATGATTAGCTTTCAAAAATGGAAGGAACTCGAAAATAGACTTAAGATGAACAAGAACATTGACGAAGAACACTTACGCAAAATTGAAGAGCAAGAAAAATACTGGCATCAAATTTTAGATAGGTTGATAGCTCTAGTGAGGGTACTAGGTATGCAAAACTTAGCGTTCCGTGGATCAAATGATGCATTGTTTGCATCTAATAATGGGAACTTTTTGAAATTTGTGGAGTATTTGGCTATGTTCGATCCCGTCATGTGTGAGCACATTCGGAAAATCCGGGACAAAGAGATTCATGCACATTATTTGGGAAAAACAATACAGAATGAGATGATTCAACTGCTAAGTAATGGTATTCAGGAAAAGATTCTTGACGATGTCAAAACTGCAAAATCCTTTTCTGTAGAGCTGGATTGTACTTCTGACGTGTCTCATGTTGAACAAATGACAATCATTGTTCGGTTTGTTTCCACATCAGAAGACAAAAAGTTTGAAATTAAAGAGCACTTCTTGGGATTCATTCCTGTTTCTGATACAACTGGAGGTGGTTTGACAGCCGCTGTCTTGAACAAATTTGAAGAACTGTCGCTCTCTGTGGACAGCTTACGAGGGCAAGGCTACGACAATGGGAGCAACATGAAGGGAAAAAACATTGGACTACAAAGACGAATTTTGGACATAAACCCACGTGCATTCTTTGTGCCTTGCAGCTCCCATTCTCTAAACTTAGTCGTCAACGATGCCGCTAAATGTTGTTTTGGAGCAACAACTTTTTTCCTGTTAGTTCAAAATCTCTACGTATTTTTCTCTTCGTCAACTCAGCGTTGGGAAGTACTCGTGCGTCATTTGCCATCTCTGACTCTAAAACCTCTAAGCGAAACAAGGTGGGAAAGTAGAATTGATGCTCTGGCCCCGCTCCGTTACCAATTGAGCGAAGTCCATGATGCCCTAATGGACATAGCAGAAAATATTAGTCTCACAGGAAGCTCTGGAAATGTCTCCCGGCTAGAAGCTCAAGGTCTTGCTAAACAAGTTGGAACCTTTTCTTTTGTTACATCTGTTCTAGTATGGTTCAACATTTTGTACGAAATCAATTTGACAAGTAAGTTACTTCAGTCACAAGAATTCGATTTAGCTGCTGCTTCTCAACACCTTGACAAAACAAAGAAATATCTGCAATCATAAAGAAGCGATGAAGAGTTTGAGAAGCTGTTAGTTGATGCGAGAGAAATCGTATACCAGCTAATTTTGAGTCAAGTTCTGCGCCAAAACGTTTAAAGAAAAAAACCAGACAGTTCTCTTATGAAGGGAAAGATGAGCCCATAAGAGATGAGAAACAGAGTTTCAAAATTAACTTTTACTTTGCGATCTTAGATACTGCTATAAATTCAGTTGATGAGCGTTTCACTCAGCTGAAAGAAATGGAATTGAAATTTGGATTTTTGTACCACATCCGTTCACTTGAGGGAAAACCAAGCAAATTTGTTCTGGATAAGTGTAAAGCTCTGGAAAAGTCTCTTACACATCGAAGTAAAAGACATCGATGCCATAGAGCTATGTGGTGAACTGCAGGCAATGTCAAGACGTGTTCCATAAGATTCATCACCTAAAGACGTTCTTGAACTTTTGCTTAAATCTGACTTGAAAGAAAGTGTCCCCAACCTGGTGGTGGCTCTAAGAATTCTTTCGACTCTGCCTGTGTCCGTGGCCTCAGGAGAGAGAACCTTCTCAAAACTAAAGCTAATTAAAACATATTTAAGGGCAAATATGACCCAAGAGAGGTTGGTTGGGTTGGCAACAATTTCGATAGAATCTGAAGTTGCTAAACAAATTAATCTCGGTGACTTAGTGTCATCCTTTTCAAAAAAAAAAGGCAAGGAAACAAAAATTTTAATTACCTATGGTCGTTTTTGTTTTGTGTTATTGATTACTTTGTATATATTTGTCCTATACAACTTCTCAGAAGATTAAAGAGTTAGGAGAGAGTTAATTAATCATTGTTGTTGTGGTTTATTTTGCTCCTAAATTTATATCCCAAGTTTTCATCTACTGCCAAGAATAGTAGGGGCGCAACAAATTAGTTTCGCCTAGGGCGCCGTAATCTCACGGGCCGGCCCTGGAGACCCCCCACATTAGCGACCTGTAGGCGCTGATGCTGTTGCTGAACCTCACAGCGGAGGTCAGTCACCTCCAGAGACAGACAGCGCAGCCGCTCTGCAACTGAACCCATACCAAGGGAGAAAGGAGAAAAAAAAACACGCCCAAAAAAACCACACAAATAAACCAAAGTGTCAGTTTTTTTTTTCCCTGTGATAATGTCACGCAAGGTGTAGGAAAGACTAAATGCGACACAAAGGGAAGGGGGGAAGGGAGCCCAGACTCTAGGGAAAAGGGGGAGTGGAGACCTCCAAGGCAGATCTGATATCACCCTGTCTCCCCTGACAGTCCTTATATTGGTTCCTCACCAATCACCACACAGGAACCTAGACCCTATATTTCCCTAGCGCTTGGCCCTGGATAGGGAAGGGGGGATGAGCACTAGTCGATCCCCACAAACAACTAAAGACAACAAGGGAGACAGACATGTTGGAAAGTAACTTCGCTTTAGCCGACTTCAGAGTGATAACTCCAAACGTCCTCCTAGCACCACAGAGGAAGTTAGCAGTCTGAGAGCTCCAAGCCTTTACAAGGAAACATGTGAGTATCACCGGCTCCTCCCTGCTACAAAGTGAAACTATTTATACACCTAGACCTGGGTGTCAATTAGAGCAGGAGGGAGGTAGCTGCTGGGTCCTGCCCGGGGACCTGCCCGATGTCACGGGCCAAATATACTTACCCTGCGAGCCAGAGTTTGACATATGTAGTTGAGATCAGAGCATGTTCCTGTGTGTGAACGGCACAGTCACAGTCCAGACCCAAATCCCGGAGAATCTGTGACAAGACGGGAAAATCATCGATCACAGACGTCTCCATCCAATCACTGAGCGAGAGCGAGGGGGCAAAGAAGGGGAAAATGTCACCTCTAGATGTGCAAAACTGCTAGAGACAGTGGTGGTCCTACAAAGTTCTGATTCAGGGGGCTCAATTCAAATGCACCTCACAATTTTCAGATTATTATTTTTAAAATATTTAGAAAACCTCGTGTCATTTCTTTTACATGTCACAAATATTTGCTGCTTTATACTGGTATCCAATAAAATAAAAAGTTGAGAAGTTCAGGGGGTATAAATACTTTTTCAAGGCGCTGTATAAGAACTTGCACACAATGTACAATGCCAAAGCGTTCTGTAGAGAGCTCACCGGCCCTTTAATATGTGGACAATAATTAGAATTCTGTCAATGTAAAGAGAAGGTTCTGCAGCAGCTCAGCCCCACGAAACATTAAAGACTGACACTATCACAGAAAACGCGAACCCCTCCCCCACTGCGGTCACTTACCTGAGCTGGGAGTGGAGTTTAGTGGCTTTAGTGCTGAAATCTTCCCAGATCGGGTAAGAACTCTGCAGAAAGGAAGAAAGGAAGTAAATGATCCGAAATCACGTAGAACACGTACAGCTGCTGCTATAACATAAGCTTGTGTACAGAAAAAGAGTGTTTGATGATATACCCTAGGATGTGCCAAGTACAGAGTGCAGCTCTGGAGTACAACACAGAATAAGCAATGTATGTACACAGTGACTGCACCAGCAGAATAGTGAGTGCAGCTCTGGAGTATAATACAGGGGGTAACTCAGGATCAGTAATGTAATGTATGTACACAGTGACTCCACCAGCAGAATAGTGAGTGCAGCTCTGGAGTATAATACAGGATGTAACTCAGGATCAGTAATGTAATGTATGTACATAGTGACTGCACCAGCAGAATAGTGAGTGCAGCTCTGGAGTATAATACAGGATGTAACTCAGGATCAGTAATGTAATGTATGTACATAGTGACTGCACCAGCAGAATAGTGAGTGCAGCTCTGGAGTATAATACAGGATGTAACTCAGGATCAGTAATGTAATGTATGTACATAGTGACTGCACCAGCAGAATAGTGAGTGCAGCTCTGGAGTATAATACAGGATGTAACTCAGGATCAGTAATGTATGTACACGGTGACTGCACCAGCAGAATAGTGAGTGCTGCTCTGGAGTATAATACAGGAGGTAACTCAGGATCAGTAATGTAATGTATGTACACAGTGACTGCACCAGCAGATTAGTGAGTGCAGCTCTGGAGTATAATACAGGATGTAACTCAGGATCAGTAATGTAATGTATGTACACAGTGACTGCACCAGCAGAATAGTGAGTGCAGCTCTGGAGTATAATACAGGATGTAACTCAGGATCAGTAATGTAATGTATGTACACAGTGACTGCACCAGCAGAATAGTGAGTGCAGCTCTGGAGTATAATACAGGATGTAACTCAGGATCAGTAATGTAATGTATGTACACGGTGACTGCACCAGCAGAATAGTGAGTGCAGCTCTGGGGTATAATACAGGATGTAACTCAGGATCAGTAATGTATGTACACAGTGACTGCACCAGCAGAATAGTGAGTGCTGCTCTGGAGTATAATACAGGAGGTAACTCAGGATCAGTAATGTATGTACACGGTGACTGCACCAGCAGAATAGTGAGTGCTGCTCTGGAGTATAATACAGGAGGTAACTCAGGATCAGTAATGTAATGTATGTACACAGTGACTGCACCAGCAGATTAGTGAGTGCAGCTCTGGAGTATAATACAGGATGTAACTCAGGATCAGTAATGTAATGTATGTACACAGTGACTGCACCAGCAGAATAGTGAGTGCAGTTCTGGAGTATAATACAGGATGTAACTCAGGATCAGTAATGTAATGTATGTACACAGTGACTGCACCAGCAGAATAGTGAGTGCAGCTCTGGAGTATAATACAGGATGTAACTCAGGATCAGTAATGTAATGTATGTACACGGTGACTGCACCAGCAGAATAGTGAGTGCAGCTCTGGGGTATAATACAGGATGTAACTCAGGATCAGTAATGTATGTACACAGTGACTGCACCAGCAGAATAGTGAGTGCTGCTCTGGAGTATAATACAGGAGGTAACTCAGGATCAGTAATGTATGTACACGGTGACTGCACCAGCAGAATAGTGAGTGCTGCTCTGGAGTATAATACAGGAGGTAACTCAGGATCAGTAATGTAATGTATGTACACAGTGACTGCACCAGCAGAATAGTGAGTGCAGCTCTGGACTATAATACAGGATGTAACTCAGGATCAGTAATGTAATGTATGTACACAGTGACTGCACCAGCAGAATAGTGAGTGCAGCTCTGGAGTTTAATACAGGAGGTAACTCAGGATCAGTAATGTAATGTATGTACACAGTGACTGCACCAGCAGAATAGTGAGTGCAGCTCTGGAGTATAATACAGGATGTAACTCAGGATCAGTAATGTAATGTATGTACACAGTGACTGCACCAGCAGAATAGTGAGTGCAGCTCTGGAGTATAATACAGGATGTAACTCAGGATCAGTAATGTAATGTATGTACACAGTGACTGCACCAGCAGAATAGTGAGCGCAGCTCTGGAGTATAATACAGGATGTAACTCAGGATCAGTAATGTAATGTATGTACACAGTGACTGCACCAGCAGAATAGTGAGTGCAGCTCTGGAGTATAATACAGGATGTAACTCAGGATCAGTAATGTAATGTATGTACACAGTGACTGCACCAGCAGAATAGTGAGTGCAGCTCTGGAGTTTAATACAGGAGGTAACTCAGGATCAGTAATGTAATGTATGTACACAGTGACTGCACCAGCAGAATAGTGAGTGCAGCTCTGGGGTATAATACAGGATGTAACTCAGGATCAGTAATGTAATGTATGTACACAGTGAATGCACCAGCAGAATAGTGAGTGCAGCTCTGGAGTATAATACAGGATGTAACTCAGGATCAGTAATGTAATGTATGTGCACAGTGACTGCATCAGCAGAATAGTGAGTGCAGCTCTGGGGTATAATACAGGATGTAACTCAGGATCAGTAATGTAATGTATGTACACAGTGACTGCACCAGCAGAATAGTGAGTGCAGCTCTGGAGGATAATACAGGATGTAACTCAGGATCAGTAATGTAATGTATGTATACAGTGACTGAACCAGCAGAATAGTGAGTGCAGCTCTGGAGTATAATACAGGATGTAACTCAGGATCAGTAATGTAATGTATGTACACAGTGACTGCACCAGCAGAATAGTGAGTGCAGCTCTGGAGTATAATACAGGAGGTAACTCAGGATCAGTAATGTAATGTATGTACACAGTGACTGCACCAGCAGAATAGTGAGTGCAGCTCTGGAGTATAATACAGGATGTAACTCAGGATCAGTAATGTAATGTATGTACACAGTGAAGGCACCAGCAGAATAGTGAGTGCAGCTCTGGAGTATAATACAGGATGTAACTCAGGATCAGTAATGTAATGTATGTACACAGTGACTGCACCAGCAGAATAGTGAGTGCAGCTCTGGAGTATAATACAGGATGTAACTCAGGATCAGTAATGTAATGTATGTACACAGTGACTGCACCAGCAGAATAGTGAGTGCAGCTCTGGAGTATAATACAGGATGTAACTCAGGATCAGTAATGTAATGTATGTACACAGTGACTGCACCAGCAGAATAGTGAGCGCAGCTCTGGAGTATAATACAGGATGTAACTCAGGATCAGTAATGTAATGTATGTACACAGTGACTGCACCAGCAGAATAGTGAGTGCAGCTCTGGAGTATAATACAGGATGTAACTCAGGATCAGTAATGTAATGTATGTACACAGTGACTGCACCAGCAGAATAGTGAGTGCAGCTCTGGAGTTTAATACAGGAGGTAACTCAGGATCAGTAATGTAATGTATGTACACAGTGACTGCACCAGCAGAATAGTGAGTGCAGCTCTGGGGTATAATACAGGATGTAACTCAGGATCAGTAATGTAATGTATGTACACAGTGAATGCACCAGCAGAATAGTGAGTGCAGCTCTGGAGTATAATACAGGATGTAACTCAGGATCAGTAATGTAATGTATGTGCACAGTGACTGCATCAGCAGAATAGTGAGTGCAGCTCTGGGGTATAATACAGGATGTAACTCAGGATCAGTAATGTAATGTATGTACACAGTGACTGCACCAGCAGAATAGTGAGCGCAGCTCTGGAGTATAATACAGGATGTAACTCAGGATCAGTAATGTAATGTATGTACACAGTGACTGCACCAGCAGAATAGTGAGTGCAGCTCTGGAGTATAATACAGGATGTAACTCAGGATCAGTAATGTAATGTATGTACACAGTGACTGCACCAGCAGAATAGTGAGTGCAGCTCTGGAGTTTAATACAGGAGGTAACTCAGGATCAGTAATGTAATGTATGTACACAGTGACTGCACCAGCAGAATAGTGAGTGCAGCTCTGGGGTATAATACAGGATGTAACTCAGGATCAGTAATGTAATGTATGTACACAGTGAATGCACCAGCAGAATAGTGAGTGCAGCTCTGGAGTATAATACAGGATGTAACTCAGGATCAGTAATGTAATGTATGTACACAGTGACTGCACCAGCAGAATAGTGAGTGCAGCTCTGGAGGATAATACAGGATGTAACTCAGGATCAGTAATGTAATGTATGTATACAGTGACTGAACCAGCAGAATAGTGAGTGCAGCTCTGGAGTATAATACAGGATGTAACTCAGGATCAGTAATGTAATGTATGTACACAGTGACTGCACCAGCAGAATAGTGAGTGCAGCTCTGGAGGATAATACAGGATGTAACTCAGGATCAGTAATGTAATGTATGTATACAGTGACTGAACCAGCAGAATAGTGAGTGCAGCTCTGGAGTATAATACAGGATGTAACTCAGGATCAGTAATGTAATGTATGTACACAGTGACTGCACCAGCAGAATAGTGAGTGCAGCTCTGGAGTATAATACAGGAGGTAACTCAGGATCAGTAATGTAATGTATGTACACAGTGACTGCACCAGCAGAATAGTGAGTGCAGCTCTGGAGTATAATACAGGATGTAACTCAGGATCAGTAATGTAATGTATGTACACAGTGAAGGCACCAGCAGAATAGTGAGTGCAGCTCTGGAGTATAATACAGGATGTAACTCAGGATCAGTAATGTAATGTATGTATACAGGTGCATCTCACTAAATTACAATATCATCAAAAAGTTAATTTATTTCATTTCTTCAATACAAAAAGTGACACTCCTATATTCTATAGAGTCATTACACACAGAGGGATCTATTATATAGAGTCATTACACGCAGAGGGATCCATTATACAGAGTCATTACACGCAGAGGGATCTATTATACAGAGTCATTACACGCAGAGGGATCTATTATACAGAGTCATTACACGCAGAGGGATCTATTATACAGAGTCATTACACGCAGAGGGATCTATTATACAGAGTCATTACACGCAGAGGGATCTATTATATAGAGTCATTACACGCAGAGGGATCTATTCTATAGAGCCATTACACGCAGAGGGATCTATTCTATAGAGCCATTACACGCAGAGGGATCTATTCTATAGAGCCATTACACGCAGAGGGATCTATTCTATAGAGCTATTACACACAGAGTGATCTATTTCACGTGTTTATTTCTGTTAATGTTGGTGATTATGGCTTACAGCCAATGAAAACACAAAAGTCATTATCTCAGTAAATTAGAATACTTTATAACAACAGCTTGTCGTCCTCCTGAAATGTCTGTTCAGTAAATGCCCTCAATACTTGGTCGGCTCCTTGTGCATCAATTACTGCATCAATTCGGCAATGTGGCATGGAGGGATCAGCCTGTGGTATGGAGGGATCAGCCTGTGGCATGGAGGGATCAGCCTGTGGCATGGAGGGGATAAGCCTGTGGCATGGAGGGATCAGCCTGTGGCATGGAGGGGATCAGCCTGTGGCATGGAGGGATCAGCCTGTGGCATGGAGGGGATAAGCCTGTGGCATGGAGGGATCAGTCTGTGGCATGGAGGGATCAGCCTGTGGCATGGAGGGGATAAGCCTGTGGCATGGAGGGATCAGCCTGTGGCATGGAGGGGATCAGCCTGTGGCATGGAGGGATCAGCCTGTGGCATGGAGGGGATAAGCCTGTGGCATGGAGGGGATAAGCCTGTGGCATGGAGGGATCAGTCTGTGGCATGGAGGGATCAGCCTGTGGCATGGAGGGGATAAGCCTGTGGCATGGAGGGATCAGCCTGTGGCATGGAGGGGATCAGCCTGTGGCATGGAGGGATCAGTCTGTGGCATGGAGGGATCAGCCTGTGGCATGGAGGGATCAGCCTGTGGCATGGAGGGATCAGCCTGTGGCATGGAGGGGATCAGCCTGTGGCATGGAGGGATCAGCCTGTGGCATGGAGGGATCAGCCTGTGGCATGGAGGGGATCAGCCTGTGGCATGGAGGGATCAGCCTGTGGCATGGAGGGATCAGTCTGTGGCATGGAGGGATCAGCCTGTGGCATGGAGGGGATAAGCCTGTGGCATGGAGGGATCAGCCTGTGGCATGGAGGGGATCAGCCTGTGGCATGGAGGGGATCAGCCTGTGGCATGGAGGGGATCAGCCTGTGGCATGGAGGGGATCAGCCTGTGGCATGGAGGGATCAGCCTGTGGCATGGAGGGGATAAGCCTGTGGCATGGAGGGGATAAGCCTGTGGCATGGAGGAGATCAGCCTGTGGCATGGAGGGATCAGCCTGTGGCATGGAGGGGATAAGCCTGTGGCATGGAGGGATCAGCCTGTGGCATGGAGGGGATCAGCCTGTGGCATGGAGGGATCAGCCTGTGGCATGGAGGGGATAAGCCTGTGGCATGGAGGGGATAAGCCTGTGGCATGGAGGGATCAGCCTGTGGCATGGAGGGGATAAGCCTGTGGCATGGAGCGATCAGCCTGTGGCATAGAGGGATCAGCCTGTGGCATGGAGGGGATCAGCCTGTGGCATGGAGGGGATCAGCCTGTGGCATGGAGGGATCAGCCTGTGGCATGGAGGGGATAAGCCTGTGGCATGGAGGGATCAGCCTGTGGCATGGAGGGATCAGCCTGTGGCATGGAGGGGATCAGCCTGTGGCATGGAGGGGATCAGCCTGTGGCATGGAGGGGATCAGCCTGTGGCATGGAGGGATCAGCCTGTGGCATGGAGGGGGATCAGCCTGTGGCATGGAGGGGATAAGCCTGTGGCATGGAGGGATCAGCCTGTGGCATGGAGGGATCAGCCTGTGGCATGGAGGGGATCAGCCTGTGGCATGGAGGGGATCAGCCTGTGGCATGGAGGGGATCAGCCTGTGGCATGGAGGGGGATCAGCCTGTGGCATGGAGGGATCAGCCTGTGGCATGGAGGGGATCAGCCTGTGGCATGGAGGGATCAGCCTGTGGCATGGAGGGGGATCAGCCTGTGGCATGGAGGGATCAGCCTGTGGCATGGAGGGGATCAGCCTGTGGCATGGAGGGATCAGCCTGTGGCATGGAGGGATCAGCCTGTGGCATGGAGGGGATCAGCCTGTGGCATGGAGGGATCAGCCTGTGGCATGGAGGGATCAGCCTGTGGCATGGAGGGATCAGCCTGTGGCATGGAGGGATCAGCCTGTGGCTCTGCTGAGGTGTTATGTAAGCCCAGGTGGCTTTGATAGCCTCCTTCAGCTCGTCTGCATTGTGGGGTCTGGGGTCTCTCATCTTCCTCTTGACAATACCCCATAGATTCCACTTGTCAACAAGTTTTAAGTTTTTTTTCTGTTTCCTGTTTTAAAATATGTTATCCTTATGTATTTTGTGGCGCTGATTTCAGAAATGTAATCAGAATTTCTGTAGCACGTACCATTTCTGAGACATTTTCACTTTACGATTATAATAAGGACTGTACATAGTGCATAATAAATTGGCACTTATATTAAACTTTTTATTTCAGAATTGTATTTTTGGTAGAAATAACTAATGAAATTCATAACATGGACTCTCTTTATTATAATATACAGCACTTAAGCCCTGTCCAATCATGCATTGCATTAGTTGTGCACTCTCAGGCATGCGCAGACACAACTGTCAGACTTTGGTCTATTTCCAGGTAGCATTATACACTGCTCAAAAAAAAAATAAAGGGGACACTTAAACAACAGAATATAACTCCAAGTAAATGAAACTTCTGTGAAATCAAACTGTCCACTTAGGAAGCAACACTGATTGACAATCAATTTCACATGCTGTTGTGCAAATGAAATAGACAATAGATGGAAATTATTGGCAATTATCAAGACCCCCTCAATAAAGGAGTGGTTCTGCAGGTGGGGACCACAGACCACATCTCAGTACCAATGCTTTCTGGCTGATGTTTTGGTCACTTTTGAATGTTGGTTGTGCTTTCACACTTGTGGTAGTATGAGACGGACTCTACAACCCACAGAAGTTGCTCAGGTAGTGCAGCTCATCCAGGATGGCATATCAGTGCGAGCTGTGGCAAGAAGGTTTGCTGTGTCTGTCAGCATAGTGTCCAGAGGCTGGAGGCGCTACCAGGAGACAGGCCAGTACACCAGGAGACATGGAGGGGGCCGTAGGAGGGCAACAACCCAGCAGCAGGACCGCTACCTCTTCCTTTGTGCAAGGAGGAACAGGAGGAGCACTGCCAGAGCCCTGCAAAATGACCTCCAGCAGGCCACAAATGTGCATGTGTCTGCACAGACGGTTAGAAACCGACTCCATGAGGGTGGTATGAGGGCCTGACGTCCACAGATGGGGTTTGTGCTCACAGCCTAACACCGTGCAGGAAGCTTGGCATTTGCCACAGAACACCAGGATTGGCAAAGTGGCCACTGGCGCCCTGTGCTCTTCACAGATGAAAGAAGGTTCACACTGAGCAGATGTGACGTGACAGAGTCTGGAGACGCCGTGGAGAGCGATCTGCTGCCTGCAACATCCTTCAGCATGACCGGTTTGGCAGTGGGTCAGTAATGGTGTGGGGTGGCATTTCTTTGGAGGGCCACACAGCCCTTCATGTGCTCACCAGAGGTAGCCTGACTGCCATTAGGTACCAAGATGAGATCCTCAGACCCCTTGTGAGACCATATGCTGGTGCGGTTGGCCCTGGGTTCCTCCTAATGCAGGACAATGCCAGACCTCATGTGGCTGGAGTGTGTCAGCAGTTCCTGCAAGATGAAGGCATTGAAGCTATGGACTGGCCGCCCGTTCCCCAGACCTGAATCCGATTGAGCTCATCTGGGACATCATGTCTCGCTCCATCCACCAACGTCACGTTGCACCACAGACTGTCCAGGAGTTGGCGGATGCTTTAGTCCAAGTCTGGGAGGAGATCCCACAGGAGACCATCCACAACCTCATCAGGAGCATGCCCAGGCGTTGTAGGGAGGTCATACAGGCACGTGGAGGCCACACACAATACTCAGCCTCATCAGGAGCATGCCCAGGCGTTGTAGGGAGGTCATACAGGCACGTGGAGGCCACACACAATACTCAGCCTCATCAGGAGCATGCCCAGGCGTTGTAGGGAGGTCATACAGGCACGTGGAGGCCACACACAATACTCAGCCTCATCAGGAGCATGCCCAGGCGTTGTAGGGAGGTCATACAGGCACGTGGAGGCCACGCACAATACTCAGCCTCATCAGGAGCATGCCCAGGCGTTGTAGGGAGGTCATACAGGCACGTGGAGGCCACGCACAATACTCAGCCTCATCAGGAGCATGCCCAGGCGTTGTAGGGAGGTCATACAGGCACGTGGAGGCCACACACAATACTCAGCCTCATCAGGAGCATGCCCAGGCGTTGTAGGGAGGTCATACAGGCACGTGGAGGCCACACACAATACTCAGCCTCATCAGGAGCATGCCCAGGCGTTGTAGGGAGGTCATACAGGCACGTGGAGGCCACGCACAATACTCAGCCTCATCAGGAGCATGCCCAGGCGTTGTAGGGAGGTCATACAGGCACGTGGAGGCCACGCACAATACTCAGCCTCATCAGGAGCATGCCCAGGCGTTGTAGGGAGGTCATACAGGCACGTGGAGGCCACACACAATACTCAGCCTCATCAGGAGCATACCCAGGCGTTGTAGGGAGGTCATACAGGCACGTGGAGGCCACACACAATAGTCAGCCTCATCAGGAGCATGCCCAGTCGTTGTAGGGAGGTCATACAGGCACGTGGAGGCCACACACAATACTCAGCCTCATCAGGAGCATGCCCAGGCGTTGTAGGGAGGTCATACAGGCACGTGGAGGCCACACACAATACTCAGCCTCATCAGGAGCATGCCCAGGCGTTGTAGGGAGGTCATAC
Organism: Phyllobates terribilis; assembly: GCF_046119375.1. Lineage (NCBI taxonomy): Eukaryota > Metazoa > Chordata > Amphibia > Anura > Dendrobatidae > Phyllobates > Phyllobates terribilis. Next base: position 30,258,477 of record NW_027362774.1, on the reverse strand, counting down.
AGGCACGTGGAGGCCACACACAATACTGAGCCTCATCAGGAGCATGCCCAGGCGTTGTAGGGAGGTCATACAGGCACGTGGAGGCCACACACAATACTGAGCCTCATCAGGAGCATGCCCAGTCGTTGTAGGGAGGTCATACAGGCACGTGGAGGCCACACACAATACTCAGCCTCATCAGGAGCATGCCCAGGCGTTGTAGGGAGGTCATACAGGCACGTGGAGGCCACACACAATACTCAGCCTCATTGTGACTTGTTTTAAGCGACCATTGATGCCGTTTGCCATTCCAATGATCTGGAGGGAGCAGAAGGACCATATAACTGATTGTTACTTCTGCATGATGAATGTATCCGTTTTTTCTTCTAAGAACAGGGGGTCTATTGAATATCCCAACCTTGCTTCTGAAATTAGACCAGTGGTGCATGATGAAAGTCTGCCAGTTCCCAAACCAACGCCGGTGTGGAGGATAGAAGATGACGATGAAATGACGGTTGATTCATTAGAGATGGAAGCAGCTGCTGACTCAGATTCTGAACGATCAATATCAACTGCTCCACGTTTAATATCTCAGACAAGACTCAACGATCTGCTCAGAGATTTGGGTTTATCAAAGAGTCAGGCAGAACTTCTTGGATCAAGGTTGCAAGGGTGGAATCTGTTGCAGCCAGGTACAAAAATGTCAGTATTTCACAGTCTTCATGAAGATTTGACCAAATATTTCCATCAAGCTGACAGTCTCACTTTTTGCAGTGACATTACTGGATTGTTTTCTGTCCTTGGAATTGACCATGACCCAAGCGAATGGCGACTGTTCATTGATTCATCGGTCTTAGGTTAGAAGGCTGTCTCGCTACACAATGGCAATGTCTACCCTTCGATATCTATCGAAGAACAGGTTGAAAGTCTTCTTCAGGCTTAAGTCAATAAAGTGCAACATGTCACTTAAAATACATTTCCTTCATTCACACATTGACTTTTTCCCACCAAACCTCGGTGCTGTAAGTGATGAACATGGTGAAAGGTTTCATCAAGACATTTACCAAAGGGAGAAACGCTACCAGGGAAGGTGGAGTCCCTCGGTGCCAGGGAAGGTGGAGTCCCTCGGTACCAGGGAAGGTGGAGTCCCTCGGTGCCAGGGAAGGTGGAGTCCCTCGGTACCAGGGAAGGAGGAGTCCCTCGGTACCAGGGAAGGTGGAGTCCCTCAGTACCAGGGAAGGAGGAGTCCCTCGGTACCAGGGAAGGAGGAGTCCCTCGGTATCAGGGAAGGTGGAGTCCCTCGGTACCAGGGAAGGAGGAGTCCCTCGGTATCAGGGAAGGTGGAGTCCCTCGGTACCAGGGAAGGAGGAGTCCCTCGGTACCAGGGAAGGTGGAGTCCCTCGGTGCCAGGGAAGGAGGAGTCCCTCGGTGCCAGGGAAGGTGGAGTCCCTCGGTGCCAGGGAAGGTGGAGTCCCTTGGTGCCAGGGAAGGAGGAGTCCCTCGGTGCCAGGGAAGGTGGAGTCCCTCGGTGCCAGGGAAGGTGGAGTCCCTCGGTGCCAGGGAAGGTGGAGTCCTTTGGTGCCAGGGAAGGTGGAGTCCCTCGGTGCCAGGGAAGGTAGAGTCCTTTGGTGCCAGGGAAGGTGGAGTCCCTCGGTGCCAGGGAAGGTGGAGTCCTTTGGTACCAGGGAAGGTGGAGTCCCTCGGTGCCAGGGAAGGTGGAGTCCCTTGGTGCCAGGGAAGGTGGAGTCCCTCGGTGCCAGGGAAGGTGGAGTCCTTTGGTGCCAGGGAAGGTGGAGTCCCTCGGTGCCAGGGAAGGTAGAGTCCTTTGGTGCCAGGGAAGGTGGAGTCCCTCGGTGCCAGGGAAGGTGGAGTCCTTTGGTACCAGGGAAGGTGGAGTCCCTCGGTGCCAGGGAAGGTGGAGTCCCTTGGTGCCAGGGAAGGTGGAGTCCCTTGGTGCCAGGGAAGGTGGAGTCCTTTGGTGCCAGGGAAGGTGGAGTCCCTCGGTACCAGGGAGAGTGGAGTCCCTCGATGCTGAGTGACTATTGTTGGAATCTTGTCCGGGAATCATCGGACAGTGATTATAAGCGAAAATCAATGGCAAAACATTTCTAAACTTGATCGCTGTTCTTTTGCAGTCGGAATATCACTTGCCACTACGAATTTGACAGTATTCAATGTATACATATAATTGCATTTTTCTCAAAAATCTTACGTGATAGAGCAATTCTGAAGTTATTTCTGAACTCAGCATGACTATTCCAATAAGATTCACCCAATTTCATACAGGAAACAAAAATCTCGCTGAACAGTGATTCTCTATGGGGTTAAGGTCAGGCGAGTTTGCAGACAATCAAGCGCAGTGATACTGTTGTGTGTAAACCAGGTCTTGGTACTTTTGGCCGTGTGGACAGGGGCCAAGTCCTGCTGGAGAATGACATTTCCATCTCCATAAAGCTTGTCGGCAGAGGGAAGCATGAAGGGCTGTAAAATGTCCTGGTAGATGGCGGCGCTGACTTTTGTCTTGATAAAACACAGTGGACCTCCACCAGCAGATGACATGGCTCCCCAAACCATCACTGATTGTGGAGACTTCACTCTAGACCTCCAGCAGCTTGGATTGTGGCCTCTCCACTCTTCCTCCAGACTCTGGGACCTTGTGGAGGGTGTCAGTGACTGCCTTCTGGACATCTGTCACGTCAGCAGTCTTCCCCATGATTGTGGAGCCTACTGAAACAGACTATGGGGCCTTTTTAATCGCTTAGGAAGCCTTTGCAGTGTGTGTTTTGTTACTTATTCTAATTTACTGAGATAATGACTATTGTGTTTTCATTGGCTGTAAGCCATAATCATCAACAGTAACAGAAATAAACCCGTGAAATAGATCACTCTGCGTGTAATGACTCTGTATATTATATGACTTTCTCTTTTTATATTGAAGAACTGAAATAAATTCACTTTTTGATGATATTCTAATTTAGTGAGATGCACCTGTAGATGGTGACTCTGCTGAATATGAAGCGACGTTCTGGATGAGTCCTGTGTGTGGATGGTTCTCATACAGCAGCGCAGACGCTGTACATCAGATTGTGGCTCTGGTGCACACCTCGGCCTCCTGCACCATGGTCGCCTCTTTCAGTCTTCATTCTACAATATATCTATGGGAGATGCAAAAATAAAGGGGGGAAGCAGAGCGGTAAATGCCGGATCAGGTCGTAGTGACAGGACGGCCGTTCCGTACGTGCCGTCTGTGCTCCCGCTCTCCAGTGCTGCTGACTATGAAGATGCGCAGGAAGGATCATCGCTTGCTGCTCCTCTTATGTCGCTGTCTGTCACACAACCGTTTCCATGTTTCCGCGTAATTCTACATGTTGCTATATGACTGGGTCACATCTGCAGCTCGAATGGAAACAGTCAGTAATCATTATTATCATCAAAGTAATTCATCCTCCTGGCTGCCCAGCGGTAAGAAATCTGTCCTGGCTGATGCTCCAGTAGACAGAACCTTTTGCTACCACTGAAGGCGTCTTCAAGCAGCTGCTGCTGTGCCGAGCTCACAGAGGATCGTTTGCACCGAAGGCGGAGATACAAAAAGATCTGATGGTTCCTGAGCATTGACAGCAAGCAGACATCTCGAAATGGAGAAGTTGTAACGCACAATAAAATAACGAAGCCACAGAAGATTGTGCAAGTCCTTTAACGCTCCTTTTCTCGTGGCACGTTCTTTCATTCTTGGATGTCTAATGATTGTGGCTCTGCTGCACGGTGACTGAGACTGCGTGACGTGGATCTGAGAGGTGACTGCGAATTCAGCGCTCAGAATCCATTATCACATAATAAACATCTGAACATATGTGCCCCCCTGCCCGCCAACTCCAGCAGACGGAGCGCCAACGCGTCTAACTCCTCGTCTGCCAAGGAGCAGCCCGACACATGTCATATGCAAGAAATCCCGTCAATGGAAGAGAGGCTGGGAATTATCACTCATCATTCCTGCAACATACACCACCGAGAACCCACAGAGGCCGCTGTCCTGGACGGACCGCTCCAGACAAAGCCCAAGACAGGAGGAGTGGTACTGTGCAGCGTATATATACAGGAGGAGTGGTACTGTGCAGTGTATATATACAGGACAGGAGGAGTGGTACTATGCAGTGTATATATACAGGAGGAGTGGTACTGTGCGGTGTATATATACAGGACAGGAGGAGTGGTACTATGCAGTGTATATATACAGGAGGAGTGGTACTGTGCGGTGTATATATACAGGAGGAGTGGTACTGTGCAGTGTATATATACAGGACAGGAGGAGTGGTACTATGCAGTGTATATATACAGGAGGAGTGGTACTGTGCGGTGTATATATACAGGAGGAGTGGTACTGTGCAGTGTATATATACAGGAGGAGTGGTACTGTGCAGTGTATATATACAGGAGGAGTGGTACTGTGCAGTGTATATATACAGGAGGAGTGGTACTGTGCAGTGTATATATACAGGAGGAGTGGTACTGTGCAGTGTATATATACAGGACAGGAGGAGTGGTACTGTGCAGCGTATATATACAGGAGGAGTGGTACTGTGCAGCGTATATATACAGGACAGGAGGAGTGGTACTGTGCAGTGTATATATACAGGACAGGAGGAGTGGTACTGTGCAGTGTATATATACAGGACAGGAGGAGTGGTACTGTGCAGTGTATATATACAGGAGGAGTGGTACTGTGCAGTGTATATATACAGGACAGGAGGAGTGGTACTGTGCAGTGTATATATACAGGACAGGAGGAGTGGTACTGTGCAGTGTATATATACAGGACAGGAGGAGTGGTACTGTGCAGTGTATATATACAGGAGGAGTGGTACTGTGCAGTGTATATATACAGGACAGGAGGAGTGGTACTGTGCAGTGTATATATACAGGACAGGAGGAGTGGTACTGTGCAGTGTATATATACAGGACAGGAGGAGTGGTACTGTGCAGTGTATATATACAGGAGGAGTGGTACTGTGCAGTGTATATACAGGAGGAGTGGTACTGTGCAGTGTATATATACAGGACAGGAGGAGTGGTACTGTGCAGTGTATATATACAGGACAGGAGGAGTGGTACTGTGCAGTGTATATATACAGGACAGGAGGAGTGGTACTGTGCAGTGTATATATACAGGTGGAGTGGTACTGTGCAGTGTATATACAGGAGGAGTGGTACTGTGCAGTGTATATATACAGGACAGGAGGAGTGGTAATGTGCAGCGTATATATACAGGAGGAGTGGTACTGTGCAGTGTATATATACAGGACAGGAGGAGTGGTACTGTGCAGTGTATATATACAGGACAGGAGGAGTGGTACTGTGCAGTGTATATATACAGGACAGGAGGAGTGGTACTGTGCAGTGTATATATACAGGAGGAGTGGTACTGTGCAGTGTATATACAGGAGGAGTGGTACTGTGCAGTGTATATATACAGGACAGGAGGAGTGGTACTGTGCAGTGTATATATACAGGACAGGAGGAGTGGTACTGTGCAGTGTATATATACAGGACAGGAGGAGTGGTACTGTGCAGTGTATATATACAGGACAGGAGGAGTGGTACTGTGCAGTGTATATATACAGGAGGAGTGGTACTGTGCAGTGTATATATACAGGACAGGAGGAGTGGTACTGTGCAGTGTATATATACAGGAGGAGTGGTACTGTGCGGTGTATATATACAGGACAGGAGGAGTGGTACTGTGCAGCGTATATATACAGGAGGAGTGGTACTGTGCAGTGTATATATACAGGACAGGAGGAGTGGTACCGTGCAGTGTATATATACAGGACAGGAGGAGTGGTACTGTGCAGTGTATATATACAGGAGGAGTGGTACTGTGCAGGGTATATATACAGGACAGAAGGAGTGGTACTGTGCAGTGTATATATACAGGAGGAGTGGTACTGTGCAGTGTATATATACAGGAGGAGTGGTACTGTGCAGCGTATATATACAGGAGGAGTGGTACTGTGCAGTGTATATATACAGGAGGAGTGGTACTGTGCAGTGTATATATACAGGACAGGAGGAGCGGTACTGTGCAGTGTATATATACAGGACAGGAGGAGCGGTACTGTGCAGTGTATATATACAGGACAGGAGGAGTGGTACTGTGCAGTGTATATATACAGGACAGGAGGAGTGGTACTGTGCAGTGTATATATACAGGACAGGAGGAGTGGTACTGTGCAGTGTATATATACAGGAGGAGTGGTACTGTGCAGTGTATATATACAGGACAGGAGGAGTGGTACTGTGCAGTGTATATATACAGGAGGAGTGGTACTGTGCGGTGTATATATACAGGACAGGAGGAGTGGTACTGTGCAGCGTATATATACAGGAGGAGTGGTACTGTGCAGTGTATATATACAGGACAGGAGGAGTGGTACCGTGCAGTGTATATATACAGGACAGGAGGAGTGGTACTGTGCAGTGTATATATACAGGAGGAGTGGTACTGTGCAGGGTATATATACAGGACAGAAGGAGTGGTACTGTGCAGTGTATATATACAGGAGGAGTGGTACTGTGCAGCGTATATATACAGGAGGAGTGGTACTGTGCAGCGTATATATACAGGAGGAGTGGTACTGTGCAGTGTATATATACAGGAGGAGTGGTACTGTGCAGTGTATATATACAGGAGGAGTGGTACTGTGCAGTGTATATATACAGGACAGGAGGAGTGGTACTGTGCAGTGTATATATACAGGACAGGAGGAGTGGTACTGTGCAGTGTATATATACAGGAGGAGTGGTACTGTGCGGTGTATATATACAGGACAGGAGGAGTGGTACTGTGCAGCGTATATATACAGGAGGAGTGGTACTGTGCAGTGTATATATACAGGACAGGAGGAGTGGTACTGTGCAGTGTATATATACAGGACAGGAGGAGTGGTACCGTGCAGTGTATATATACAGGAGGAGTGGTACTGTGCAGGGTATATATACAGGACAGAAGGAGTGGTACTGTGCAGTGTATATATACAGGAGGAGTGGTACTGTGCAGGGTATATATACAGGACAGAAGGAGTGGTACTGTGCAGTGTATATATACAGGAGGAGTGGTACTGTGCAGGGTATATATACAGGACAGAAGGAGTGGTACTGTGCAGTGTATATATACAGGAGGAGTGGTACTATGCAGTGTATATATACAGGAGGAGTGGTACTGTGCAGAGTATATATACAGGAGGAGTGGTACTGTGTAGTGTATATATACAGGAGGAGTGGTACTGTGCAGTGTATATATACAGGACAGGAGGAGCGGTACTGTGCAGTGTATATACACAGAACAGGAGGAGTGGTGCTGAGAGTAGCACCTGCCTCGTGAGCTCCAGGACTTCCAGGAGGAGGGTCGTCGTCTGCCTCTCTTCTCCCCAGGGAGAGGCAGGCTTACTGGGAGGCCGGCATGGCTTCCCAGCCTCCTATCCCCCGGTCTATGCCGGCGGGGGAGAAGGAGCCTCAACAACCGGCCCAGGAGGGAGTGAGGAGATCGGGAAGGGTGAGGAAGAATACATCCACCTGCTCCAACCCCGAGACTGTTCACCGCCAGTCCAGAGAGGGAGACCGGGGCACCCCAGGCCCCAGGAACAAGAGCCCAGCAAGATCCTGGGGGGAGATGAGCTCCAGCGAGTCCACAAGTTCCTTCTCCTCCCGAGTGGTCGCCACGTTGCGAGAGTACGAGGACGCCGGCAAAGCACTAACCCAGCTGAAAGAGGAGCTGAGGGAGGCCCGGATCCTGAACACCCGGGCGTCCAACAAGGAGAGACCCGCGACCTCCCAGAGGTTTAAAGCCCTCAGAGACGAGGTGGTCAGGTTAGTGCTCCTCCGGGAGGGGATTGAGAAAAGCGCAGGTCCCTTCCTGGAGAGGTTTAAGAACCAGCGGCGGTTCTCAGAAATGAAGGGGTTAAACACCTCAGGAGAACCACCAGCCGGCGTCCTTAGTGAAGAGGAGGAGGAGGATGAAGAGGTGACTGGAGTCTCAGTTGCTGGAGCCAGTGAGGGGCAGAGCCGGAGCTCAAGTGGTCTCCCTGCAGGGCAGAGGACTCCCACAGCAGAGGCTGGAGTGTTGGGGGAGGAGGAGGAAGGAGGACTGCTGAGGGAGATCCGACTGCTGGAGTCTCCAGTGGACCTGACGCGGTTTTCCTTCGGTGAGGACAAACCAGTGGAGGAGACAGGGAAGAGGAAGAAGAAGAAGACCGGAGGAGCCGCACAGGAGGTGGTGAGTTATAAGTATGTACCAATGACTGATGTTGCGCCTGCCACCTTCTGTTTAAACCCCACCAAACCTAAAGGCACGGGCTCTGCAGTGGGCTCGAGGCAGAGGCAAGGTGGGGAGAGGAGGAGGACGTCCGGCGATGCTGCCATCTGTGCGGGGAACAGTGCAGGGGGCGAGGCTGTGGAGGTACTCACAGCGCCGGACATAGGGAGTTCTGTGGAGTTTCCCACCCTGCCCTCTGCGGCTAAGCCGGTTATCACCGGGGCTGAGGGGGCAGGGAAGGATGTGAAAAACACATCAGCAAAGAACACTGGGCACACTGCTGCGACAGGGGGGCAGTGTGCCCCAGCGCCCAAAATGGACACTAAGACCCCAAAGTCTGTGGGTGCAGGGCGGGCAGAGGTGCCGAGAAAACAGTCTGGCCAGAACAAGGACCAAAATGCTGCAGTAGGGGGGTGGGGCGCTCCAGCAGACGACCTGCAGAAAGCCAGCAGCAACCAAAGGGAAACGGGTGTGGTGCTGCAGGGAAAGGAGTCTCTGGAAGTGCTCCCCTCCCCCGGTCCAGCAGGTGTGAATGCAGAGACACCAGACACAAGGGAGGAAGGAATGGAGGTGACTGTGGAAGGTGCAGAGAACAGCAGAGGTAATGGGGTGACAAGTAAAGAGAATAGAAATAGTGGTGTAGTGAATGATGGGAGTAATGGTGGAGCAGATGGTGAGAGTAATGGTGGAGCAGATGATGAGAGTAGTAGGAATGGTGGAATTAGTGGTACAGTGAATGATGATGCAGCAAATGGTGGGGGTAGTGGTGCAGTGAATGATGATGTAGCAAATGGTGGGGTTAGTGGTGGAATGAATGCTGGGAGTTGTGGGAATGGTGGGAGTTGTGGTGTAGCAAATGTTGGGGGTAGTGGTGTAATGAATGGTGGGAGTAATGGTCCTGCGAATGGTGTGAGTAGTAGTGGAGTGAACGATGGGAGTAATGGTCCTGCGAATGGTGTGAATAGTACTGGAGTGAATGGTGGGAGCAGCACTGGTGTTGGTGGGGGGGAAGTAGGTGCTGGTCCCGCTGCCCCCCCAGCATTGGCGGGGGCTTCAGCCCAAAGCTATTCAGAAGCTGTCAGTGCTGGGGGTAGTAGTGCGCCCTCGTCTGGTGGCCCTGGGGATGGTGACTTGCAACAGCAGCTCCTGGACGCCCTGAGGAGAGGGGAGAGCTCCATCACTGTAGAGGGGAGGGAGGTTGATCTGTCTTTCTGGATAGAGAGACATGGTCTTTCAGCCTTCTGAGATAGAGGGGCAGAGACTGTCTGGTCTCTGCCGACAACGGGGCAGAGGAGTAACCGTAGGAACGTGGTCCGTCTCCAGTGGGTAAGCAAGGATGCCTGTCCTGATAGGTCGAAGGTGGTTGAGCTCCTGCTGGGGATGGGCTTTGCGGCATATGACATCTTTGCCTTGATCCATCCCTACGGGACCTCCTACTTCGATGTCAGCTTCGTGAGACCGGAGGGCCTTGAGCTTTTCTGGTCTCGCCATGAGCTGGCTCGGAGTCGCCCCGAATGGCATGGTCTCTTTCCCCTGGCAATAACTCGCCAAGATTCAGTCAGGAAAGTGACCGTTCTGACTAGTAACGAGTCGCTTTCCTGTATGGACATTACCACCTGGGTGAGTAGATACGGAGAGGTCACCAATATTCCCGAAAAGAATCTGGATGACCATGGTATCTGGTCAGGGGCCTGGACCTTCATGGTGAGATTGAAGGTTTCGGGAAACACTGTTACCCATATCCCCTCCTCAACCTTTTTGGGGAGGGATAGGATCTTGATTTTCTACCGGGGGCAGCCTAAGGTCTGTCACAGGTGCGGTAGCCCCACACACTTCAGTGCGCAGTGTACCACCCAGAAATGCGCACTGTGTGGGGACCTCGGTCATCTTGCTGCTGCCTGTCGCAGGATTAGGTGTAACTTGTGTGGTGACCTCGGTCACCCGTTCAGTCGCTGTCCGCGTTCCTTCGCCAATGCGGTCCTGAAAGCGGCGAGTGTGGGACAGGCGCAAGCCGGGACTAATCTTGCCGGTGAAGGGACCAGTAGGGGCGGGGGAGGCAGGGATCCGGTGAGGAGCAAGCTGCCGCCATCCACCATCAGGCGGCAGGAGAAGCGCCGTGGGGACAGGGGGCAGGGAGTAATGTCCCTAAACTCTGACCCAGGTACTTCACTTGCAGCTGAGGATCCTAAAGACAGTGAATTGAGCGAGGAAGTCAAGAGACTTGAAAGGGAAGAGCGAGAGGACGCCACGTCTTCCCAGGAACCCTCTTCTGGTGACAGTCTAGATGAGGGAGAGGGGGAGTGGTCACAGAAAAAGAAAAAGGGTAACAGGAAAACGGCCAGAGGTAGGAGGGGGACCAGGTCTCGAGCTGCCTCTTTGGAGTGCGACCCCTCTGACTCTCTGGCCATGATCCAAGCGCCATTGGAGGGTTCAGCCGCCCCCCCTCTGGTGGATCTCTCCAACCGGTTCGGGGCTCTCCAGGACCTCCCTCTGGAGGGGGGAAGTGGGGACCCGGGGCCGGAGGTTGCGGACAAGGTGGTTGGGGCTCAGGAGATGGCTGGGTCTTCCTCTCGGGGGGCAAATACAAAGCCCTCTGGGGGGATGACTAACCCAGGACCACCAGACGAGGGCAAGAATCTATGTAAGGAGAGAATGGATGAATCTGTTTGTCTTAAGCGCACTAAAAACCCGTCATTATCAGAGGAAGAGGTTGGGACTGTCAGTGGTGGGAAGAAAAAGGCTATCTAATTCAATCAATCATGATGGCGGCACCCATCCCGTTGACGCTGGCAACTATTAATGTTTGCAACATAAAGTCAGATGCGGCAAGGTACACGGCCTTTCATTTTCTCGGCCAACTTGACGCCGACATTTTGTTTTTGCAGGAGACCAGGTTGACCGATATATCAACCTTGCATAAAGCAAGGCGGGAGTGGAGGCATGGGCCCTCCTACTGGTCTCTTGCGGCCGAGCCGTATAGCGGGGTGGCGGTCCTTTTTAAGACCGCAGCGGTTGAATGCAGACGAGTGATCGAATTAGAAATGGGGAGATGCTTGATCCTAGATGTCTCCATGGGGGGACAAGAGCTTCGGCTCATTAACATCTATGGTTCCCAGTCCAAGTGGGACCGCAAATGTCTCTTCCTGAAGATCAAACCTTTTTTATTTTCGAGTCGGCAGGTGGTCTTCGGAGGGGATTTCAACAATGTCACGAGATCCTGTGATAGAGGAGGTTCCGGAGACCGGCTGGCTTATGACTGCGTCGCGTTAAACAGGATAGTGAGTGAGGCTCGCCTGGTGGATGTCCACATCCGGCACAACCCGGGCGACACGGGATTCACCTTTTTTAGAGGTAGTCAGTGCAGGTCTAGGCTAGATAGGTTTTATTTGAAGGAGGAGGCCGTCTCTTCGCCGTTGTCGGTTGTGGAGGTGGAGTTCTCCGATCACTGTTTGATTATGTTTTCTCTCGACGTTACAGAGACTCCTCGGATGGGAAGAGGCTATTGGAAGCTGAATTCGTCACTCCTTGAGGAAGAAGCTGTAAGACGGTCTTTTGAGGAATTCTTTCAGAGCCAGGTACCATTGCTGGGCCTAAGTAACACTAAGTCGGAGTGGTGGGAGATGTTCAAACATCGGGTGGCGAGATTCTTCCGGCAGCTCTTGAACCTCAGAAGCCTGAACAGGGATCGCCTGTATCAGAGCCTGAGGAGGAAACTCGAGCATCTTGTCTCGACTGGAGGTAGCCGCGAGGAGATCTCCAGAGTGAAGTCCTTGCTGAAGAGGTGTCAGTACGATAGGCACGCATCTTTGGTTTTCGAGAGGGACTACGGGAAGTACTGCTCGCCCGACCCTTACAGAAACTGTAAGATGTCAGTGAATAGTAAGATAGTGACGGGGCTGGTGGACAGTACGGGGTCCCTGAGAAGGTCCAGATCAGGGATCTTGGAGGTTGTCAGTTCCTACTACTCGCACCTCTTGGGAAGGAGGGAGCTTGATCGTGACGGGATGTCGGCTTTCCTGGCTGAATCTGTTCCTGAGCCAGGGGCTGACCTCTCGCTGGGCGATTTGGCAGAAGCGATCAAAGAAGAGGAAGTGAGACTGGCGATCGATGGGTTAAGGCCCAAAAAGTCGCCAGGTCCGGATGGCTTAACATCCGAGTTCTTTAGGACCTTTAGGGACTCTTTGGTCCCCCTCTTGACTCAGGTGTTTAACGAGTGTCTCTCCTCGGGCACTCTGCCGAGATCATTAAGGAGGTCAGCTTTGATCATTTTGTCAAAGGGTAAGGATCCGTCACGCATTGAGAACTGGCGTCCCATAGCACTTCTCAATGTGGACAGGAAGATTTTGGCTAAGATACTTTTCAACAGGCTGGTGAAGTTTGCACCCCGGCTCCTTTCGGAGGTTCAGCACTGTTGCGTTCCTGGCCGTAGCACTTTTAGTGCTGTTCTAGGTGTCCGAGAGGCCGTGGAGCAAGGCAGGGCGGGCCTCTGGAAGGGGTTCTTGCTGACCCTGGATCAGGCAAAAGCCTTTGATCGGGTTAACCACGAGTACCTCTGGTCCACTCTTTTGAGGTATGGTCTGCCTGGAGGGTTTGTGGACTGGCTTAAGACCTTGTATGCAGGGGCTGAGACTTTCCCTCTGGTGAATGGGTGGATTGGACGACCTTTTGGGGTAGGATCCGGTGTCCGTCAGGGCTGTCCTCTTAGCCCTTTGCTTTACGCGTTTGCGATCGATCCCTTCCTCAGAAGGATCGATTGTAGACCGTTGGCGGGGGTGCGGATGGGCGGGGCGGCGCCGGAGACTATCCTGAGGGTGGTGGCCTACGCGGACGATGTCACCGTCTTTGTTTCTTCGCAAGAGGAGGCAGCAGCGGTGATGTCAGAAGTGGAGCGCTACTCGGAGGCATCCGGGTCCAAGATCAGCCAGGATAAGTGTGAGAGTCTCTGGCTGGGAGGCGGAGATCCCGGGTTTGATCTTCCGGACACCCTCCCCGAACCCCAAGAACATGCCAAAGTCCTGGGCATCGAATTTGGCCAGAGTGATTACCCCACGAAAAACTGGGAAGGCAGAATCAAAGGTGTCGCCCAAAGAGTGGACCAATGGAGGGGTTGGTCTTTGACCCTGAGGGAAAGGGTTGGCCTGTGCAAAGCTTTCCTGCTCCCCTTGCTAATCTACCTGGGCAGCGTCTGTGTCTTGCCAGAGCCTCTCTGGACACGGGTCTACAGTCTGTTCTTCCAGATGTTATGGGGGAACAGACTGAACCTAGTCAAGCGGGAGGTCACTTACCGCACGAGGAGACTAGGGGGTTTGAATATGGTGAACCCCGTGGTGTTCCTAGTGAACACTTTCTTGAAGGTGAACGTGGCAAACCTCTGGAAAGAGAGGGCTCCTCCGTGGGTATTCTCCTGCAAGGGATGGTTTCAGCCTTTCTTCCAGGAATGGGAGACAGGGGGAAGAGTGAAGGATCTCCGCACACCACACGGGCATCTCCCGGCTTATGTTACCCCGGTTCTGAAAATGATCCGCCGGTGGGGTCTGGGAATGTGGGAGGTGAGGTCCCTCCCGAGGAAACTCCTCGATATGAGGGTCTTGCTTTCTCATTTTCAGAGTCCATTGGCCCTCAAAGACTGCCCAAGTCGGGATCTGGAGGTTGGGTTGAGTTTGTTAAATTCTACCAGGATCCCCGAGAAGTACTGGGACTTGACTTGGCGCTGCTTCCATGGTAAGCTGTATGTGAGGGACAATTTTTGAAGTACAGGAGCTCCGAGGACAGGAATTGCCCCCGTGAGGCTTGTGCTAATGTGCTGGAAAGCATGGAGCACTTCCTGCTTCATTGTCCCTTTAATACAGAGGTGTACAACAGGGTGGGGGCTTCCATTGGTTGGCCGCGGCTGGCTACTCTGTCCTACGCCGGGTGGGCCTATGGAGCGTTCGGAGACCTTGGGAGAAGGGACCGAGACACTTTATTCATAGTCAGCGCAGTGGTGAGGTATTTCACGTGGAACGCACGAGTTTTAGTCTCGACGCAGAGTAAAATCCTCCATGTAGATGAAGTCTGTAGGAACATCCTAGGTGACCTGGTGAAGGTACGTTCTCTGGAGTATGAAAGACTGGGTGCCCGGAGGGCGGCCCGTCTCTGGAGGGGCTTTATCCTTCAGGGTGCCTTAGTCCGGTAGTACTCCTATACCCTGGTGGTGGGCTGATGTCTTTCCACCCTAGATTTTTGTTTTGTATTTCTGTCTCCTGAATAGAAGGTTTGCCGGCATCGAACTTGAGCCTTGGATGGTGAGTGTGTAGGTTGTGTCCTGTATATATTGTATATAATGTATAATAGGGGGTTTTAGTTAGGTTGGGTGGGGGATTTGGGGGGGGTTTTCATCGGCGGTGATAAGAGGACTGATCTGGCCTGGTCCAGGCCCCGCCTGGGGAAAAACTCTGGGGCCTGATCCTAGCTCGGAGTAATCCTGAACTTTGTGGCCAGAGCTAGATCAGGGGTGGCGGGATAGTTAGTGTAGGGCTGTGTTTTATGTATATATATTAAAAATATAAAAAAAATAAATAAATAAAAAAAAATAAAAAAAAATTGTTCATGTCACTATTGTATATCTTGTTATTTTTGGTTTTCTGTGGTGTGAATGAGGTGCGGTAAGGGGGTGACTGTAAGGTCAGGCAGTGGGACCAGTAGGTTAGTGTTAGTGTCCGGTTGTATATACGTTATATTAGGTTTAGTGTTTTATTGTATATAATCTTGTATATAGGACGGTGTTTTATGTGTATATAGGACGGTGTGAGTGTTGTGTGGGATTGTATATAGTAGGATGAATGAAGCTGGGCCGGGGGTCTTATAGGTTTTATAATAGTTATTTCTTGTATATATATATATATTCCTGCGGTAATTTATTTTGTTTCTATTTTCTGTGATTTGTCGTCTTGTTTTGTTCTTATGTTCGGTGTCCTGTAATGTATTATTGTTCTGTCATGTACTGTATATATACAGGAGGAGTGGTACTGTGCAGTGTATATATACAGGAGGAGTGGTACTGTGCAGTGTATATATACAGGAGGAGTGGTACTGTGCAGTGTATATATACAGGAGGAGTGGTACTGTGCAGTGTATATATACAGGACAGGGGGAGTGGTACTGTGCAGTGTATATATACAGGACAGGAGGAGTGGTACTGTGCAGAGTATATATACAGGACAGGAGGAGTGGTACTGTGCAGAGTATATATACAGGACAGGAGGAGTGGTACTGTGCAGTGTCTATATACAGGACAGGAGGAGTGGTACTGTGCAGTGTCTATATACAGGACAGGAGGAGTGGTACTGTGCAGTGTATATATACAGGACAGGAGGAGTGGTACTGTGCAGTGTATATATACAGGACAGGAGGAGTGGTACTGTGCAGTGTATATATATATAGGACAGGAGAAGTGGTACTGTGCAGTGTATATATACAGGACAGGGGGAGTGGTACTGTGCAGTGTATATATACAGGACAGAAGGAGTGGTACTGTGCAGTGTATATATACAGGACAGGAGGAGTGGTACTGTGCAGTGTATATATACAGGACAGGAGAAGTGGTACTGTGCAGTGTATATATACAGGACAGGAGAAGTGGTACTGTGCAGTGTGTATATACAGGAGGAGTGGTACTGTGCAGTGTATATATACAGGACAGGAGGAGTGGTACTGTGCAGTGTATATATACAGAACAAGAAAAGTGGTACTGTGCAGTGTATATATACAGGACAGCAGGAGTGGTACTGTGCAGTGTATATATACAGGACAGGAGGAGTGGTACTGTGCAGAGTATATATACAGGACAGGAGGAGTGGTACTGTGCAGTGTATATATACAGGACAGGAGGAGTGGTACTGTGCAGAGTATATATACAGGACAGGAGGAGTGGTACTGTGCAGTGTATCTATACAGGACAGGAGGAGTGGTACTGTGCAGGGTATATATACAGGACAGGAGGAGTGGTACTGTGCAGAGTATATATACAGGACAGGAGGAGTGGTACTGTGCAGTGTATCTATACAGGACAGGAGGAGTGGTACTGTGCAGGGTATATATACAGAACAGAAGAAGTGGTACTGTGCAGTATATATATGCAGGACAGGAGGAGGGGTACTGTGCAGTGTATATATATATATAGGACAGGATGAGTGGTACTGTGCAGTGTATATATATAGGACAGGAGAAGTGGTACTGTGCAGTATATATATGCAGGACAGGAGGAGTGGTACTGTGCAGTGTATATATACAGGACAGGATGAGTGGTACTGTGCAGTGTATATATATAGGACAGGAGAAGTGGTACTGTGCAGTGTATATATACAGGACAGGGGGAGTGGTACTGTGCATTGTATATATATACAGGACAGGAGGAGTGGTACTGTGCAGTGTATATATACAGGACAGAAGGAGTGGTACTGTGCAGTGTATATATACAGGACAGGAGGAGTGGTACTGTGCAGTGTATATATACAGGACAGGAGAAGTGGTACTGTGCAGTGTATATATACAGGACAGGAGAAGTGGTACTGTGCAGTGTGTATATACAGGAGGAGTGGTACTGTGCAGTGTATATATACAGGACAGGAGGAGTGGTACTGTGCAGTGTATATATACAGAACAAGAAAAGTGGTACTGTGCAGTGTATATATACAGGACAGCAGGAGTGGTACTGTGCAGTGTATATATACAGGACAGGAGGAGTGGTACTGTGCAGTGTATATATACAGGACAGGAGGAGTGGTACTGTGTAGTGTATATATACAGGACAGGAGGAGTGGTACTGTGCAGTGTGTATATACAGGACAGGAGGAGTGGTACTATGCAGTGTGTATATATAGGACAGGAGGAATGGTACTGTGCAGTGTATATATACAGGACAGGAGGAGTGGTACTGTGCAGTGTATATATACAGGACAGAAGGAGTGGTACTGTGCAGTGTATATATACAGGACAGGAGGAGTGGTACTGTGCAGTGTATATATAAAGGACAGGAGAAGTGGTACTGTGCAGTGTATATATACAGGAGGAGTGGTACTGTGCAGTGTGTATATACAGGAGAAGTGGTACTGTGCAGTGTATATATACAGGAGGAGTGGTACTGTGCAGTGTGTATATACAGGAGAAGTGGTACTGTGCAGTGTATATATACAGGACAGGAGGAGTGGTACTGTGCAGTGTATATATACAGGAGGAGTGGTACTGTGCAGTGTGTATATACAGGAGGAGTGGTACTGTGCAGTGTATATATACAGGACAGGAGGAGTGGTACTGTGCAGTGTGTATATACAGGGAGTGGTACTGTGCAGTGTGTATATACAGGAGGAGTGGTACTGTGCAGTGTATATATACAGGACAGGAGAAGTGGTACTGTGCAGTGTATATATACAGGACAGCAGGAGTGGTGATGTGCAGTGTATATATATAGGACAGGAGGAGTGGTACTGTGCAGTGTATATATACAGGACAGGAGGAGTGGTACTGTGCAGTGTATATATACAGGACAGGAGAAGTGGTACTGTGCAGTGTATATATACAGGACAGGAGGAGTGGTACTGTGCAGTGTATATATACAGGAGGAGTGGTACTGTGCAGTGTATATATACAGGAGGAGTGGTACTGTGCAGTGTATATATACAGGACAGGAGGAGTGGTACTGTGCAGTGTATATATACAGGACAGGAGAAGCGGTACTGTGCAGTGTGTATATACAGGACAGGAGGAATGGTACTGTGCAGTGTATATATACAGGAGGAGTGGTACTGTGCAGTGTGTATATACAGGAGGAGTGGTACTGTGCAGTGTATATATACAGGACAGGAGGAGGGGTACTGTGCAGTGTGTATATACACGACAGGAGGAATGGTACTGTGCAGTGTATATATACAGGAGGAGTGGTACTGTGCAGTGTGTATATACAGGAGGAGTGGTGCTGTGCAGTGTATATATACAGGACAGGAGGAGGGGTACTGTGCAGTGTGTATATACAGGACAGGAGGAATGGTACTGTGCAGTGTATATAGACAGGAGGAATGGTACTGTGCAGTGTATATAGACAGGAGGAGTGGTACTGTGCAGTGTATATATACAGGAGGAGTGGTACTGTGCAGTGTATATATACAGGACAGGAGGAGTGGTACTGTGCAGTGTATATATACAGGACAGGAGAAGTGGTAATGTGCAGTGTGTATATATAGGACAGGAGGAATGGTACTGTGCAGTGTATATATACAGGAGGAGTGGTACTGTGCAGTGTGTATATACAGGAGGAGTGGTACTGTGCAGTGTGTATATACAGGACAGGAGGAGTGGTACTGTGCAGTGTATATATACAGGAGGAGTGGTAC
Organism: Phyllobates terribilis; assembly: GCF_046119375.1. Taxonomy (NCBI): domain Eukaryota; kingdom Metazoa; phylum Chordata; class Amphibia; order Anura; family Dendrobatidae; genus Phyllobates; species Phyllobates terribilis. The sequence continues at coordinate 30,239,823 of NW_027362774.1, read as the reverse complement.
TGTGCAGTGTATATATACAGGACAGGAGGAGTGGTACTGTGCACTGTATATATACAGGACAGGAGGAGTGATACTGTGCAGTGTATATATACAGGAGGAGTGGTACTGTGCAGTGTGTATATACAGGAGGAGTGGTACTGTGCAGTGTATATATACAGGAGGAGTGGTACTGTGCAGCATATATATACAGGAGGAGTGGTACTGTGCAGTGTATATATACAGGACAGGAGGAGGGGTACTGTGCAGTGTATATATACAGGACAGGGGGAGTGGTACTGTGCAGTGTATATATACAGGAGTGGTACTGTGCAGTGTATATATACAGGAGTGGTTCTGTGCAGTGTATATATACAGGAGGAATGGTACTGTGCAGTGTATATATACAGGAGGAGTGGTACTGTGCAGTGTATATATACAGGAGGAGTGGTACTGTGCAGTGTATATATACAGGAGGAGTGGTACTGTGCAGTGTATATATACAGGAGGAGTGGTACTGTGCAGTGTATATATACAGGAGGAGCTGTACTGTGCAGTGTATATATACAGGACAGGAGGAGTGGTACTGTGCAGTGTATATATACAGGACAGGAGGAGGGGTACTGTGCAGTGTATATATACAGGACAGGAGGAGTGGTACTGTGCAGTGTATATATACAGGAGGAGTGGTTCTGTGCAGTGTATATATACACGAGTGGTACTGTGCAGTGTATATATACAGGAGGAGTGGTACTGTGCAGTGTATATATACAGGAGGAGTGGTACTGTGCAGTGTATATATACAGGAGGAGTGGTACTGTGCAGTGTATATATACAGGAGGAGTGGTACTGTGCAGTGTATATATAAAGGAGGAGTGGTACTGTGCAGTGTATATATACAGGAGGAGTGGTACTGTGCAGTGTATATATACAGGAGTGGTACTGTGCAGTGTATATATACAGGAGGAGTGGTACTGTGCAGTGTATATATACAGGAGTGGTACTGTGCAGTGTATATATACAGGAGTGGTACTGTGCAGTGTATATATACAGGAGGAGTGGTACCGTGCAGTGTATATATACAGGAGGAGTGGTACCGTGCAGTGTATATATACAGGAGGAGTGGTACTGTGCAGTGTATATATACAGGAGGAATGGTACTGTGCAGTGTATATATACAGGAGGAATGGTACTGTGCAGTGTATATATACAGGAGGAGTGGTACTGTGCAGTGTATATATACAGGAGGAGTGGTACTGTGCAGTGTATATATACAGGAGGAGTGGTACTGTGCAGTGTATATATACAGGAGGAGTGGTACTGTGCAGTGTATATATACAGGAGGAGTGGTACTGTGCAGTGTATATATACAGGAGGAGTGGTACTGTGCAGTGTATATATACAGGAGGAGTGGTACTGTGCAGTGTGTATATACAGTTCTGACCCTCGCCACCAACTTCTCTCAGTGGCTCTGGCCCCCGCCGACTTCTTCTTTCAGTAGCTCTGACCCCCGGCCACTTCTCTCAATGCCTCTGACCCCTTCTTTCGGTGACTCTGACCCCCCGTTCCTTGTCTTCATGGCTCTGATCCCTTGGGCTTTTGTCTCCATTGCTTAGAACCACAGCCCCTTCTCTCGGTGGCTCTGACCCCCGGCCCCTTAACTCTGTGACTCTGACCCTACAGCCCCTTCTCTCGCTGGCTCTGAACCACCGGCCACTTCTCTCGGTGGCTCTGACCCACCGGCCACTTCTCTCGGGGGCTCTGACCCCCCGCCATCTTCTCTCGGGGGATCTTACCCCCCCCCCCCCCCGTTCAGCACCTTCTCTCGGGGGGTCTGACCTCCCGACACCTCTCAATCACTCTGACGCCTGTCGGCTCCTTCTTTCAGTGGCTCTGACCCCTTGACTCCTTCTTTCAATGGCTCTGACCTCTGCAGACTCCTTCTTTCAGTGGCTCTGACCCCCGGCCCCTTAACTCTGTGGCTCTGACCCCTGGCTCCTTCTCTCAGTAGCTCTGAACCCCAGCCCAGTATCTCTGTGCTTCTGAACCCCCGGCCCCATGTCTAAGTGGGTCTGACCCCCGGCCCTATCTCTTGGTGGCTGTGACCCCCCCCAGGCCCTTCCCTCACTGGCCCTGATCTCCGGCCCCTTCTCTCAGCAGCTATGACCCCCACACCTAGTCTCCATGGTTTGAACCCCTGGGCTCTTGTCTTCATTGCTGTGAACTCAGGCCCCATCTACCATTGGCTCTGACCCCCAGCCCCTTGTCTCCGTGCCTCTGATCCCTTGGGCCCTTGTCTCCATTGCTCTGAACTCCCGGACCCTTGTCTCCATTGCTTTGAACCCCAGGCCCCTTAACTCCATGGCTCTGAACCCTTAGCCCCATGTCTCTGACCCCCAGCCCCTCACCCTCAGTGGCTCTGACACCCGGCCCCTTCTCTCAATGGCTATGACCCCATGGGCCTTGACTCCATTGCCGTGAACCCTGGCCCCATCTCTCAGTGGCTCTGACCACCGACCCCTTGTCTAAGTGACTCTGATCCATTGGGCCCTTGTCTCCATTGCTCTGAACCCTAGGGGCATTGTCTCCATAGCTTTGAACCCCGGCCCCTTCTCTCCGTGGCTCTGACCCCTCTAACTCCTTTTTCCCAGTGGCTCTGAATCCCGGGTGGGCTCATAACTCCGTGGCTACGACCCCCAGCCCCTTCTTTCAATGGCTCTGACTCCCGACCTCCTCTCTTGGAAGCTCTGACCCCCACCCCTTGTTTCCGTGGCTCTGAACCCCTGGTCCCTTAACTTCATGGCTTTGACCCCCGGCGCCTTCTCTCAGTGGCTCTGACCCCCGGCGCCTTCTCTCGGTGGCTCTGACCCCCGGCGCCTTCTCTCGGTGGCTCTGACTCCCGGCGCCTTCTCTCGGTGGCTCTGACCCCCCGGCGCCTTCTCTCGGTGGCTCTGACCTCCGGCGCCTTCTCTCGGTGGCTCTGACCCCCTGGCCCCTTCTCTCGGTGGCTCTGATCCCCCGGCCCCATCTCTCGGTAGCTGACCCCCCAGCCCCTTCTCTCGGTGGCTCTGACCCCTCGAACCCTTCTCTCGGTGGCTCTGACCCCCCGGCCCCTTTTCTCGGTGGCTCTGACCCCCCAGCCCCTTCTCTTGGTGGCTCTGACCCACTAGCCCCTTCTCTCGGTGGCTCTGACGCCCCAGTGCCTTCTCTCGGTGGCTCTGATCCCCTGGTGCCTTCTCTCGGTGTCTCTGACCCCCTGGCCCCTTCTCTCGGTGGCTCTGACTCCCCGGCCCCTTCTTTCAGTGGCTTTGACACCCGGACCCTTCTCTTGGTGGCTCTGACCCACTAGCCCCTTCTCTCGGTTGCTCTGACCCCCAGTCCCTTCTCTCGGTGGCTTTGACCCCCCCGGCCCCTTCTCTCGGTGGCTCTGACGCCCCGGCCCCTTCTCTCGGTGGCTCTGACGCCGGCCCCTTCTCTAGGTGGCTCTGACCCACCACCCCTTCCCTCGGTGTCTCTGACCCCTGAGCCCTTAACTCCATGGCTTTGACCCCCAGTGGCTCTGACCCCTGGCTCCTTCTCTCGGAGGCTCTGACGCCCAGCCCCTTCTCTCTGTGGCTCTGACCTCCAGCCCCTTTTCTCTAGGCTCTGACCCTAGTGCCTTCCCTCGGTGGCTCTGAATCCCCGACCCCTTCTCTCGGTGGTTCTGACCCCGGCGCCTTCTCTCGGTGGCTCTGACTCCCAGACCCCCTTTCTCGGTGGCTCTGACCCCTGGGCCCTTAACTCCATGGCTCTGACCCCCCAGCCCCTTTTCTCGGTGGCTCTGACCCCCAGCCCCTTCTCTCGGTGGCTCTGACTGCAGGCTCCTTCTCTCGGTGGCTTTGACTCCCCGGCCTCTTCTCTCGGTGGCTCTGACCCCCCGACCTCTTCTCTCGGTGGCTCTGACCCCCCGGCCTCTTCTCTCGGTGGCTCTGACCCCTTAACTCCATGGCATTGACCCCCAGTGGCTCTGACCCCTTCTCTCGGTGGCTCTGACCCCCGGCCCCTTCTTTCAAATGCTTTGACTCGTCAACTCCTTTCTCGGTAGCTCTGACCTCCGGCCCCTTCTCTCAGCAGTTCTGACCCCCACCCCTTGTCTCCGTGGCTCTGAACCCCTGGTCCCTTATGTTCATGGCTTTGACCCACGGCCCCTTTTCTCGGTGGCTCTGAACCCCCGGCCCCTTCTCTCGGTGGCTCTGACCCCCTGGCCCCTTCTCTCGGTGGCTCTGACCCCCTGGCCCCTTCTCTCGGTGGCTCTGACCCACTAGCCCCTTCTCTCGGTGGCTTTGACCCCCCGGCCCCTTCTCTCGGTGGCTCTGACGCCGGCCCCTTCTCTAGGTGGCTCTGACCCACCACCCCTTCCCTCGGTGTCTCTGACCCCTGAGCCCTTAACTCCATGGCTTTGACCCCCAGTGGCTCTGACCCCTGGCTCCTTCTCTCGGTGGCTCTGACGCCCAGCCCCTTCTCTCTGTGGCTCTGACCTCCAGCCCCTTTTCTTTAGGCTCTGACCCTAGTGCCTTCTCTCGGTGGCTCTGAATCCCCGACCCCTTCTCTCGGTAGTTCTGACCCCGGCGCCTTCTCTCGGTGGCTCTGACTCCCAGACCCCCTTTCTCGGTGGCTCTGACCCCTGGGCCCTTAACTCCATGGCTCTGACCCCCCCAGCCCCTTTTCTCGGTGGCTCTGACCCCCCAGCCCCTTCTCTCGGTGGCTCTGACCCCCAGCCCCTTTTCTCGGTGGCTCTGATTGCAGGCTCCTTCTCTCGGTGGCTTTGACTCCCCGGCCTCTTCTCTCGGTGGCTCTGACCCCTTAACTCCATGCCATTGACCCCCAGTGGCTCTGACCCCTGGCCCCTTCTCTCGGTGGCTCTGACCCCCGGCCCCTTCTTTCAAATGCTTTGACTTGTGACCTCCTCTCTTGGTAGCTCTGACCTCCGGCCCCTTCTCTCAGCAGTTCTGACCCCCACCCCTTGTCTCCGTGGCTCTGAACCCCTGGTCCCTTATCTTCATGGCTTTGACCCACGGCCCCTTTTCTCGGTGGCTCTGAACCCCCGGCCCCTTTTCTCTGTGTCTCTGACCCCCTGGTGCCTTCTCTCGGTGTCTCTGACCCCCTGGCCCCTTCTCTCGGTGGCTCTGACCCACTAGCCCCTTCTCTCGGTGGCTCTGACCCCCTGCCCCTTCTCTCGGTGGCTCTGATCTCTGGCCCCTTCTCTCGGTGGCTCTGACCCCCCAGCCCCTTCTCTCGGTGGCTCTGACCCCCCGGCCCCTTCTCTCGGTGGCTCTGACCCCCCGGCCCCTTCTCTCGGTGGCTCTGACCCCCCGGCCCCTTCTCTCGGTGGCTCTGACCCCCCGGCCCCTTCTCTCGGTGGCTCTGATCCCCGGACCCTTCTCTAGGTGGTTCTGACTTCCTGGCCCCTTCTCTTGGTGGCTCTGACCCCCGGCCCCTTCTCTCAGTGCCTCTGACCCCTTTTCTTGGTGGCTCTGACCCTCGGCCCCTTCTCTCGGTGGCTCTGACCCCCGGCCCCTTCTCTCGGTGGCTTTGACCCCCTGGCTTCCTCTCTTGGTGGCTCTGACCCCTGACCCCTTCTCTCAGTGCCTCTGACCCCTTTTCTTGGTGGCTCTGACCCCCGGCCCCTTCTCTCGGTGGCTCTGACCCCCGGCCCCTTCTCTCGGTGGCTCTGACCCCCTGGCCCCTTCTCTCGGTGGCTCTGACCCCCTGGCTTCCTCTCTCGGTGGCTTTGACCCCCGGCCCCTTGTCATTTTGACCTTCAGGTCCAGACGTTTGTGGTCTGGGACTGATGAGAGATGTGATATTTCCAAGGATGTGAAGGATTCTCCCCATGGATGGTGGATGATGGTCATGGTCCCTTGGTGATAGTACCATGATGATAAGATGGAGTAGACTGCAGCAGGAGGAGTGGATCTTGGTGCCGCATGATGCCCGCCAGGTGCGGGGGGCAGCGGGTGACATCCCTGGTAACACCCTGGTAATGCAGGGGTGAGATGCTCTGCAGCAGCCCAGCCTCCTGGAACTTACACAAAGATGGCAGCCCCTCCCCCACTGCTGGGAGATGACAGACCCCGGGAGATGAGTGTGGGACCCCCTTTACCTTCATGTCATTGATGATGGCCTGGAAGAGCCCCCCCAGCGCCCCGCACTCCTTGTCCACCGCCTCCATGCTTCGCAGATGTTGGGGTCCCGGGAGTCCAGCGGGTGACAGCAGACGCGGCTTCCACAGGGTCCGGAGAGGGGAGTCCCGACAATGCCCGATCAGTCAGTGCCCGCGGTCAGACGCCCCATGTCCGGGGAGCAGCAGCCGCCCAGCATCCTCCGGCCAGGGGAGAACGGGGGCAGAGACGGGAGCAGAGACGGGAGCAGGGACGGGAGCAGGGACGGGAGCAGGGACGGGAGCACCGGGCTCTGCAGCGATCTGCCTGCCTGCTGCCTGCACTGCAGACTGGGGAGAGGGAGGAGGAGGAGGGACGGAGCTGTCACAGCCGGAGGGAGGGGGCGCTGTCTGTAACATGGGGGGATCAGAGCTCAATCCCCGGATCATCCCCGGACACATGGACTGACAGACTGCCCCGACCTGCCCCAGTGACGTCACCTGTATGCCCCAGAACAGCCCCAGTGACGTCACATGGATGTATATACCCCAGCACTGCCCCAGTGACGTCACATGGATGTATATACCCCAGCACTGCCCCAGTGACGTCACATGGATGTATATACCCCAGTGACGTCACCTGTATGCCCCAGAACAGCCCCAGTGACGTCACATGGATGTATATACCCCAGCACTGCCCCAGTGACGTCACATAGATGTATATACCCCAGCACTGCCCCAGTGACGTCACATAGATGTATATACCCCAGTGACGTCACATAGATGTATATACCCCGGCACTGCCCCAGTGACGTCACATAGATGTATATACCCCGGCACTGCCCCAGTGACGTCACATAGATGTATATACCCCGGCACTGCCCCAGTGACGTCACATAGATGTATATACCCCAGCACTGCCCCAGTGACGTCACATAGATGTATATGCCCCAGTGACGTCACATAGATGTATATACCCCAGTGATGTCACATAGATGTATATACCCCGGCACTGCCCCAGTGACATCACATAGATGTATATACCCCGGCACTGCCCCAGTGACGTCACATAGATGTATATGCCCAAGTGACGTCACATAGATGTATATACCCCAGCACTGCCCCAGTGACGTCACATAGATGTATATACCCCAGTGACGTCACATAGATGTATATACCCCAGCACTGCCCCAGTGACGTCACATAGATGTATATACCCCAGCACTGCCCCAGTGACGTCACATAGATGTATATACCCCGGCACTGCCCCAGTGACGTCACATAGATGTATATGCTCCAGTGATGTCACATAGATGTATATACCCCGGCACTGCCCCAGTGACGTCACATAGATGTATATACCCCAGCATTGCCCCAGTGACGTCACATAGATGTATATACCCCGGCACTGCCCCAGTGACGTCACATAGATGTATATACCCCGGCACTGCCCCAGTGACATCACATAGATGTATATACCCCGGCACTGCCCCAGTGACGTCACATAGATGTATATGCTCCAGTGATGTCACATAGATGTATATACCCCAGCACTGCCCCAGTGACGTCACATAGATGTATATACCCCGGCACTGCCCCAGTGACGTCACATAGATGTATATACCCCAGCATTGCCCCAGTGACGTCACATAGATGTATATACCCCTTCACTGCCCCAGTGACGTCACATAGATGTATATGCTCCAGTGATGTCACATAGATGTATATACCCCGGCACTGTCCCAGTGACGTCACATAGATGTATATACCCCAGCATTGCCCCAGTGACGTCACATAGATGTATATACCCCAGCATTGCCCCAGTGACGTCACATAGATGTATATACCCCAGCACTGCCCCAGTGACGTCACATAGATGTATATACCCCAGCACTGCCCCAGTGACGTCACATAGATGTATATACCCCGGCATTGCCCCAGTGACGTCACATAGATGTATATACCCCGGCATTGCCCCAGTGACGTCACATAGATGTATATACCCCGGCATTGCCCCAGTGACGTCACATAGATGTATATACCCCGGCACTGTCCCAGTGACGTCACATAGATGTATATGCTCCAGTGATGTCACATAGATGTATATACCCCGGCACTGCCCCAGTGACGTCACATAGATGTATATACCCCAGCATTGCCCCAGTGACATCACATAGATGTATATACCCCAGCACTGCCCCAGTGACGTCACATAGATGTATATACCCCGGCACTGCCCCAGTGACGTCACATAGATGTATATACCCCGGCACTGCCCCAGTGACGTCACATAGATGTATATGCTCCAGTGATGTCACATAGATGTATATACCCCAGCATTGCCCCAGTGACATCACATAGATGTATATACCCCGGCAATGCCCCAGTGATGTCACATAGATGTATATACCCCAGCACTGCCCCAGTGACGTCACATAGATGTATATGCCCCAGTGATGTCACATAGATGTATATACCCCAGCACTGCTCCAGTGACGTCACATAGATGTATATACCCCAGCACTGCCCCAGTGACGTCACATAGATGTATATGCTCCAGTGATGTCACATAGATGTATATACCCCAGCACTGCTCCAGTGACGTCACATAGATGTATATACCCCAGCACTGCCCCAGTGACGTCACATAGATGTATATGCTCCAGTGATGTCACATAGATGTATATACCCCGGCACTGCCCCAGTGACGTCACATAGATGTATATACCCCAGCATTGCCCCAGTGACATCACATAGATGTATATACCCCAGCACTGCTCCAGTGACGTCACATAGATGTATATACCCCAGCACTGCCCCAGTGACGTCACATAGATGTATATGCTCCAGTGATATCACATAGATGTATATACCCCAGCACTGCCCCAGTGACATCACATAGATGTATATACCCCAGCACTGCCCCAGTGACGTCACATAGATGTATATACCCCAGCAATGCTGCAGTGACGTCACATAGATGTATATACCCCGGCACTGCCCCAGTGACGTCACATAGATGTATATACCCCGGCACTGCCCCAGTGACGTCACATAGATGTATATGCTCCAGTGATGTCCCATAGATGTATATACCCCGGCACTGCCCCAGTGACGTCACATAGATGTATATACCCCAGCATAGCCCCAGTGACATCACATAGATGTATATACCCCGGAACTGCCCCAGTGATGTCACATAGATGTATATACCCCAGCACTGCCCCAGTGACGTCACATAGATGTATATGCCCCAGTGATGTCACATAGATGTATATACCCCAGCACTGCTCCAGTGACGTCACATAGATGTATATACCCCAGCACTGCCCCAGTGACGTCACATAGATGTATATGCTCCAGTGATGTCACATAGATGTATATACCCCAGCACTGCTCCAGTGACGTCACATAGATGTATATACCCCGGCACTGCCCCAGTGACGTCACATAGATGTATATGCTCCAGTGATGTCACATAGATGTATATACCCCAGCACTGCTCCAGTGACGTCACATAGATGTATATACCCCGGCACTGCCCCAGTGACGTCACATAGATGTATATACCCCGGCATTGCCCCAGTGACGTCACATAGATGTATATACCCCGGCATTGCCCCAGTGACGTCACATAGATGTATATACCCCGGCACTGTCCCAGTGACGTCACATAGATGTATATGCTCCAGTGATGTCACATAGATGTATATACCCCGGCACTGCCCCAGTGACGTCACATAGATGTATATACCCCAGCATTGCCCCAGTGACATCACATAGATGTATATACCCCAGCACTGCCCCAGTGACGTCACATAGATGTATATACCCCGGCACTGCCCCAGTGACGTCACATAGATGTATATACCCCGGCACTGCCCCAGTGACGTCACATAGATGTATATGCTCCAGTGATGTCACATAGATGTATATACCCCAGCATTGCCCCAGTGACATCACATAGATGTATATACCCCGGCAATGCCCCAGTGATGTCACATAGATGTATATACCCCAGCACTGCCCCAGTGACGTCACATAGATGTATATGCCCCAGTGATGTCACATAGATGTATATACCCCAGCACTGCTCCAGTGACGTCACATAGATGTATATACCCCAGCACTGCCCCAGTGACGTCACATAGATGTATATGCTCCAGTGATGTCACATAGATGTATATACCCCAGCACTGCTCCAGTGACGTCACATAGATGTATATACCCCAGCACTGCCCCAGTGACGTCACATAGATGTATATGCTCCAGTGATGTCACATAGATGTATATACCCCGGCACTGCCCCAGTGACGTCACATAGATGTATATACCCCAGCATTGCCCCAGTGACATCACATAGATGTATATGCCCCAGTGATGTCACATAGATGTATATACCCCAGCACTGCTCCAGTGACGTCACATAGATGTATATACCCCAGCACTGCCCCAGTGACGTCACATAGATGTATATGCTCCAGTGATATCACATAGATGTATATACCCCAGCACTGCCCCAGTGACATCACATAGATGTATATACCCCAGCACTGCTCCAGTGATGTCACATAGATGTATATACCCCGGCACTGCCCCAGTGATATCACATAGATGTATATACCCCAGTGACGTCACATAGATGTATATACCCCGGCATTGCCCCAGTGACATCACATAGATGTATATACCCCGGCACTGCTCCAGTGACATCACATAGATGTATATACCCCAGTGACGTCACATAGATGTATATACCCCGGCATTGCCCCAGTGACATCACATAGATGTATATACCCCAGCACTGCTCCAGTGACGTCACATAGATGTATATACCCCGGCACTGCCCCAGTGACGTCACATAGATGTATATACCCCAGCATTGCCCCAGTGACGTCACATAGATGTATATACCCCAGTGACGTCACATAGATGTATATACCCCAGCATTGCCCCAGTGACATCACATAGATGTATATACCCCAGCACTGCTCCAGTGACGTCACATAGATGTATATACCCCGGCACTGCCCCAGTGATATCACATAGATGTATATACCCCAGTGACGTCACATAGATGTATATACCCCGGCATTGCCCCAGTGACATCACATAGATGTATATACCCCGGCACTGCTCCAGTGACATCACATAGATGTATATACCCCAGTGACGTCACATAGATGTATATACCCCGGCATTGCCCCAGTGACATCACATAGATGTATATACCCCAGCACTGCTCCAGTGACGTCACATAGATGTATATACCCCGGCACTGCCCCAGTGACGTCACATAGATGTATATACCCCAGCATTGCCCCAGTGACGTCACATAGATGTATATGCTCCAGTGATGTCACATAGATGTATATACCCCAGCACTGCTCCAGTGACGTCACATAGATGTATATACCCCAGCATTGCCCCAGTGACATCACATAGATGTATATACCCCGGCACTGCCCCAGTGACATCACATAGATGTATATACCCCAGCATTGCCCCAGTGACGTCACATAGATGTATATACCCCAGCACTGCTCCAGTGACGTCACATAGATGTATATACCCCAGCACTGCCCCAGTGACGTCACATAGATGTATATACCCCAGCATTGCCCCAGTGACGTCACATAGATGTATATACCCCAGCACTGCCCCAGTGACGTCACATAGATGTATATACCCCGGCACTGCCCCAGTGACATCACATAGATGTATATACCCCAGCATTGCCCCAGTGACGTCACATAGATGTATATACCCCAGCACTGCTCCAGTGATGTCACATAGATGTATATACCCCGGCACTGCCCCAGTGACGTCACATAGATGTATATACCCCAGCACTGCCCCAGTGACGTCACATAGATGTATATGCCCCAGTGATGTCACATAGATGTATATACCCCAGCACTGCTCCAGTGACGTCACATAGATGTATATACCCCAGCACTGCCCCAGTGACGTCACATAGATGTATATGCTCCAGTGATGTCAAATAGATGTATATACCCCAGCATTGCCCCAGTACACGGGGGGATGCCACTCAGTGTATATAAGGGGGGGTCAGTCACTGACGGTACACTTAGAGGCATCCCCCCGTGTACAGTCAGTGACTGACCCCCCTTATATACACTGAGTGGCATCCCCCCGTGTACCGTCAGTGACTGACCCCCCCCTTATATACACTGAGTGGCAGCCCCCCGTGTACCGTCAGTGACTGACCTCCCTTATATACACTGAGTGGCATCCCCCCGTGTACCGTCAGTGACTGACCCCCCCCTTATATACACTGAGTGGCGTCCCCCCGTGTACCGTCAGTGACTGACCCCCCCTTATATACACTGAGTGGCATCCCCCCGTGTACCGTCAGTGACTGACCCCCCCTAATATACACTGAGTGGCATCCCCCCGTGTACCGTCAGTGACTGACCCCCCCCCCCTTATATACACTTAGAGGCATCCCCCCGTGTACAGTCAGTGACTGACCCCCCTTATATACACTGAGTGGCATCCCCCCGTGTACCGTCAGTGACTGACCCCCCCCCTTATATACACTTAGAGGCATCCCCCCGTGTACAGTCAGTGACTGACCCCCCTTATATACAGTGAGTGGCATCCCCCTCGTGCACCGTCAGTGACTGACCCCCCTTATATACACTGAGTGGCATCCTTCCGTGTACCGTCAGTGACTGACCCCCCTTATATACACTGAGTGGCATCCCCCCGTGTACCGTCAGTGACTGACCCCCCCCCCTTATATACAGTGAGTGGCATCCCCCGTGTACCGTCAGTGACTGACCCCCCTTATATACAGTGAGTGGCATCCCCCCCGTGTACCGTCAGTGACTGACCCCCCCTTATATACACTGAGTGGCATCCCCCCGTGTACCGTCAGTGACTGACCCCTCCTTATATACACTGAGTGGCATCCCCCCGTGTACCGTCAGTGACTGACTCCCCCTTATATACAGTGAGTGGCATCCCCCCGTGTACCGTCAGTGACTGACCCCCCTTATATACACTAAGTGGCATCCCCCCGTGTACCGTCAGTGACTGACCCCCCCCTTATATACACTGAGTGGCATCCCCCCGTGTACCGTCAGTGACTGACCCCCCCCCCCCTTATATACACTTAGAGGCATCCCCCCGTGTACAGTCAGTGACTGACCCCCCTTATATACACTGAGTGGCATCCCCCCGTGTACCGTCAGTGACTGACCCCCCCCCTTATATACACTTAGAGGCATCCCCCCGTGTACAGTCAGTGACTGACCCCCCTTATGTACACTGAGTGGCATCCCCCCGTGTACTGTCAGTGACTGACCTCCCTTATATACAGTGAGTGGCGTCCCCCCGTGTACCGTCAGTGACTGACCTCCCTTATATACACTGAGTGGCATCCCCCCGTGTACCGTCAGTGACTGACCCCCCCCTTATATACACTGAGTGGCGTCCCCCCGTGTACCGTCAGTGACTGACCCCCCCTTATATACACTTAGAGGCATCCCCCCCGTGTACCGTCAGTGACTGACCCCCCCTTATATACACTGAGTGGCAGCCCCCCGTGTACCGTCAGTGACTGACCTCCCTTATATACACTGAGTGGCATCCCCCGTGTACCGTCAGTGACTGACCCCCCCTAATATACACTGAGTGGCATCCCCCCGTGTACCGTCAGTGACTGACCCCCCCCTTATATACACTTAGAAGCATCCCCCCGTGTACCGTCAGTGACTGACCCCCCCCCCTTATATACACTTAGAGGCATCCCCCCGTGTACAGTCAGTGACTGACCCCCCCTTATATACACTGAGTGGCATCCCCCCGTGTACCGTCAGTGACTGACCCCCCCCTTATATACACTTAGAGGCATCCCCCCGTGTACCGTCAGTGACTGACCCCCCCCTTATATACACTTAGAAGCATCCCCCCGTGTACCGTCAGTGACTGACCCCCCCCCTTATATACACTGAGTGGCATCCCCCCGTGTACAGTCAGTGACTGACCCCCCCTTATATACACTGAGTGGCATCCCCCCGTGTACCGTCAGTGACTGACCCCCCCCTTATATACACTTAGAGGCATCCCCCCGTGTACCGTCAGTGACTGACCCCCCCCTTATATACACTTAGAAGCATCCCGCCGTGTACCGTCAGTGACTGACCCCCCCCCTTATATACACTGAGTGGCATCCCCCCGTGTACCGTCAGTGACTGACCCCCCCCTTATATACACTGAGTGGCATCCCCCCGTGTACCGTCAGTGACTGACCCCCCCTTATATACACTGAGTGGCATCACCCCGTGTACCGTCAGTGACTGACCCCCCCCCTTATATACACTTAGAGGCGTCCCCCCGTGTACAGTCAGTGACTGACCCCCCTTATATACACTGAGTGGCATCCCCCTCGTGCACCGTCAGTGACTGACCCCCCTTATATACACTGAGTGGCATCCCCCCGTGTACAGTCAGTGACTGACCCCCCTTATATACACTGAGTGGCATCCCCCCGTGTACCGTCAGTGACTGACCCCCCCTTATATACACTTAGAGGCATCCCCCCGTGTACAGTCAGTGACTGACCCCCCTTATATACACTGAGTGGCATCCCCCGTGTACCGTCAGTGACTGACCTCCCTTATATACACTGAGTGGCATCCCCCCGTGTACCGTCAGTGACTGACCCCCCCCTTATATACACTGAGTGGCGTCCCCCCGTGTACCGTCAGTGACTGACCCCCCTTATATACACTGAGTGGCATCCCCCCGTGTACCGTCAGTGACTGACCCCCCCTAATATACACTGAGTGGCATCCCCCCGTGTACAGTCAGTGACTGACCCCCCCCCCCTTATATACACTTAGAGGCATCCCCCCGTGTACCGTCAGTGACTGACCCCCCCCTTATATACACTTAGAGGCATCCCCCCGTGTACCGTCAGTGACTGACCCCCCCTTATATACACTTAGAGGCATCCCCCCGTGTACAGTCAGTGACTGACCCCCCCTTATATACACTGAGTGGCATCCCCCCGTGTACCGTCAATGACTGACCCCCCCCTTATATACACTGAGTGGCATCCCCCCGTGTACCGTCAGTGACTGACCCCCCCCTTATATACACTGAGTGGCATCCCCCCGTGTACAGTCAGTGACTGACCCCCCTTATATACAGTGAGTGGCATCCCCCCGTGTACCGTCAGTGACTGACCCCCCTTATATACACTTAGAGGCATCCCCCCGTGTACCGTCAGTGACTGACCCCCCCCATTATATACACTTAGAGGCATCCCCCCGTGTACAGTCAGTGACTGACCCCCCCTTATATACACTGAGTGGCATCCCCCCGTGTACCGTCAGTGACTGACCCCCCCCTTATATACACTGAGTGGCATCCCCCCGTGTACCGTCAGTGACTGACCCCCCCTTATATACACTGAGTGGCATCCCCCCCGTGTACCGTCAGTGACTGACCCCCCTTATATACACTGAGTGGCATCCCCCCGTGTACCGTCAGTGACTGACCCCCCCCCCCCCTTATATACACTTAGAGGCATCCCCCCGTGTACCGTCAGTGACTGACCCCCCCCTTATATACACTGAGTGGCATCCCCCCGTGTACCGTCAATGACTGACCCCCCCTTATATACACTTAGGGGCATCCCCCCGTGTACAGTCAGTGACTGACCCCCCTTATATACACTGAGTGGCATCCCCCCGTGTACCGTCAGTGACTGACCCCCCCCCCCCTTATATACACTTAGAGGCATCCCCCCGTGTACAGTCAGTGACCCCCCCCCCCCTTATATACACTTAGAGGCATCCCCCCGTGTACAGTCAGTGACTGACCCCCCTTATATACACTGAGTGGCATCCTCCCGTGTACCGTCAGTGACTGACCCCCCTTATATACACTGAGTGGCATCCCCCCGTGTACCGTCAGTGACTGACCCCCCCCCCCTTATATACAGTGAGTGGCATCCCCCCGTGTACCGTCAGTGACTGACCCCCCTTATATACACTGAGTGGCATCCCCCCGTGTACCGTCAGTGACTGACCCCCCCATATATACACTGAGTGGCATCCCCCCGTGTACCGTCAGTGACTGACCCCCCTTATATACAGTGAGTGGCATCCCCCCGTGTACCATCAGTGACTGACCCCCCTTATATACACTGAGTGGCATCCTCCCGTGTACCGTCAGTGACTGACCCCCCTTATATACACTGAGTGGCATCCCCCCGTGTACCGTCAGTGACTGACCCCCCCCCCCTTATATACAGTGAGTGGCATCCCCCCGTGTACCGTCAGTGACTGACCCCCCTTATATACACTGAGTGGCATCCCCCCCGTGTACCGTCAGTGACTGACCCCCCCTTATATACACTGAGTGGCATCCCCCCGTGTACCGTCAGTGACTGACCCCCCCTTATATACACTGAGTGGCATCCCCCCGTGTACCGTCAGTGACTGACTCCCCCTTATATACAGTGAGTGGCATCCCCCCGTGTACCGTCAGTGACTGACCCCCCCTTATATACACTTAGAGGCATCCCCCCGTGTACAGTCAGTGACTGACCCCCCTTATATACACTGAGTGGCATCCCCCTCGTGCACCGTCAGTGACTGACCCCCCTTATATACACTTAGAGGCATCCCCCCGTGTACAGTCAGTGACTGACCCCCCTTATATACACTGAGTGGCATCCCCCTCGTGCACAGTCAGTGACTGACCCCCCTTATATACACTGAGTGGCATCCCCCCGTGTACCGTCAGTGACTGACCCCCCCCTTATATACACTTAGAGGCATCCCCCCGTGTACAGTCAGTGACTGACCCCCCTTATATACACTGAGTGGCATCCCCCCGTGTACCGTCAGTGACTGACCCCCCCTTATATACACTTAGAGGCATCCCCCCGTGTACAGTCAGTGACTGACTGACCCCCCTTATATACACTGAGTGGCATCCCCCCGTGTACCGTCAGTGACTGACCCCCCCCCTTATATACACTTAGAGGCATCCCCCCGTGTACCGTCAGTGACTGACCCCCCTTATATACACTGAGTGGCATCCCCCCGTGTACCGTCAGTGACTGACCCCCCCCTTATATACACTGAGTGGCATTCCCCCGTGTACCGTCAGTGACTGAACCCCCCTTATATACACTGAGTGGCATCCCCCCGTGTACCGTCAGTGACTGACCCCCCCCCTTATATACACTTAGAGGCATCCCCCCGTGTACAGTCAGTGACTGACCCCCCTTATATACACTGAGTGGCATCCCCCTCGTGCACCGTCAGTGACTCACCCCCCTTATATACACTGAGTGGCATCCCCCCGTGTACCGTCAGTGACTGACCCCCCCCTTATATACACTGAGTGGCATCCCCCCGTGTACAGTCAGTGACTGACCCCCCCCTTTTATACAGTGAGTGGCATCCCCCCGTGTACCGTCAGTGACTGACCCCCCCTTATATACACTGAGTGGCATCCCCCCGTGTACCGTCAGTGACTGACCCCCCCTTATATACAGTGAGCGGCATCCCCCCGTGTACCGTCAGTGACTGACCCCCCTTATATACAGTGAGTGGCATCCCCCCGTGTACCGTCAGTGACTGACCCCCCCTTATATACACTGAGTGGCATCCCCCCGTGTACCGTCAGTGACTGACTCCCCCTTATATACAGTGAGTGGCATCCCCCCGTGTACCGTCAGTGACTGACCCCCCCCTTATATACACTGAGTGGCGTCCCCCCGTGTACTGTCAGTGACTGACCCCCCCCTTATATACACTGAGTGGCAGCCCCCCGTGTACCGTCAGTGACTGACCCCCCCCTTATATACACTGAGTGGCATCCCCCCGTGTACCGTCAGTGACTGACCCCCCTTATATACACTGAGTGGCATCCTCCCGTGTACCATCAGTGACTGACCCCCCTTATATACACTGAGTGGCATCCCCCCGTGTACCGTCAGTGACTGACCCCCCCCCTTATATACAGTGAGTGGCATCCCCCCGTGTACCGTCAGTGACTGACCCCCCCTTATATACAGTGAGTGGCATCCCCCCGTGTACCGTCAGTGACTGACCCCCCCCTTATATACACTGAGTGGCATCCCCCCGTGTACCGTCAGTGACTGACCCCCCCTTATATACACTGAGTGGCATCCCCCCGTGTACCGTCAGTGACTGACCCCCCCCTTATATACACTGAGTGGCATCCCCCCGTGTACCGTCAGTGACTGACCCCCCCTTATATACACTGAGTGGCATCCCCCCGTGTACCGTCAGTGACTGACTCCCCCTTATATACAGTGAGTGGCATCCCCCCGTGTACCGTCAGTGACTGACCCCCCTTATATACACTGAGTGGCATCCCCCCGTGTACCGTCAGTGACTGACCCCCCTTATATACACTGAGTGGCATCCCCCCGTGTACCGTCAGTGACTGACCCCCCCTAATATACACTGAGTGGCATCCCCCCGTGTACCGTCAGTGACTGACCCCCCCCTTATATACACTGAGTGGCGTCCCCCCGTGTACCGTCAGTGACTGACCCCCCCTTATATACACTTAGAGGCATCCCCCCGTGTACCGTCAGTGACTGACCCCCCCTTATATACACTGAGTGGCAGCCCCCCGTGTACCGTCAGTGACTGACCTCCCTTATATACACTGAGTGGCATCCCCCGTGTACCGTCAGTGACTGACCCCCCCTAATATACACTGAGTGGCATCCCCCCGTGTACCGTCAGTGACTGACCCCCCCTAATATACACTGAGTGGCATCCCCCCGTGTACCGTCAGTGACTGACCCCCCCCTTATATACACTTAGAGGCATCCCCCCGTGTACCGTCAGTGACTGACCCCCCCCCCCTTATATACACTTAGAGGCATCCCCCCGTGTACAGTCAGTGACTGACCCCCCCTTATATACACTGAGTGGCATCCCCCCGTGTACCGTCAGTGACTGACCCCCCCCTTATATACACTGAGTGGCATCCCCCCGTGTACCGTCAGTGACTGACCCCCCCTTATATACACTGAGTGGCATCCCCCCGTGTACAGTCAGTGACTGACCCCCCCCTTATATACACTTAGAGGCATCCCCCCGTGTACAGTCAGTGACTGACCCCCCTTATATACACTGAGTGGCATCCCCCTCGTGCACCGTCAGTGACTGACCCCCCTTATATACACTGAGTGGCATCCCCCCGTGTACCGTCAGTGACTGACCCCCCCCCTTATATACACTTAGAGGCATCCCCCCGTGTACCGTCAGTGACTGACCCCCCCCCCCCCTTATATACACTTAGAGGCATCCCCCCGTGTACAGTCAGTGACTGACCCCCCTTATATACACTGAGTGGCATCCCCCCGTGTACCGTCAGTGACTGACCCCTCCTTATATACACTTAGAGGCATCCCCCCGTGTACAGTCAGTGACTGACCCCCCTTATATACACTGAGTGGCATCCCCCCGTGTACCGTCAGTGACTGACCCCCCCCCTTATATACACTGAGTGGCAGCCCCCCGTGTACCGTCAGTGACTGACCTCCCTTATATACACTGAGTGGCATCCCCCCGTGTACCGTCAGTGACTGACCCCCCCCTTATATACACTGAGTGGCGTCCCCCCGTGTACCGTCAGTGACTGACCCCCCTTATATACACTGAGTGGCATCCCCCCGTGTACCGTCAGTGACTGACCCCCCCTAATATACACTGAGTGGCATCCCCCCGTGTACCGTCAGTGACTGACCCCCCCCCCCCTTATATACACTTAGAGGCATCCCCCCGTGTACAGTCAGTGACTGACCCCCCTTATATACACTGAGTGGCATCCCCCCGTGTACCGTCAGTGACTGACCCCCCCCCTTATATACACTTAGAGGCATCCCCCCGTGTACAGTCAGTGACTGACCCCCCTTATATACAGTGAGTGGCATCCCCCTCGTGCACCGTCAGTGACTGACCCCCCCCTTATATACACTGAGTGGCATCCTCCCGTGTACCGTCAGTGACTGACCCCCCTTATATACAGTGAGTGGCATCCCCCTCGTGCACCGTCAGTGACTGACCCCCCTTATATACACTGAGTGGCATCCTCCCGTGTACCGTCAGTGACTGACCCCCCTTATATACACTGAGTGGCATCCCCCCGTGTACCGTCAGTGACTGACCCCCCCCCTTATATACAGTGAGTGGCATCCCCCCGTGTACCGTCAGTGACTGACCCCCCTTATATACAGTGAGTGGCATCCCCCCGTGTACCGTCAGTGACTGACCCCCCCTTATATACACTGAGTGGCATCCCCCCGTGTACCGTCAGTGACTGACCCCCCCTTATATACACTGAGTGGCATCCCCCCGTGTACCGTCAGTGACTGACTCCCCCTTATATACAGTGAGTGGCATCCCCCCGTGTACCGTCAGTGACTGACCCCCCCCTTATATACACTGAGTGGCGTCCCCCCGTGTACAGTCAGTGAATGACCCTCCTTATATACACTGAGTGGCATCCCCCCGTGTACCGTCAGTGACTGACCTCCCTTATATACAGTGAGTGGCGTCCCCCCGTGTACCGTCAGTGACTGACCTTCCTTATATACACTGAGTGGCATCCCCCCGTGTACCGTCAGTGACTGACCCCCCCCTTATATACACTGAGTGGCGTCCCCCCGTGTACCGTCAGTGACTGACCCCCCCTTATATACACTTAGAGGCATCCCCCCGTGTACCGTCAGTGACTGACCCCCCCTTATATACACTGAGTGGCAGCCCCCCGTGTACCGTCAGTGACTGACCTCCCTTATATACACTGAGTGGCATCCCCCCGTGTACCGTCAGTGACTGACCCCCCTTATATACACTGAGTGGCATCCCCCCGTGTACCGTCAGTGACTGACCCCCCCCTTATATACACTGAGTGGCATCCCCCCGTGTACCGTCAGTGACTGACCCCCCCTTATATACACTGAGTGGCATCCCCCCGTGTACCGTCAGTGACTGACCCCCCCCTTATATACACTGAGTGGCGTCCCCCCGTGTACAGTCAGTGACTGACCCCCCTTATATACAGTGAGTGGCATCCCCCCGTGTACCGTCAGTGACTGACCCCCCTTATATACAGTGAGTGGCGTCCCCCCGTGTACCGTCAGTGACTGACCCCCCCTTATATACACTGAGTGGCATCCCCCCGTGTACCGTCAGTGACTGACCCCCCCCTTATATACACTGAGTGGCGTCCCCCCGTGTACAGTCAGTGACTGACCCCCCTTATATACAGTGAGTGGCATCCCCCCGTGTACCGTCAGTGACTGACCCCCCTTATATACACTGAGTGGCATCCCCCCGTGTACCGTCAGTGACTGACCTCCCTTATATACACTGAGTGGCATCCCCCCGTGTACCGTCAGTGGCTGACCCCCCCCCCCCTTATATACACTGAGTGGCATCCCCCCGTGTACCGTCAGTGACTGACCCCCCCCCTTATATACACTGAGTGGCGTCCCCCCGTGTACCGTCAGTGACTGACCTCCCCCCTTATATACACTGAGTGGCGTCCCCCCGTGTACCGTCAGTGGCTGACCTCCCTTATATACACTGAGTGGCATCCCCCCGTGTACCGTCAGTGACTGACCCCCCCCCTTATATACACTGAGTGGCAGCCCCCCGTGTACCGTCAGTGACTGACCTCCCTTATATACACTGAGTGGCATCCCCCCGTGTACCGTCAGTGACTGACCCCCCTTATATACACTGAGTGGCATCCCCCCGTGTACCGTCAGTGACTGACCCCCCCCTTATATACACTGAGTGGCATCCCCCCGTGTACAGTCAGTGGCTGACCTCCCTTATATACACTGAGTGGCATCCCCCCGTGTACAGTCAGTGACTGACCCCCCCTTATATACAGTGAGTGGCATCCCCCCGTGTACGGTCAGTGACTGACCCCCCTTATATACAGTGAGTGGCATCCCCCCGTGTACCGTCAGTGACTGACCCCCCCCCTTATATACACTTAGAGGCATCCCCCCGTGTACAGTCAGTGACCCCCCCCCCTTATATACACTTAGAGGCATCCCCCTTATATACACTGAGTGGCATCCTCCCGTGTACCGTCAGTGACTGACCCCCCTTATATACACTGAGTGGCATCCCCCCGTGTACCGTCAGTGACTGACCCCCCCCCTTATATACACTGAGTGGCATCCCCCCGTGTACCGTCAGTGACTGACCCCCCCTTATATACAGTGAGTGGCATCCCCCCGTGTACCGTCAGTGACTGACCCCCCTTATATACAGTGAGTGGCATCCCCCCGTGTACCGTCAGTGACTGACCCCCCCTTATATACACTGAGTGGCATCCCCCCGTGTACCGTCAGTGACTGACCCCCCCTTATATACACTGAGTGGCATCCCCCCGTGTACCGTCAGTGACTGACTCCCCCTTATATACAGTGAGTGGCATCCCCCCGTGTACCGTCAGTGACTGACCCCCCCTTATATACACTTAGAGGCATCCCCCCGTGTACAGTCAGTGACTGACCCCCCTTATATACACTGAGTGGCATCCCCCTCGTGCACCGTCAGTGACTGACCCCCCTTATATACACTTAGAGGCATCCCCCCGTGTACAGTCAGTGACTGACCCCCCTTATATACACTGAGTGGCATCCCCCCGTGTACCGTCAGTGACTGACCCCCCCCCCTTATATACACTTAGAGGCATCCCCCCGTGTACAGTCAGTGACCCCCCCCCCTTATATACACTTAGAGGCATCCCCCTTATATACACTGAGTGGCATCCCCCCGTGTACCGTCAGTGACTGACCCCCCTTATATACACTGAGTGGCATCCCCCCGTGTACCGTCAGTGACTGACCCCCCCCCCCCTTATATACAGTGAGTGGCATCCCCCGTGTACCGTCAGTGACTGACCCCCCTTATATACAGTGAGTGGCATCCCCCCGTGTACCGTCAGTGACTGACCCCCCTTATATACACTGAGTGGCATCCCCCCGTGTACCGTCAGTGACTGACCCCCCCTTATATACACTGAGTGGCATCCCCCCGTGTACCGTCAGTGACTGACTCCCCCTTATATACAGTGAGTGGCATCCCCCCGTGTACCGTCAGTGACTGACCCCCCCCTTATATACACTTAGAGGCATCCCCCCGTGTACCGTCAGTGACTGACCCCCCCCTTATATACACTTAGAGGCATCCCCCCGTGTACCGTCAGTGACTGACCCCCCCCTTATATACACTTAGAGGCATCCCCCCGTGTACAGTCAGTGACTGACCCCCCTTATATACACTGAGTGGCATCCCCCCGTGTACCGTCAGTGACTGACCCCCCCCCTTATATACACTTAGAGGCATCCCCCCGTGTACCGTCAGTGACTGACCCCCCCTTATATACACTTAGAGGCATCCCCCCGTGTACCGTCAGTGACTGACCCCCCCCCTTATATACACTTAGAGGCATCCCCCCGTGTACAGTCAGTGACTGACCCCCCTTATATACACTGAGTGGCATCCCCCCGTGTACCGTCAGTGACTGACCCCCCCCTTATATACACTGAGTGGCATTCCCCCGTGTACCGTCAGTGACTGACCCCCCCTTATATACACTGAGTGGCATCCCCCCGTGTACCGTCAGTGACTGACCCCCCCCTTATATACACTTAGAGGCATCCCCCCGTGTACCGTCAGTGACTGACCCCCCCCTTATATACACTTAGAGGCATCCCCCCGTGTACAGTCAGTGACTGACCCCCCTTATATACACTGAGTGGCATCCCCCCGTGTACCGTCAGTGACTGACCCCCCCCCTTATATACACTTAGAGGCATCCCCCCGTGTACAGTCAGTGACTGACCCCCCTTATATACACTGAGTGGCATCCCCCCGTGTACCGTCAGTGACTGACCCCCCCCTTATATACACTTAGAGGCATCCCCCCGTGTACAGTCAGTGACTGACCCCCCTTATATACACTGAGTGGCATCCCCCTCGTGCACCGTCAGTGACTCACCCCCCTTATATACACTGAGTGGCATCCCCCCGTGTACCGTCAGTGACTGACCCCCCCCTTATATACACTGAGTGGCATCCCCCCGTGTACAGTCAGTGACTGACCCCCCCCTTTTATACAGTGAGTGGCATCCCCCCGTGTACCGTCAGTGACTGACTCCCCCTTATATACACTGAGTGGCATCCCCCCGTGTACGGTCAGTGACTGACCCCCCTTATATACAGTGAGTGGCATCCCCCCGTGTACCGTCAGTGACTGACCCCCCCTTATATACACTGAGTGGCATCCCCCCGTGTACCGTCAGTGACTGACTCCCCCTTATATACAGTGAGTGGCATCCCCCCGTGTACCGTCAGTGACTGACCCCCCCTTATATACACTGAGTGGCGTCCCCCCGTGTACTGTCAGTGACTGACCCCCCCCTTATATACACTGAGTGGCAGCCCCCCGTGTACCGTCAGTGACTGACCTCCCTTATATACACTGAGTGGCATCCCCCCGTGTACCGTCAGTGACTGACCCCCCTTATATACACTGAGTGGCATCCCCCCGTGTACCGTCAGTGACTGACCCCCCCCTTATATACACTGAGTGGCATCCCCCCGTGTACCGTCAGTGACTGACCCCCCCTTATATACACTGAGTGGCATCCCCCCGTGTACCGTCAGTGACTGACCCCCCCCTTATATACACTGAGTGGCGTCCCCCCGTGTACAGTCAGTGACTGACCCCCCTTATATACAGTGAGTGGCATCCCCCCGTGTACCGTCAGTGACTGACCCCCCTTATATACAGTGAGTGGCGTCCCCCCGTGTACCGTCAGTGACTGACCCCCCCTTATATACACTGAGTGGCATCCCCCCGTGTACCGTCAGTGACTGACCCCCCCCTTATATACACTGAGTGGCGTCCCCCCGTGTACAGTCAGTGACTGACCCCCCTTATATATAGTGAGTGGCATCCCCCCGTGTACCGTCAGTGACTGACCCCCCTTATATACACTGAGTGGCATCCCCCCGTGTACCGTCAGTGACTGACCCCCCTTATATACACTGAGTGGCATCCCCCCGTGTACCGTCAGTGACTGACCTCCCTTATATACACTGAGTGGCATCCCCCCGTGTACCGTCAGTGGCTGACCCCCCCCCCTTATATACACTGAGTGGCATCCCCCCGTGTACCATCAGTGACTGACCCCCCCTTATATACACTGAGTGGCATCCCCCCGTGTACCGTCAGTGACTGACCCCCCCCTTATATACACTGAGTGGCGTCCCCCCGTGTACCGTCAGTGACTGACCTCCCCCCTTATATACACTGAGTGGCGTCCCCCCGTGTACCATCAGTGACTGACCCCCCCTTATATACACTGAGTGGCATCCCCCCGTGTACCGTCAGTGACTGACCTCCCTTATATACACTGAGTGGCATCCCCCCGTGTACCGTCAGTGGCTGACCTCCCTTATATACACTGAGTGGCATCCCCCCGTGTACCGTCAGTGACTGACCCCCCCTTATATACACTGAGTGGCATCCCCCCGTGTACCGTCAGTGACTGACCCCCCCCCTTATATACACTTAGAGGCATCCCCCCGTGTACCGTCAGTGACTGACCCCCCTTATATACAGTGAGTGGCATCCCCCCGTGTACCGTCAGTGACTGACCCCCCTTATATACACTGAGTGGCATCCCCCCGTGTACAGTCAGTGACTGACCCCCCCTTATATACACTGAGTGGCATCCCCCCGTGTACCGTCAGTGACTGACCCCCCTTATATACACTGAGTGGCATCCCCCCGTGTACCGTCAGTGACTGACCCCCCTTATATACAGTGAGTGGCATCCCCCCGTGTACCGTCAGTGACTGACCCCCCTTATATACACTGAGTGGCATCCCCCCGTGTACCGTCAGTGACTGACCCCCCCTAATATACACTGAGTGGCATCCCCCCGTGTACCGTCAGTGACTGACCCCCCCCCTTATATACACTTAGAGGCATCCCCCCGTGTACAGTCAGTGACTGACCCCCCTTATATACACTGAGTGGCATCCCCCCGTGTACCGTCAGTGACTGACCCCCCTTATATACACTGAGTGGCATCCCCCCGTGTACAGTCAGTGACTGACCCCCCCTTATATACACTGAGTGGCATCCCCCCCGTGTACCGTCAGTGACTGACCCCCCCTTATATACACTGAGTGGCATCCCCCCGTGTACCGTCAGTGACTGACCCCCCTTATATACACTGAGTGGCATCCCCCCGTGTACCGTCAGTGACTGACCCACCCCCTTATACACACTGAGTGGCATCCCCCCCCGTGTACAGTCAGTGACTGACCCCCCTTATATACACTGAGTGGCATCCCCCCGTGTACCGTCAGTGACTGACCCCCCCCTTATATACACTGAGTGACATCCCCCCGTGTACCGTCAGTGACTGACCCCCCCTTATATACACTTAGTGGCATCCCCCCGTGTACAGTCAGTGACTGACCCCCCTTATATACACCGAGTGGCATCCCCCCCGTATACCGTCAGTGACTGACCCCCCCTCCTTATATACACTGAGTGGCATCCCCCCGTGTACCGTCAGTGACTGACCCCCCTTATATACACTCAGTGGCATCCCCCCGTGTACCGACTGACTGGCCCCCCCCCTTATATACACTGAGTGGCATCCCCCCGTGTACCGTCAGTGACTGACCCCCCCCCCCCTTATATACACTGAGTGGCATCCCCCCGTTTACCGTCAGTGACTGACCCCCCTTATATACACTGAGAGGCATCCCCCCGTGTACCGTCAGTGACTGACCCCCCCCCTTATATACACTGAGTGGCATCCCCCCGTGTACCGTCAGTGACTGACCCCCCCCTTATATACACTGAGTGGCATCCCCCCGTGTACCGTCAGTGACTGACCCCCCCCTTATATACACTGAGTGGCAGCCCCCCGTGTACCGTCAGTGACTGACCTCCCTTATATACACTGAGTGGCATCCCCCTCGTGCACCGTCAGTGACTCACCCCCCTTATATACACTGAGTGGCATCCCCCCGTGTACCGTCAGTGACTGACCCCCCCCTTATATACACTGAGTGGCATCCCCCCGTGTACAGTCAGTGACTGACCCCCCCCTTTTATACAGTGAGTGGCATCCCCCCGTGTACCGTCAGTGACTGACCCCCCCTTATATACACTGAGTGGCATCCCCCCGTGTACCGTCAGTGACTGACCCCCCCTTATATACAGTGAGTGGCATCCCCCCGTGTACGGTCAGTGACTGACCCCCCTTATATACAGTGAGTGGCATCCCCCCGTGTACCGACAGTGACTGACCCCCCCTTATATACACTGAGTGGCATCCCCCCGTGTACCGTCAGTGACTGACTCCCCCTTATATACAGTGAGTGGCATCCCGCCGTGTACCGTCAGTGACTGACCCCCCCCTTATATACACTGAGTGGCGTCCCCCCGTGTACTGTCAGTGACTGACCCCCCCTTATATACACTGAGTGGCAGCCCCCCGTGTACCGTCAGTGACTGACCTCCCTTATATACACTGAGTGGCATCCCCCCGTGTACCGTCAGTGACTGACCCCCCTTATATACACTGAGTGGCATCCCCCCGTGTACCGTCAGTGACTGACCCCCCCCTTATATACACTGAGTGGCGTCCCCCCGTGTACAGTCAGTGACTGACCCCCCCTTATATACACTGAGTGGCAGCCCCCCGTGTACCGTCAGTGACTGACTCCCCCTTATATACACTTAGAGGCATCCCCCCGTGTACCGTCAGTGACTGACCCCCCTTATATACACTGAGTGGCATCCCCCCGTGTACCGTCAGTGACTGACCCCCCCTTATATACACTGAGTGGCGTCCCCCCGTGTACAGTCAGTGACTGACCCCCCTTATATACACTGAGTGGCATCCCCCCGTGTACCGTCAGTGACTGACCCCCCCCTTATATACACTGAGTGGCATCCCCCCGTGTACCGTCAGTGACTGACCCCCCCCTTATATACACTGAGTGGCGTCCCCCCGTGTACAGTCAGTGACTGACCCCCCTTATATACAGTGAGTGGCATCCCCCCGTGTACCGTCAGTGACTGACCCCCCTTATATACAGTGAGTGGCGTCCCCCCGTGTACCGTCAGTGACTGACCCCCCCTTATATACACTGAGTGGCATCCCCCCGTGTACCGTCAGTGACTGACCCCCCCCTTATATACACTGAGTGGCGTCCCCCCGTGTACAGTCAGTGACTGACCCCCCTTATATACAGTGAGTGGCATCCCCCCGTGTACCGTCAGTGACTGACCCCCCTTATATACACTGAGTGGCATCCCCCCGTGTACCGTCAGTGACTGACCCCCCTTATATACACTGAGTGGCATCCCCCCGTGTACCGTCAGTGACTGACCTCCCTTATATACACTGAGTGGCATCCCCCCGTGTACCGTCAGTGGCTGACCCCCCCCCCCTTATATACACTGAGTGGCATCCCCCCGTGTACCGTCAGTGACTGACCCCCCCCTTATATACACTGAGTGGCGTCCCCCCGTGTACCGTCAGTGACTGACCTCCCCCTTATATACACTGAGTGGCGTCCCCCCGTGTACCGTCAGTGACTGACCTCCCTTATATACACTGAGTGGCATCCCCCCGTGTACCGTCAGTGGCTGACCTCCCTTATATACACTGAGTGGCATCCCCCCGTGTACCGTCAGTGACTGACCCCCCCTTATATACACTGAGTGGCATCCCCCCGTGTACCGTCAGTGACTGACCCCCCCCCTTATATACACTTAGAGGCATCCCCCCCGTGTACCGTCAGTGACTGACCCCCCTTATATACAGTGAGTGGCATCCCCACCGTGTACCGTCAGTGACTGACCCCCCCTAATATACACTGAGTGGCATCCCCCCGTGTACCGTCAGTGACTGACCCCCCCTTATATACACTGAGTGGCATCCCCCCGTGTACCGTCAGTGACTGACCCCCCCCCTTATATACACTTAGAGGCATCCCCCCGTGTACCGTCAGTGACTGACCCCCCTTATATACAGTGAGTGGCATCCCCACCGTGTACCGTCAGTGACTGACCCCCCCTAATATACACTGAGTGGCATCCCCCCGTGTACCGTCAGTGACTGACCCCCCCCTTATATACACTTAGAGGCATCCCCCCGTGTACAGTCAGTGACTGACCCCCCTTATATACACTGAGTGGCATCCCCCCGTGTACCGTCAGTGACTGACCCCCCCCTTATATACACTGAGTGGCATCCCCCCGTGTACCGTCAGTGACTGACCCCCCCTTATATACACTTAGAGGCATCCCCCCGTGTACAGTCAGTGACTGACCCCCCTTATATACACTGAGTGGCATCCCCCCGTGTACCGTCAGTGACTGACCCCCCCCTTATATACACTGAGTGGCATCCCCCCGTGTACCATCAGTGTCTGACCCCCCTTATATACACTGAGTGGCATCCCCCCGTGTACCGTCAGTGACTGACCTCCCTTATATACACTGAGTGGCATCCCCCCGTGTACCGTCAGTGACTGACCTCCCTTATATACACTGAGTGGCATCCCCCCGTGTACCGTCAGTGACTGACCTCCCTTATATACACTGAGTGGCATCCCCCCGTGTACCGTCAGTGGCTGACCTCCCTTATATACACTGAGTGGCATCCCCCCGTGTACCGTCAGTGACTGACCCCCCCTTATATACACTGAGTGGCATCCCCCCGTGTACCGTCAGTGACTGACCCCCCCCTTATATACACTGAGTGGCATCCCCCCGTGTACCATCAGTGTCTGACTCCCCTTATATACACTGAGTGGCATCCCCCCGTGTACCGTCAGTGACTGACCCCCCTTATATACACTGAGTGGCATCCCCCCGTGTACCGTCAGTGACTGACCCCCCTTATATACACTGAGTGGCATCCCCCCGTGTACCGTCAGTGACTGACCCCCCCTTATATACACTGAGTGGCATCCCCCCGTGTACCGTCAGTGACTGACCCCCCCCCCCTTATATACACTTAGAGGCATCCCCCCGTGTACAGTCAGTGACCCCCCCCCCTTATATACACTTAGAGGCATCCCCCTTATATACACTGAGTGGCATCCTCCCGTGTACCGTCAGTGACTGACCCCCCTTATATACACTGAGTGGCATCCCCCCGTGTACCGTCAGTGACTGACCCCCCTTATATACACTGAGTGGCATCCCCCCGTGTACCGTCAGTGACTGACCCCCCTTATATACACTGAGTGGCATCCCCCCGTGTACCGTCAGTGACTGACCCCCCCTTATATACACTGAGTGGCATCCCCCCGTGTACCGTCAGTGGCTGACCCCCCCCTTATATACACTGAGTGGCATCCCCCCGTGTACCGTCAGTGACTGACCCCCCCCCCTTATATACACTTAGAGGCATCCCCCTTATATACACTGAGTGGCATCCCCCCGTGTACCGTCAGTGACTGACCCCCCCTTATATACACTGAGTGGCATCCCCCCGTGTACCGTCAGTGGCTGACCTCCCTTATATACACTGAGTGGCATCCTCCCGTGTACCGTCAGTGACTGACCCCCCTTATATACACTGAGTGGCATCCCCCCGTGTACAGTCAGTGACTGACCCCCCTTATATACACTGAGTGGCATCCCCCCGTGTACCGTCAGTGACTGACCCCCCCCCCCCTTATATACACTTAGAGGCATCCCCCCGTGTACAGTCAGTGACCCCCCCCCCTTATATACACTTAGAGGCATCCCCCTTATATACACTGAGTGGCATCCTCCCGTGTACCGTCAGTGACTGACCCCCCTTATATACACTGAGTGGCATCCCCCCGTGTACCGTCAGTGACTGACCCCCCCCCTTATATACACTGAGTGGCATCCCCCCGTGTACCGTCAGTGACTGACCCCCCCTTATATACAGTGAGTGGCATCCCCCCGTGTACCGTCAGTGACTGACCCCCCTTATATACAGTGAGTGGCATCCCCCCGTGTACCGTCAGTGACTGACCCCCCCTTATATACACTGAGTGGCATCCCCCCGTGTACCGTCAGTGACTGACCCCCCCTTATATACACTGAGTGGCATCCCCCCGTGTACCGTCAGTGACTGACTCCCCCTTATATACAGTGAGTGGCATCCCCCCGTGTACCGTCAGTGACTGACCCCCCCTTATATACACTTAGAGGCATCCCCCCGTGTACAGTCAGTGACTGACCCCCCTTATATACACTGAGTGGCATCCCCCCGTGTACCGTCAGTGACTGACCCCCCCCCCTTATATACACTTAGAGGCATCCCCCCGTGTACAGTCAGTGACCCCCCCCCTTATATACACTTAGAGGCATCCCCCTTATATACACTGAGTGGCATCCTCCCGTGTACCGTCAGTGACTGACCCCCCTTATATACACTGAGTGGCATCCCCCCGTGTACCGTCAGTGACTGACCCCCCCCCCCCTTATATACACTTAGAGGCATCCCCCCGTGTACCGTCAGTGACCCCCCCCCTTATATACACTTAGAGGCATCCCCCTTATATACACTGAGTGGCATCCCCCGTGTACCGTCAGTGACTGACCCCCCTTATATACAGTGAGTGGCATCCCCCCGTGTTCCGTCAGTGACTGACCCCCCCTTATATACACTGAGTGGCATCCCCCCGTGTACCGTCAGTGACTGACCCCCCCTTATATACACTGAGTGGCATCCCCCCGTGTACCGTCAGTGACTGACTCCCCCTTATATACAGTGAGTGGCATCCCCCCGTGTACCGTCAGTGACTGACTCCCCCTTATATACAGTGAGTGGCATCCCCCCGTGTACAGTCAGTGACTGACCCCCCCTTATATGCACTGAGTGGCATCCCCCTCGTGCACCGTCAGTGACTGACCCCCCTTATATACACTTAGAGGCATCCCCCCGTGTACCGTCAGTGACTGACCCCCCCCTTATATACACTTAGAGGCATCCCCCCGTGTACAGTCAGTGACTGACCCCCCTTATATACACTGAGTGGCATCCCCCCGTGTACCGTCAGTGACTGACCCCCCCTTATATACACTTAGAGGCATCCCCCCGTGTACAGTCAGTGACTGACCCCCCCTTATATACACTGAGTGGCATCCCCCCGTGTACCGTCAGTGACTGACCCCCCCTTATATACACTTAGAGGCATCCCCCCGTGTACAGTCAGTGACTGACCCCCCCTTATATACACTGAGTGGCATCCCCCCGTGTACCGTCAGTGACTGACCCCCCTTATATACACTTAGAGGCATCCCCCCGTGTACAGTCAGTGACTGACCCCCCTTATATACACTGAGTGGCATCCCCCCGTGTACCGTCAGTGACTGACCCCCCCTTATATACACTTAGAGGCATCCCCCCGTGTACAGTCAGTGACTGACCCCCCCTTATATACACTGAGTGGCATCCCCCCGTGTACCGTCAGTGACTGACCCCCCCTTATATACACTTAGAGGCATCCCCCCGTGTACCGTCAGTGACTGACCCCCCCCCCTTATATACACTTAGAGGCATCCCCCCGTGTACAGTCAGTGACTGACCCCCCTTATATACACTTAGAGGCATCCCCCCGTGTACAGTCAGTGACTGACCCCCCTTATATACACTTAGAGGCATCCCCCCGTGTACAGTCAGTGACTGACCCCCCTTATATACACTGAGTGGCATCCCCCCGTGTACCGTCAGTGACTGACCCCCCCCTTATATACACTGAGTGGCGTCCCCCCGTGTACCGTCAGTGACTGACCCCCCCTTATATACACTGAGTGGCATCCCCCCGTGTACCGTCAGTGACTGACCCCCCCTTATATACACTGAGTGGCATCCCCCCGTGTACCGTCAGTGACTGACCCCCCCCTTATATACACTTAGAGGCATCCCCCCGTGTACCGTCAGTGACTGACCCCCCCCTTATATACACTTAGAGGCATCCCCCCGTGTACAGTCAGTGACTGACCCCCCTTATATACACTGAGTGGCATCCCCCCGTGTACCGTCAGTGACTGACCCCCCCCCTTATATACACTTAGAGGCATCCCCCCGTGTACAGTCAGTGACTGACCCCCCTTATATACACTGAGTGGCATCCCCCTCGTGCACCGTCAGTGACTCACCCCCCTTATATACACTGAGTGGCATCCCCCCGTGTACCGTCAGTGACTGACCCCCCCCTTATATACACTGAGTGGCGTCCCCCCGATTACTGTCAGTGACTGACCCCCCCTTATATACACTGAGTGGCAGCCCCCCGTGTACCGTCAGTGACTGACCTCCCTTATATACACTGAGTGGCATCCCCCCGTGTACCGTCAGTGACTGACCCCCCTTATATACACTGAGTGGCATCCCCCCGTGTACCGTCAGTGACTGACCCCCCCTTATATACAGTGAGTGGCATCCCCCCGTGTACGGTCAGTGACTGACCCCCCTTATATACAGTGAGTGGCATCCCCCCGTGTACCGTCAGTGACTGACCCCCCCTTATATACACTGAGTGGCATCCCCCCGTGTACCGTCAGTGACTGACTCCCCCTCATATACAGTGAGTGGCATCCCCCCGTGTACCGTCAGTGACTGACCCCCCCCTTATATACACTGAGTGGCGTCCCCCCGTGTACTGTCAGTGACTGACCCCCCCTTATATACACTGAGTGGCAGCCCCCCGTGTACCGTCAGTGACTGACCTCCCTTATATACACTGAGTGGCATCCCCCCGTGTACCGTCAGTGACTGACCCCCCTTATATACACTGAGTGGCATCCCCCCGTGTACCGTCAGTGACTGACCCCCCCTTATATACACTGAGTGGCATCCCCCCGTGTACCGTCAGTGACTGACCCCCCCTTATATACACTGAGTGGCATCCCCCCGTGTACCGTCAGTGACTGACCCCCCCCTTATATACAGTGAGTGGCGTCCCCCCGTGTACAGTCAGTGACTGACCCCCCTTATATACAGTGAGTGGCATCCCCCCGTGTACCGTCAGTGACTGACCCCCCTTATATACAGTGAGTGGCGTCCCCCCGTGTACCGTCAGTGACTGACCCCCCCTTATATACACTGAGTGGCATCCCCCCGTGTACCGTCAGTGACTGACCCCCCCCTTATATACACTGAGTGGCGTCCCCCCGTGTACAGTCAGTGACTGACCCCCCTTATATATAGTGAGTGGCATCCCCCCGTGTACCGTCAGTGACTGACCCCCCTTATATACACTGAGTGGCATCCCCCCGTGTACCGTCAGTGACTGACCCCCCTTATATACACTGAGTGGCATCCCCCCGTGTACCGTCAGTGACTGACCTCCCTTATATACACTGAGTGGCATCCCCCCGTGTACCGTCAGTGGCTGACCCCCCCCCCCCTTATATACACTGAGTGGCATCCCCCCGTGTACCATCAGTGACTGACCCCCCCTTATATACACTGAGTGGCATCCCCCCGTGTACCGTCAGTGACTGACCCCCCCCTTATATACACTGAGTGGCGTCCCCCCGTGTACCGTCAGTGACTGACCTCCCCCCTTATATACACTGAGTGGCGTCCCCCCGTGTACCATCAGTGACTGACCCCCCCTTATATACACTGAGTGGCATCCCCCCGTGTACCGTCAGTGACTGACCTCCCTTATATACACTGAGTGGCATCCCCCCGTGTACCGTCAGTGGCTGACCTCCCTTATATACACTGAGTGGCATCCCCCTGTGTACCGTCAGTGACTGACCCCCCCTTATATACACTGAGTGGCATCCCCCCGTGTACCGTCAGTGACTGACCCCCCCCCCTTATATACACTTAGAGGCATCCCCCCGTGTACCGTCAGTGACTGACCCCCCTTATATACAGTGAGTGGCATCCCCACCGTGTACCGTCAGTGACTGACCCCCCTAATATACACTGAGTGGCATCCCCCCGTGTACCGTCAGTGACTGACCCCCCCCTTATATACACTTAGAGGCATCCCCCCGTGTACAGTCAGTGACTGACCCCCCTTATATACACTGAGTGGCATCCCCCCGTGTACCGTCAGTGACTGACCCCCCTTATATACACTGAGTGGCATCCCCCCGTGTACAGTCAGTGACTGACCCCCCCTTATATACACTGAGTGGCATCCCCCCCGTGTACCGTCAGTGACTGACCCCCCTTATATACACTGAGTGGCATCCCCCCGTGTACCGTCAGTGACTGACCCCCCTTATATACACTGAGTGGCATCCCCCCGTGTACCGTCAGTGACTGACCCCCCCTTATATACACTGAGTGGCATCCCCCCGTGTACCGTCAGTGACTGACCCCCCCTTATATACACTGAGTGACATCCCCCCGTGTACCGTCAGTGACTGACCCCCCCTTATATACACTGAGTGGCATCCCCCCGTGTACCGTCAGTGACTGACCCCCCTTATATACACTCAGTGGCATCCCCCGTGTACTGTCAGTGACTGACCCCCCCCCCCTTATATACACTGAGTGGCATCCCCCCGTGTACTGTCAGTGACTGACCTCCCTTATATACACTCAGTGGCATCCCCCCGTGTACCGTCAGTGGCTGACCCCCCTTATATACACTCAGTGGCATCCCCCGTGTACTGTCAGTGACTGACCCCCCCTTATATACACTGAGTGGCATCCCCCCGTGTACCGTCAGTGACTGACCCCCCTTATATACACTCAGTGGCATCCCCCGTGTACTGTCAGTGACTGACCTCCCTTATATACACTGAGTGGCATCCCCCCGTGTACCGTCAGTGACTGACCCCCCTTATATACACTCAGTGGCATCCCCCGTGTACTGTCAGTGACTGACCCCCCCCCTTATATACACTGAGTGGCATCCCCCCGTGTACCGTCAGTGACTGACCCACCCCCTTATACACACTGAGTGGCATCCCCCCCC
Organism: Phyllobates terribilis; assembly: GCF_046119375.1. NCBI lineage: Eukaryota > Metazoa > Chordata > Amphibia > Anura > Dendrobatidae > Phyllobates > Phyllobates terribilis. The sequence goes on along the minus strand of NW_027362774.1, from coordinate 30,203,673 downwards.
GTGTACAGTCAGTGACTGACCCCCCTTATATACACTGAGTGGCATCCCCCCGTGTACCGTCAGTGACTGACCCCCCCCCTTATATACACTGAGTGACATCCCCCCGTGTACCGTCAGTGACTGACCCCCCCTTATATACACTTAGTGGCATCCCCCCGTGTACAGTCAGTGACTGACCCCCCTTATATACACCGAGTGGCATCCCCCCCGTATACCGTCAGTGACTGACCCCCCCTCCTTATATACACTGAGTGGCATCCCCCCGTGTACAGTCAGTGACTGACCCCCCTTATATACACTGAGTGGCATCCCCCCCGTGTACCGTCAGTGACTGACCCCCCTTATATACACTGAGTGGCATCCCCCCGTGTACCGTCAGTGACTGACCCCCCTTATATACACTGAGTGGCATCCCCCCGTGTACCGTCAGTGACTGACCCCCCCTTTATACACTGAGTGGCATCCCCCCGTGTACCGTCAGTGACTGACCCCCCCTTATATACACTGAGTGACATCCCCCCGTGTACCGTCAGTGACTGACCCCCCCTTATATACACTGAGTGGCATCCCCCCGTGTACCGTCAGTGACTGACCCCCCTTATATACACTCAGTGGCATCCCCCCGTGTACCGTCAGTGACTGACCCCCCCCTTATATACACTGAGTGACATCCCCCGTGTACAGTCAGTGACTGACCCCCCTTATATACAGTGAGTGGCATCCCCCCGTGTACTGTCAGTGACTGACCCCCCCCTTATATACACTGAGTGGCATCCCCCCGTGTACAGTCAGTGACTGACCCCCCTTATATACACTGAGTGGCATCCCCCCGTGTACCGTCAGTGACTGACCCCCCCCTTATATACACTGAGTGACATCCCCCCGTGTACCGTCAGTGACTGACCCCCCCTTATATACACTTAGTGGCATCCCCCGTGTACAGTCAGTGACTGACCCCCTTTATATACACCGAGTGGCATCCCCCCCGTATACCGTCAGTGACTGACCCCCCCTCCTTATATACACTGAGTGGCATCCCCCCGTGTACCGTCAGTGACTGACCCCCCTTATATACACTCAGTGGCTTCCCCCCGTGTACCGTCAGTGACTGACCCCCCTTATATACACTCAGTGGCATCCCCCCGTGTACCGACTGACTGGCCCCCCCCCTTATATACACTGAGTGGCATCCCCCCGTGTACCGTCAGTGACTGACCCCCCCCCCCCTTATATACACTGAGTGGCATCCCCCCGTTTACTGTCAGTGACTGACCCCCCTTATATACACTGAGAGGCATCCCCCGTGTACCGTCAGTGACTGACCCCCCCCCCTTATATACACTGAGTGGCATCCCCCCGTGTACCGTCAGTGACTGACCCCCCCCTTATATACACTGAGTGGCATCCCCGTGTACCGTCAGTGACTGACCCCCCCCTTATATACACTGAGTGGCATCCCCCCATGTACCGTCAGTGACTGACTCCCCCTTATATACACTTAGTGGCATCCCCCCGTGTACCGTCAGTGACTGACTCCCCCTTATATACACTTAGAGGCATCCCCCCGTGTACAGTCAGTGACTGACCCCCCTTATATACACTGAGTGGCATCCTCCCGTGTACCGTCAGTGACTGACCCCCCCCTTATATACACTGAGTGGCGTCCCCCCGTGTACCGTCAGTGACTGACCTCCCCCCTTATATACACTGAGTGGCGTCCCCCCGTGTACCATCAGTGACTGACCCCCCCTTATATACACTGAGTGGCATCCCCCCGTGTACCGTCAGTGACTGACCTCCCTTATATACACTGAGTGGCATCCCCCCGTGTACCGTCAGTGGCTGACCCCCCTTATATACACTGAGTGGCATCCCCCCGTGTACCGTCAGTGACTGACTCCCCCTTATATACAGTGAGTGGCATCCCCCCGTGTACCGTCAGTGACTGACCCCCCCTTATATACACTTAGAGGCATCCCCCGTGTACCGTCAGTGACTGACCCCCCTTATATACAGTGAGTGGCATCCCCACCGTGTACCGTCAGTGACTGACCCCCCTCCTTATATACACTGAGTGGCATCCCCCCGTGTACCGTCAGTGACTGACCCCCCTTATATACAGTGAGTGGCATCCCCCCGTGTACCGTCAGTGACTGACCCCCCCTAATATACAGTGAGTGGCATCCCCCCGTGTACTGTCAGTGACTGACCCCCCCCTTATATACACTTAGAGGCATCCCCCCGTGTACAGTCAGTGACTGACCCCCCTTATATACACTGAGTGGCATCCCCCCGTGTACCGTCAGTGACTGACCCCCCTTATATACAGTGAGTGGCATCCCCCCGTGTACCGTCAGTGACTGACCCCCCCCTTATATACACTGAGTGGCATCCCCCCGTGTACCGTCAGTGACTGACCCCCCCTTATATACACTGAGTGGCATCCCCCCGTGTACCGTCAGTGACTGACCCCCCCCTTATATACACTGAGTGGCACCCCCCCGTGTACCGTCAGTGACTGACCCCCCCCTTATATACACTGAGTGGCATCCCCCCGTGTACCATCAGTGTCTGACCCCCCTTATATACACTGAGTGGCATCCCCCCGTGTACCGTCAGTGACTGACCCCCCTTATATACACTGAGTGGCATCCCCCCGTGTACAGTCAGTGACTGACCCCCCCTTATATACACTGAGTGGCATCCCCCCATGTACCGTCAGTGACTGACCCCCCCTTATATACACTGAGTGGCATCCCCCCGTGTACAGTCAGTGACTGACCCCCCCTTATATACACTTAGAGGCATCCCCCCGTGTACCGTCAGTGACTGACCCCCCTTATATACACTGAGTGGCATCCCCCCGTGTACCGTCAGTGACTGACCCCCCCTTATATACACTGAGTGGCATCCCCCCGTGTACAGTCAGTGACTGACCCCCCTTATATACACTGAGTGGCATCCCCCGTGTACCGTCAGTGACTGACCCCCCTTATATACACTGAGTGGCATCCCCCGTGTACCGTCAGTGACTGACCCCCCTTATATACACTGAGTGGCATCCCCCCGTGTACCGTCAGTGACTGACCCCCCCCCTATATACACTGAGTGGCATCCCCCCGTGTACAGTCAGTGACTGACCCCCCCTTATATACACTGAGTGACATCCCCCCGTGTACCGTCAGTGACTGACCCCCCTTATATACACTGAGTGGCATCCCCCCGTGTACCGTCAGTGACTGACCCCCCCCCTTATATACACTTAGAGGCATCCCCCCCGTGCACCGTCAGTGACTGACCCCCCTTATATACACTGAGTGGCATCCTCCCGTGTACCGTCAGTGACTGACCCCCCTTATATACACTGAGTGGCATCCCCCCGTGTACCGTCAGTGACTGACCCCCCCCCTTATATACACTTAGAGGCATCCCCCCGTGTACCGTCAGTGACTGACCCCCCTTATATACACTGAGTGGCATCCTCCCGTGTACCGTCAGTGACTGACCTCCCTTATATACACTGAGTGGCGTCCCCCCGTGTACCGTCAGTGACTGACCTTCCTTATATACACTGAGTGGCATCCCCCCGTGTACCGTCAGTGACTGACCCCCCCCTTATATACACTGAGTGGCGTCCCCCGTGTACCGTCAGTGACTGACCCCCCCTTATATACACTTAGAGGCATCCCCCCGTGTACCGTCAGTGACTGACCCCCCCTTATATACACTGAGTGGCAGCCCCCCGTGTACCGTCAGTGACTGACCTCCCTTATATACACTGAGTGGCATCCCCCCGTGTACCGTCAGTGACTGACCCCCCTTATATACACTGAGTGGCATCCCCCCGTGTACCGTCAGTGACTGACCCCCCCTTATATACACTGAGTGGCATCCCCCCGTGTACCGTCAGTGACTGACCCCCCCCTTATATACACTGAGTGGCACCCCCCCGTGTACCGTCAGTGACTGACCCCCCCTTATATACACTGAGTGGCATCCCCCCGTGTACCGTCAGTGACTGACCCCCCCCTTATATACACTTAGAGGCATCCCCCGTGTACCGTCAGTGACTGACCCCCCCTTATATACAGTGAGTGGCATCCCCCCGTGTACAGTCAGTGACTGACCCCCCATTATATACACTGAGTGGCATCCCCCCGTGTACCGTCAGTGACTGACCCCCCCTTATATACACTGAGTGGCATCCCCCCGTGTACAGTCAGTGACTGACCCCCCTTATATACAGTGAGTGGCATCCCCCCGTGTACCGTCAGTGACTGACCCCCCCCTTATATACACTGAGTGGCATCCCCCCGTGTACCGTCAGTGACTGACCCCCCTTATATACAGTGAGTGGCATCCCCCCGTGTACCGTCAGTGACTGACCCCCCTTATATACACTGAGTGGCATCCCCCCGTGTACCGTCAGTGACTGACCCCCCTTATATACAGTGAGTGGCATCCCCCCGTGTACGGTCAGTGACTGACTCCCCCTTATATACACTGAGTGGCATCCCCCCGTGTACCATCAGTGACTGACCCCCCCCTTATATACAGTGAGTGGCATCCCCCCCGTGTACCGTCAGTGACTGACCCCCCCTTATATACACTGAGTGGCATCCCCCCCGTGTACCGTCAGTGACTGACCCCCCCCCCCCTTATATACACTTAGAGGCATCCCCCGTGTACCGTCAGTGACTGACCCCCCTTATATACAGTGAGTGGCATCCCCACCGTGTACCGTCAGTGACTGACCCCCCCTAATATACACTGAGTGGCATCCCCCCGTGTACCGTCAGTGACTGACTCCCCCTTATATACAGTGAGTGGCATCCCCCCGTGTACCGTCAGTGACTGACCCCCCCTTATATACACTTAGAGGCATCCCCCCGTGTACAGTCAGTGACTGACCCCCCTTATATACACTGAGTGGCATCCCCCCGTGTACCGTCAGTGACTGACCCCCCTTATATACACTGAGTGGCATCCCCCCGTGTACCGTCAGTGACTGACCCCCCCTTATATACACTGAGTGGCATCCCCCCGTGTACCATCAGTGTCTGACCCCCCCTTATATACACTGAGTGGCATCCCCCCGTGTACCGTCAGTGACTGACCCCCCTTATATACACTGAGTGGCATCCCCCCGTGTACCGTCAGTGACTGACCCCCTTATATACACTGAGTGGCATCCCCCCGTGTACCGTCAGTGACTGACCCCCCCTTATATACACTGAGTGGCATCCCCCCGTGTACCGTCAGTGACTGACCCCCCTTATATACACTGAGTGGCATCCCCAGTGTACCGTCAGTGACTGACCCCCCTTATATACACTGAGTGGCATCCCCCCGTGTACCGTCAGTGACTGACCCCCCCTTATATACACTCAGTGGCATCCCCCCGTGTACCGTCAGTGACTGACCCCCCCCCCCCCTTATATACACTGAGTGGCATCCCCCCGTGTACCGTTAGTGACTGACCCCCCCCTTATATACAGTGAGTGGCATCCCCCCGTGTACTGTCAGTGACTGACCCCCCCCCTTATATACACTGAGTGGCATCCCCCCGTGTACTGTCAGTGACTGACCCCCCTTATATACACTGAGTGGCATCCCCACCGTGTACCGTCAGTGACTGACCCCCCCCCTTATATACAGTGAGTGGGCATCCCCCCGTGTACTGTCAGTGACTGACCCCCCCCCTTATATACACTGAGTGGCATCCCCCCGTGTACCGTCAGTGACTGACCCACCCCCTTATACACACTGAGTGGCATCCCCCCCCGTGTACAGTCAGTGACTGACCCCCCTTATATACACTGAGTGGCATCCCCCGTGTACCGTCAGTGACTGACCCCCCCCCCTTATATACACTGAGTGACATCCCCCCGTGTACCGTCAGTGACTGACCCCCCTTATATACACTCAGTGGCATCCCCCCGTGTACAGTCAGTGACTGACCCCCCTTATATACACCGAGTGGCATCCCCCCGCATACCGTCAGTGACTGACCCCCCTTATATACACTGAGTGGCATCCCCCCGTGTACCGTCAGTGACTGACCCCCCTTATATACACTCAGTGGCATCCCCCCGTGTACCGTCAGTGACTGACCCCCCTTATATACACTCAGTGGCATCCCCCCGTGTACCGTCAGTGACTGACCCCCCTTATATACACTCAGTGGCATCCCCCCGTGTACCGTCAGTGACTGACCCCCCCTTATATACACTGAGTGGCATCCCCCCGTGTACCGACTGACTGCCCCCCCCTTATATACACTGAGTGCATCCCCCCATGTACCGTCAGTGACTGACCCCCCCTTATATACAGAGTGGCATCCCCCCGTTTACCGTCAGTGACTGACCCCCCCTTATATACACTGAGTGGCATCCCCCCGTGTACGTCAGTGACTGACCCCCCCTTATATACAGAGTGGCATCCCCCCGTGTACCGTCAGTGACTGCCCCCCCCCCCATATATACACTGAGTGGCATCCCCCCGTGTACCGTCAGTGACTGACCCCCCCCCCCATATATACACTTAGAGGCATCCCCCCGTGTACCGTCAGTGACTGACCCCCCTTATATACAGTGAGTGGCATCCCCACCGTGTACCGTCAGTGACTGACCCCCCTAATATACACTGAGTGGCATCCCCCGTGTACCGTCAGTGACTGACCCCCCCCCCCATATATACACTGAGTGGCATCCCCCCGTGTACCGTCAGTGACTGACCCCCCCCCTTATATACACTTAGAGGCATCCCCCCGTGTACAGTCAGTGACTGACCCCCCTTATATACACTTAGAGGCATCCCGCCGTGTACCGTCAGTGACTGACCCCCCCTTATATACACTGAGTGGCATCCCCCCGTGTACCGTCAGTGACTGACCCCCCCTTATATACACTTAGTGGCATCCCCCCGTGTACAGTCAGTGACTGACCCCCCCTTATATACACCGAGTGGCATCCCCCCGTGTACCGTCAGTGACTGACCCCCCCTCCTTATATACACTGAGTGGCATCCTCCCGTGTACAGTCAGTGACTGACCCCCCCTCCTTATATACACTGAGTGGCATCCCCCGTGTACCGTCAGTGACTGACCCCCCTCCTTATATACACTGAGTGGCATCCCCCCGTGTACCGTCAGTGACTGACCCCCCCTCCTTTATATACACTGAGTGGCATCCTCCCGTGTACAGTCAGTGACTGACCCCTCTTATATACACCGAGTGGCATCCCCCCGTGTACCGTCAGTGACTGACCCCCCCCCTCTTATATACACCGAGTGGCATCCCCCCGTGTACCGTCAGTGACTGACCCCCCCCCCCCTTATATACACTGAGTGGCATCCCCCCGTTTACCGTCAGTGACTGCCCCCCCCCTTATATACACTGAGAGGCATCCCCCCGTGTACCGTCAGTGACTGACCCCCCCTTATATACACTGAGTGGCATCCCCCCGTGTACCGTCAGTGACTGACCCCCCCCTTATATACACTGAGTGGCGTCTCCCCGTGTACCGTCAGTGACTGCCCCCCCCCTTATATACACTGAGTGGCGTCTCCCCGTGTACCGTCAGTGACTGCCCCCCCCCTTATATACACCGAGTGGCACCCCCCCGTGTACCGTCAGTGACTGACCCCCCCCCTTATATACACCGAGTGGCATCCCCCCGTGTACCGTCAGTGACTGACCCCCCCTTATATACACTGAGTGGCGTCCCCCCGTGTACCGTCAGTGACTGACCCCCCCTCCTTATATACACTGAGTGGCATCCCCCCGTGTACAGTCAGTGACTGACCCCTCTTATATACACCGAGTGGCATCCCCCCGTGTACCGTCAGTGACTGACCCCCCCTTATATACACTGAGTGGCATCCCCCCGTTTACCGTCAGTGACTGCCCCACCCCTTATATACACTGAGAGGCATCCCCCCGTGTACAGTCAGTGACTGACCCCCCTTATATACACTGAGTGGCATCCCCCCGTGTACCGTCAGTGACTGACCCCCCCTTATATACACTGAGTGGCATCCCCCCGTGTACAGTCAGTGACTGACCCCTCCTTATATACACTCAGTGGCATCCCCCCGTGTACCGTCAGTGACTGACCCCCCCTTATATACACTGAGTGGCATCCCCCCGTTTACCGTCAGTGACTGACCCCTCCTTATATACACTCAGTGGCATCCCCCCGTTTACCGTCAGTGACTGCCCCACCCCTTATATACACTGAGAGGCATCCCCCCGTGTACCGTCAGTGACTGACCCCCCTTATATACACTGAGTGGCATCCCCCCGTGTACCGTCAGTGACTGACCCCCCCTTATATACACTGAGTGGCATCCCCCCGTGTACCGTCAGTGACTGACCCCCCTTATATACAGTGAGTGGCATCCCCCCGTGTACCGTCAGTGACTGACCCCTCCTTATATACACTCAGTGGCATCCCCCCGTGTACCGTCAGTGACTGACCCCCCCTTATATACACTGAGTGGCATCCCCCCGTGTACCGTCAGTGACTGACCCCCCCTTATATACAGTGAGTGGCATCCCCCCGTGTACCGTCAGTGACTGACCCCCCCCTTATATACACTGAGTGGCATCCCCCCGTGTACCGTCAGTGACTGACCCCCCTTATATACACTGAGTGGCATCCCCCCGTGTACCGTCAGTGACTGACCCCCCCCTTATATACACTGAGTGGCATCCCCCCGTGTACAGTCAGTGACTGACCCCCCCTTATATACACTGAGTGGCAGCCCCCCGTGTACCGTCAGTGACTGACCCCCCCCTTATATACACCGAGTGGCGTCCCCCCCGTGTACCGTCAGTGACTGACCCCCCTTATATACACCGAGTGGCGTCCCCCCGTGTACCGTCAGTGACTGACCCCCCCCTTATATACACCGAGTGGCGTCCCCCCGTGTACCGTCAGTGACTGACCCCCCCCCTTATATACACCGAGTGGCATCCCCCCGTGTACCGTCAGTGACTGACCCCCCCCTTATATACAGTGAGTGGCATCCCCCCGTGTACCGTCAGTGACTGACCCCCCCCTTATATACACCGAGTGGCATCCCCCCGTGTACCGTCAGTGACTGACCCCCCCCTTATATACACCGAGTGGCGTCCCCCCGTGTACCGTCAGTGACTGACCCCCCCCTTATATACACCGAGTGGCGTCCCCCCGTGTACCGTCAGTGACTGACCCCCCCCCTTATATACACCGAGTGGCGTCCCCCCGTGTACAGTCAGTGACTGACCCCCCCTTATATACACCGAGTGGCGTCCCCCCGTGTACAGTCAGTGACTGACCCCCCCCTTATATACACCGAGTGGCGTCCCCCCGTGTACCGTCAGTGACTGACCCCCCCTTATATACACTGAGTGGCATCCCCCCGTGTACCGTCAGTGACTGACCCCCCTTATATACACTGAGTGGCATCCCCCCGTGTACCGTCAGTGACTGACCCCCCCTTATATACAGTGAGTGGCATCCCCCCGTGTACCGTCAGTGTCTGAACCCCCCTTATATACAGTGAGTGGCATCCCCCCGTGTACCGTCAGTGACTGACCCCCCCTTATATACACTGAGTGGCATCCCCCCGTTTACCGTCAGTGACTGACCCCCCCTTATATACACTGAGTGGCATCCCCCCGTGTACCGTCAGTGACTGACCCCCCCTTATATACACTGAGTGGCATCCCCCCGTGTACCGTCAGTGACTGACCCCCCCTTATATACACTGAGTGGCATCCCCCCGTGTACCGTCAGTGACTGACCCCCCCTTATATACACTGAGTGGCATCCCCCCGTGTACCGTCAGTGACTGACCCCCCCTTATATACAGTGAGTGGCATCCCCCCGTGTACCGTCAGTGACTGACCCCCCTTATATACACTGAGTGGCATCCCCCCGTGTACCGTCAGTGACTGACCCCCCCTTATATACAGTGAGTGGCATCCCCCCGTGTACCGTCAGTGTCTGAACCCCCCTTATATACAGTGAGTGGCATCCCCCCGTGTACCGTCAGTGACTGACCCCCCCTTATATACACTGAGTGGCATCCCCCCGTGTACCGTCAGTGACTGACCCCCCCTTATATACAGTGAGTGGCATCCCCCCGTGTACCGTCAGTGTCTGAACCCCCCTTATATACAGTGAGTGGCATCCCCCCGTTTACCGTCAGTGACTGACCCCCCCTTATATACACTGAGTGGCATCCCCCCGTGTACCGTCAGTGACTGACCCCCCCTTATATACACTGAGTGGCATCCCCCCGTGTACCGTCAGTGACTGACCCCCCCTTATATACACTGAGTGGCATCCCCCCGTGTACCGTCAGTGACTGACCCCCCCTTATATACAGTGAGTGGCATCCCCCCGTGTACCGTCAGTGACTGACCCCCCCTTATATACACTTAGAGGCATCCCCCCGTGTACCGTCAGTGACTGACCCCCCTTATATACACTGAGTGGCATCCCCCCGTGTACCGTCAGTGACTGACCCCCCTTATATACACTGAGTGGCATCCCCCCGTGTACCGTCAGTGACTGACCCCCCTTATATACACTGAGTGGCATCCCCCCGTGTACCGTCAGTGACTGACCCCCCTTATATACACTGAGTGGCATCCCCCCGTGTACCGTCAGTGACTGACCCCCCTTATATACACTGAGTGGCACCCCCCCGTGTACCGTCAGTGACTGACCCCCCTTATATACACTGAGTGACATCCCCCCCGTGTACCGTCAGTGACTGACCCCCCTTATATACACTGAGTGGCATCCCCCCGTGTACCGTCAGTGACTGACCCCCCTTATATACACTGAGTGGCACCCCCCCGTGTACCGTCAGTGACTGACCCCCCCTTATATACACTGAGTGGCATCCCCCCGTGTACCGTCAGTGACTGACCCCCCCCTTATATACACTGAGTGGCGTCCCCCCGTGTACCGTCAGTGACTGCCCCCCCCCTTATATACACTGAGAGGCATCCCCCCGTGTACTGTCAGTGACTGAACCCCCCCCTTATATACACTGAGTGGCATCCCCCCGTGTACCGTCAGTGACTGACCCCCCCCTTATATACACTGAGTGGCATCCCCCCGTGTACCGTCAGTGACTGACCCCCCCCTTATATACACTGAGTGGCATCCCCCCGTGTACCGTCAGTGACTGAACCCCCCCCTTATATACACTGAGTGGCATCCCCCCGTGTACAGTCAGTGACTGCCCCCCCCCTTATATACACTGAGAGGCATCCCCCCGTGTACCGTCAGTGACTGACCCCCCCCTTATATACACTGAGTGGCATCCCCCCGTGTACCGTCAGTGACTGACCCCCCCCTTATATACACTGAGTGGCATCCCCCCGTGTACCGTCAGTGACTGACCCCCCCCTTATATACACTGAGTGGCATCCCCCCGTGTACTGTCAGTGACTGACCCCCCCCTTATATACACTGAGTGGCATCCCCCCGTGTACCGTCAGTGACTGACCCCCCCCTTATATACACTGAGTGGCATCCCCCCGTGTACTGTCAGTGACTGACCCCCCCCTTATATACACTGAGTGGCATCCCCCCGTGTACTGTCAGTGACTGACCCCCCCCTTATATACACTGAGTGGCATCCCCCCGTGTACTGTCAGTGACTGACCCCCCCCTTATATACACTGAGTGGCATCCCCCCGTGTACTGTCAGTGACTGACCCCCCTTTATATACACTGAGTGGCATCCCCCCGTGTACCGTCAGTGACTGAACCCCCCCCTTATATACACTGAGTGGCATCCCCCCGTGTACCGTCAGTGACTGACCCCCCCCTTATATACACTGAGTGGCATCCCCCCGTGTACCGTCAGTGACTGACCCCCCCCTTATATACACTGAGTGGCATCCCCCCGTGTACTGTCAGTGACTGACCCCCCTTTATATACACTGAGTGGCATCCCCCCGTGTACCGTCAGTGACTGACCCCCCCTTATATACACTGAGTGGCATCCCCCCGTGTACCGTCAGTGACTGACCCCCCCCTTATATACACTGAGTGGCATCCCCCCGTGTACTGTCAGTGACTGACCCTCCCCTTATATACACTGAGTGGCATCCCCCCGTGTACTGTCAGTGACTGACCCCCCCCTTATATACACTGAGTGGCATCCCCCCGTGTACTGTCAGTGACTGACCCCCCCCTTATATACACTGAGTGGCATCCCCCCGTGTACCGTCAGTGACTGACCCCCCCCTTTATATACACTGAGTGGCATCCCCCCGTGTACCGTCAGTGACTGAACCCCCCCCTTATATACACTGAGTGGCATCCCCCCGTGTACCGTCAGTGACTGACCCCCCCCTTATATACACTGAGTGGCATCCCCCCGTGTACCGTCAGTGACTGACCCCCCCCTTATATACACTGAGTGGCATCCCCCCGTGTACTGTCAGTGACTGACCCCCCTTTATATACACTGAGTGGCATCCCCCCGTGTACCGTCAGTGACTGACCCCCCTTATATACACTGAGTGGCATCCCCCCGTGTACCGTCAGTGACTGACCCCCCCCTTATATACACTGAGTGGCGTCTCCCCGTGTACCGTCAGTGACTGCCCCCCCCCTTATATACACTGAGTGGCGTCTCCCCGTGTACCGTCAGTGACTGCCCCCCCCCTTATATACACCGAGTGGCACCCCCCCGTGTACCGTCAGTGACTGACCCCCCCCCTTATATACACCGAGTGGCATCCCCCCGTGTACCGTCAGTGACTGACCCCCCCTTATATACACTGAGTGGCGTCCCCCCGTGTACCGTCAGTGACTGACCCCCCCTCCTTATATACACTGAGTGGCATCCCCCCGTGTACAGTCAGTGACTGACCCCCCCTTATATACACTGAGTGGCATCCCCCCGTGTACAGTCAGTGACTGACCCCTCTTATATACACCGAGTGGCATCCCCCCGTGTACCGTCAGTGACTGACCCCCCCTTATATACACTGAGTGGCATCCCCCCGTTTACCGTCAGTGACTGCCCCACCCCTTATATACACTGAGAGGCATCCCCCCGTGTACAGTCAGTGACTGACCCCCCTTATATACACTGAGTGGCATCCCCCCGTGTACCGTCAGTGACTGACCCCCCCTTATATACACTGAGTGGCATCCCCCCGTGTACAGTCAGTGACTGACCCCTCCTTATATACACTCAGTGGCATCCCCCCGTGTACCGTCAGTGACTGACCCCCCCTTATATACACTGAGTGGCATCCCCCCGTTTACCGTCAGTGACTGACCCCTCCTTATATACACTCAGTGGCATCCCCCCGTTTACCGTCAGTGACTGCCCCACCCCTTATATACACTGAGAGGCATCCCCCCGTGTACCGTCAGTGACTGACCCCCCTTATATACACTGAGTGGCATCCCCCCGTGTACCGTCAGTGACTGACCCCCCCTTATATACACTGAGTGGCATCCCCCCGTGTACCGTCAGTGACTGACCCCCCTTATATACAGTGAGTGGCATCCCCCCGTGTACCGTCAGTGACTGACCCCTCCTTATATACACTCAGTGGCATCCCCCCGTGTACCGTCAGTGACTGACCCCCCCTTATATACACTGAGTGGCATCCCCCCGTGTACCGTCAGTGACTGACCCCCCCTTATATACAGTGAGTGGCATCCCCCCGTGTACCGTCAGTGACTGACCCCCCCCTTATATACACTGAGTGGCATCCCCCCGTGTACCGTCAGTGACTGACCCCCCTTATATACACTGAGTGGCATCCCCCCGTGTACCGTCAGTGACTGACCCCCCCCTTATATACACTGAGTGGCATCCCCCCGTGTACCGTCAGTGACTGACCCCCCCCTTATATACACCGAGTGGCGTCCCCCCGTGTACCGTCAGTGACTGACCCCCCTTATATACACCGAGTGGCGTCCCCCCGTGTACCGTCAGTGACTGACCCCCCCCTTATATACACCGAGTGGCGTCCCCCCGTGTACCGTCAGTGACTGACCCCCCCCCTTATATACACCGAGTGGCATCCCCCCGTGTACCGTCAGTGACTGACCCCCCCCTTATATACAGTGAGTGGCATCCCCCCGTGTACCGTCAGTGACTGACCCCCCCCTTATATACACCGAGTGGCATCCCCCCGTGTACCGTCAGTGACTGACCCCCCCCTTATATACACCGAGTGGCGTCCCCCCGTGTACCGTCAGTGACTGACCCCCCCCTTATATACACCGAGTGGCGTCCCCCCGTGTACCGTCAGTGACTGACCCCCCCCCTTATATACACCGAGTGGCGTCCCCCCGTGTACAGTCAGTGACTGACCCCCCCTTATATACACCGAGTGGCGTCCCCCCGTGTACAGTCAGTGACTGACCCCCCCCTTATATACACCGAGTGGCGTCCCCCCGTGTACCGTCAGTGACTGACCCCCCCTTATATACACTGAGTGGCATCCCCCCGTGTACCGTCAGTGACTGACCCCCCTTATATACACTGAGTGGCATCCCCCCGTGTACCGTCAGTGACTGACCCCCCCTTATATACAGTGAGTGGCATCCCCCCGTGTACCGTCAGTGTCTGAACCCCCCTTATATACAGTGAGTGGCATCCCCCCGTGTACCGTCAGTGACTGACCCCCCCTTATATACACTGAGTGGCATCCCCCCGTTTACCGTCAGTGACTGACCCCCCCTTATATACACTGAGTGGCATCCCCCCGTGTACCGTCAGTGACTGACCCCCCCTTATATACACTGAGTGGCATCCCCCCGTGTACCGTCAGTGACTGACCCCCCCTTATATACACTGAGTGGCATCCCCCCGTGTACCGTCAGTGACTGACCCCCCCTTATATACACTGAGTGGCATCCCCCCGTGTACCGTCAGTGACTGACCCCCCCTTATATACAGTGAGTGGCATCCCCCCGTGTACCGTCAGTGACTGACCCCCCTTATATACACTGAGTGGCATCCCCCCGTGTACCGTCAGTGACTGACCCCCCCTTATATACAGTGAGTGGCATCCCCCCGTGTACCGTCAGTGTCTGAACCCCCCTTATATACAGTGAGTGGCATCCCCCCGTGTACCGTCAGTGACTGACCCCCCCTTATATACACTGAGTGGCATCCCCCCGTGTACCGTCAGTGACTGACCCCCCCTTATATACAGTGAGTGGCATCCCCCCGTGTACCGTCAGTGTCTGAACCCCCCTTATATACAGTGAGTGGCATCCCCCCGTTTACCGTCAGTGACTGACCCCCCCTTATATACACTGAGTGGCATCCCCCCGTGTACCGTCAGTGACTGACCCCCCCTTATATACACTGAGTGGCATCCCCCCGTGTACCGTCAGTGACTGACCCCCCCTTATATACACTGAGTGGCATCCCCCCGTGTACCGTCAGTGACTGACCCCCCCTTATATACAGTGAGTGGCATCCCCCCGTGTACCGTCAGTGACTGACCCCCCCTTATATACACTTAGAGGCATCCCCCCGTGTACCGTCAGTGACTGACCCCCCTTATATACACTGAGTGGCATCCCCCCGTGTACCGTCAGTGACTGACCCCCCTTATATACACTGAGTGGCATCCCCCCGTGTACCGTCAGTGACTGACCCCCCCTTATATACACTGAGTGGCACCCCCCCGTGTACCGTCAGTGACTGACCCCCCTTATATACACTGAGTGGCATCCCCCCGTGTACCGTCAGTGACTGACCCCCCTTATATACACTGAGTGGCATCCCCCCGTGTACCGTCAGTGACTGACCCCCCTTATATACACTGAGTGGCACCCCCCCGTGTACCGTCAGTGACTGACCCCCCCTTATATACACTGAGTGGCATCCCCCCGTGTACCGTCAGTGACTGACCCCCCCCTTATATACACTGAGTGGCGTCCCCCCGTGTACCGTCAGTGACTGCCCCCCCCCTTATATACACTGAGAGGCATCCCCCCGTGTACTGTCAGTGACTGACCCCCCCCTTATATACACTGAGTGGCATCCCCCCGTGTACCGTCAGTGACTGAACCCCCCCCTTATATACACTGAGTGGCATCCCCCCGTGTACCGTCAGTGACTGACCCCCCCTTATATACACTGAGTGGCGTCCCCCCGTGTACCGTCAGTGACTGACCCCCCCTTATATACACTGAGTGGCAGCCCCCCGTGTACCGTCAGTGACTGACCCCCCCCTTATATACACTGAGTGGCAGCCCCCCGTGTACCGTCAGTGACTGACCCCCCCCTTATATACACTGAGTGGCATCCCCCCGTGTACTGTCAGTGACTGACCCCCCCCTTATATACACTGAGTGGCGTCCCCCCGTGTACCGTCAGTGACTGACCCCCCCCTTATATACACTGAGTGGCGTCCCCCCGTGTACCGTCAGTGACTGACCCCCCCCTTATATACACTGAGTGGCAGCCCCCCGTGTACCGTCAGTGACTGACCCCCCCCTTATATACACTGAGTGGCATCCCCCCGTGTACTGTCAGTGACTGACCCCCCCCTTATATACACTGAGTGGCATCCCCCCGTGTACCGTCAGTGACTGACCCCCCCCTTATATACACTGAGTGGCATCCCCCCGTGTACTGTCAGTGACTGACCCCCCCCTTATATACACTGAGTGGCATCCCCCCGTGTACTGTCAGTGACTGACCCCCCCCCCTTATATACACTGAGTGGCATCCCCCCGTGTACCGTCAGTGACTGACCCCCCCCTTATATACACTGAGTGGCATCCCCCCGTGTACTGTCAGTGACTGACCCCCCCCTTATATACACTGAGTGGCATCCCCCCGTGTACTGTCAGTGACTGACCCCCCTTTATATACACTGAGTGGCATCCCCCCGTGTACCGTCAGTGACTGAACCCCCCCCTTATATACACTGAGTGGCATCCCCCCGTGTACCGTCAGTGACTGACCCCCCCCTTATATACACTGAGTGGCATCCCCCCGTGTACCGTCAGTGACTGACCCCCCCCTTATATACACTGAGTGGCATCCCCCCGTGTACTGTCAGTGACTGACCCCCCTTTATATACACTGAGTGGCATCCCCCCGTGTACCGTCAGTGACTGACCCCCCCTTATATACACTGAGTGGCGTCCCCCCGTGTACCGTCAGTGACTGACCTCCCCTCCTTATATACACTCAGTGGCATCCCCCCGTGTACCGTCAGTGACTGACCCCCCCCCTTATATACAGTGAGTGGCATCCCCCCGTGTACAGTCAGTGACTGACCCCCCCTCCTTATATACACTCAGTGGCATCCCCCCGTGTACCGTCAGTGACTGACCCCCCCTTATATACACTGAGTGGCATCCCCCCGTGTACCGTCAGTGACTGACCCCCCCTCCTTATATACACTGAGTGGCATCCCCCCGTGTACAGTCAGTGACTGACCCCCCCTCCTTATATACACTCAGTGGCATCCCCCCGTGTACCGTCAGTGACTGACCCCCCCCCCCCCTTATATACACTGAGTGGCATCCCCCCGTGTACCGTCAGTGTCTGAACCCCCCTTATATACACTGAGTGGCATCCCCCCGTGTACCGTCAGTGACTGACCCCCCTTATATACACTGAGTGGCATCCCCCCGTGTACCGTCAGTGACTGACCCCCCTTATATACACTGAGTGGCATCCCCCCTGTGTACCGTCAGTGACTGACCCCCCCCTCTTATATATAGTGAGTGGCAGCCCCCCTTTACACAGTCAGTGACTGGCAGCCCCCTTTACACAGTCAGTGACTGGCAGCCCCCCCGCATACCATCAGTGACTGACCCCCCCCCCCCTCATATATACTAAGTGGCAGACCCCGGCATACAGTCAGTGACTCACCCCCTTATATATAGTGAGTGGCAGCCTCCCGTATACTGTCAGTGAGTGATCCCCTTATATACAGTGAGTGACAGCCCCCTCCTTTACACAGTCTGTGACTAACCCCCCTTATATCCAGATAATGACTTCACGTGATCTAGACTCTATGCTTCTCCTAATACCTCCCAGATCTGGACACAATATCCAGATGAGGTCTGACCAAGGAGGATTAGAGGGGATAATGACTTCACGTGATCTAGACTCTATGCTTCTCCTAATACCTCCCAGAACTGGACACGGTATCCAGATGAGGTCTGACCAAGGAGGAGTAGAGGGGATAATTACTTCACGTGATCTAGACTCTATGCTTCTCCTAATACCTCCCAGAACTGGGCACAGTATCCAGATGAGGTCTGACCAAGGAGGAGTAGAGGGGATAATTACTTCACGTGATCTAGACTCTATGCTTCTCCTAATACCTCCCAGATCTGGACACAATATCCAGATGAGGTCTGACCAAGGAGGAGTAGAGGGGATAATTACTTCACGTGATCTAGACTCTATGCTTCTCCTAATACCTCCCAGAACTGGACACAGTATCCAGATGAGGTCTGACCAAGGAGGAGTAGAGGGGATAATGACTTCACATGATCTAGACTCTATGCTTCTCCTAATACCTCCCAGATCTGGACACAATATCCAGATGAGGTCTGACCAAGGAGGAGTAGAGGAGGATAATTACTTCACATGATCTAGACTCTATGCTTCTCCTAATACCTCCCAGATCTGGACACAATATCCAGATGAGGTCTGACCAAGGAGGAGTAGAGGGGATAATTACTTCACGTGATCTAGACTCTATGCTTCTCCTAATACCTCCCAGAACTGGACACAGTATCCAGATGAGGTCTGACCAAGGAGGAGTAGAGGGGATAATGACTTCACGTGATCTAGACTCTATGCTTCTCCTAATACCTCCCTGATCTGGACACAGTATCCAGATGAGGTCTGACCAAGGAGGAGTAGAGGGGATAATTACTTCACGTGATCTAGACTCTATGCTTCTCCTAATACCTCCCAGATCTGGACACAGTATCCAGATGAGGTCTGACCAAGGAGGAGTAGAGGGGATAATGACTTCACATGATCTAGACTCTATGCTTCTCCTAATACCTCCCAGAACTGGAAACAGTAACCAGATGAGGTCTGACCAAGGAGGAGTAGAGGGGGATAATTACTTCACGTGATCTAGACTCTATGCTTCTCCTAATACCTCCCAGAACTGGACACAGTATCCAGATGAGGTCTGACCAAGGAGGAGTAGAGGGGGATAATGACTTCACGTGATCTAGACGCTATGCTTCTCCTAATACCTCCCAGAACTGGAAACAGTAACCAGATGAGGTCTGACCAAGGAGGAGTAGAGGGGGATAATTACTTCACGTGATCTAGACTCTATGCTTCTCCTAATACCTCCCAGAACTGGACACAGTATCCAGATGAGGTCTGACCAAGGAGGAGTAGAGGGGATAATTACTTCACGTGATCTAGACTCTATGCTTCTCCTAATACCTCCCAGATCTGGACACAATATCCAGATGAGGTCTGACCAAGGAGGAGTAGAGGAGATAATGACTTCACGTGATCTAGACTCTATGCTTCTCCTAATACCTCCCAGAACTGGACACAGTATCCAGATGAGGTCTGACCAAGGAGGAGTAGAGAGGGATAATTACTTCACGTGATCTAGACTCTATGCTTCTCCTAATACCTCCCAGAACTGGAAACAGTATCCAGATGAGGTCTGACCAAGGAGGAGTAGAGGAGGATAATTACTTCACATGATCTAGACTCTATGCTTCTCCTAATACCTCCCAGAACTGGACACAGTATCCAGATGAGGTCTGACCAAGGAGGAGTAAAGGGGGTAATTACTTCACGTGATCTAGACTCTATGCTTCTCCTAATACCTCCCAGAACTGGGCACAGTATCCAGATGAGGTCTGACCAAGGAGGAGTAAAGGGGGTAATTACTTCACGTGATCTAGACTCTATGCTTCTCCTAATACCTCCCAGAACTGGACACAGTATCCAGATGAGGTCTGACCAAGGAGGAGTAGAGGGGATAGTGACTTCACGTGATCTAGACTCTATGCTTCTCCTAATACCTCCCAGATCTGGACACAGTATCCAGATGAGGTCTGACCAAGGAGGAGTAAAGGGGGTAATTACTTCACGTGATCTAGACTCTATGCTTCTCCTAATACCTCCCAGAACTGGACACAGTATCCAGATGAGGTCTGACCAAGGAGGAGTAGAGGGGATAGTGACTTCACGTGATCTAGACTCTATGCTTCTCCTAATACCTCCCAGAACTGGACACAGTATCCAGATGAGGTCTGACCAAGGAGGAGTAGAGGGATAATTACTTCACGTGATCTAGACTCTATGCTTCTCCTAATACCTCCCAGAACTGGACACAGAATCCAGATGAGGTCTGACCAAGGAGGAGTAGAGGGGATAATGACTTCACGTGATCTAGACTCTATGCTTCTCCTAATACCTCCCAGAACTGGACACAGTATCCAGATGAGGTCTGACCAAGGAGGAGTAGAGGGGATAATTACTTCACGTGATCTAGACTCTATGCTTCTCCTAATACCTCCCAGAACTGGACACAGTATCCAGATGAGGTCTGACCAAGGAGGAGTAGAGGAGGATAATTACTTCACGTGATCTAGACTCTGTGCTTCTCCTAATACCTCCCAGAACTGGACACAGTATCCAGATGAGGTCTGACCAAGGAGGAGTAGAGGAGGATAATTACTTCACGTGATCTAGACTCTGTGCTTCTCCTAATACCTCCCAGAACTGGGCACAGTATCCAGATGAGGTCTGACCAAGGAGGAGTAGAGGGGATAATGACTTCACGTGATCTAGACTCTATGCTTCTCCTAATACCTCCCAGAACTGGACACAGTATCCAGATGAGGTCTGACCAAGGAGGAGTAGAGGGAATAATTACTTCACGTGATCTAGACTCTATGCTTCTCCTAATACCTCCCAGAACTGGGCACAGTATCCAGATGAGGTCTGACCAAGGAGGAGTAGAGGGGGATAATGACTTCACGTGATCTAGACGCTATGCTTCTCCTAATACCTCCCAGAACTGGACACAGTATCCAGATGAGGTCTGACCAAAGAGGAGTAGAGAGGGATAATGACTTCACGTGATCTAGACTCTATGCTTCTCCTAATACCTCCCAGAACTGGACACAGTATCCAGATGAGGTCTGACCAAGGAGGAGTAGAGGGAGATAATGACTTCACGTGATCTAGACTGTATGCTTCTCCTAATACCTCCCAGAACTGGACACAGTATCCAGATGAGGTCTGACCAAAGAGGAGTAGAGGGGGATAATGACTTCACGTGATCTAGAGTCTATGCTTCTCCTAATACCTTCCAGAACTGGGCACAGTATCCAGATGAGGTCTGACCAAGGAGGAGTAGAGGGGGATAATGACTTCACGTGATCTAGACTCTATGCTTCTCCTAATACCTCCCAGAACTGGACACAGTATCCAGATGAGGTCTGACCAAAGAGGAGTAGAGGGGGATAATTACTTCACGTGATCTAGACTCTATGCTTCTCCTAATACCTCCCAGAACTGGACACAGAATCCAGATGAGGTCTGACCAAGGAGGAGTAGAGGGGATAATGACTTCACGTGATCTAGAGTCTATGCTTCTCCTAATACCTTCCAGAACTGGACACAGTATCCAGATGAGGTCTGACCAAGGAGGAGTAGAGGGGATAGTGACTTCACGTGATCTAGACTCTATGCTTCTCCTAATACCTCCCAGATCTGGACACAGTATCCAGATGAGGTCTGACCAAGGAGGAGTAGAGGGGATAATGACTTCACGTGATCTAGACTCTATGCTTCTCCTAATACCTCCCAGAACTGGACACAGTATCCAGATGAGGTCTGACCAAGGAGGAGTAGAGGGATAATTACTTCACGTGATCTAGACTCTATGCTTCTCCTAATACCTCCCAGAACTGGACACAGAATCCAGATGAGGTCTGACCAAGGAGGAGTAGAGGGGATAATGACTTCACGTGATCTAGACTCTATGCTTCTCCTAATACCTCCCAGAACTGGACACAGTATCCAGATGAGGTCTGACCAAGGAGGAGTAGAGGGGATAATTACTTCACGTGATCTAGACTCTATGCTTCTCCTAATACCTCCCAGAACTGGACACAGTATCCAGATGAGGTCTGACCAAGGAGGAGTAGAGGGGGTAATTACTTCACGTGATCTAGACTCTATGCTTCTCCTAATACCTCCCAGAACTGGACACAGTATCCAGATGAGGTCTGACCAAGGAGGAGTAGAGGGGGATAATGACTTCACGTGATCTAGACTCTATGCTTCTCCTAATACCTCCCAGAACTGGACACAGTATCCAGATGAGGTCTGACCAAGGAGGAGTAGAGGGGATAATTACTTCACGTGATCTAGACTCTGCTTCTCCTAATACCTCCCAGAACTGGGCACAGTATCCAGATGAGGTCTGACCAAGGAGGAGTAGAGGGGGGTAATTACTTCACGTGATCTAGACTCTATGCTTCTCCTAATACCTCCCAGAACTGGACACAGTATCCAGATGAGGTCTGACCAAGGAGGAGTAGAGGGGATAATGACTTCACGTGATCTAGGCTGTATGCTTCTCCTAATACCTCCCAGAACTGAGCACAGTATTCAGATGAGGTCTGACCAAGGTGGTTCCTGTATACTACAAACTACAACCTGTTCTCACATAACAGCTCAGTGTGTTATTAGGTTGATTCCCAAGTGAAAGCTCATTGGTTTTTATCCGGGAGCCGCCATTAAGATTCCCAAGAAAAGAGAAGCAGCATCATCCAGCTCATCGATGGCGGTCTCTCAGCCAAGAACATTGCCAAACTGCATCATGTGAACGCCACGACAGCTGGAAGAATATGGAATGAAGTCCGTCCATTCACAAGCCAAGAGGTGGACGTCCTGGCAAAATACCGGAGTCAACAAGCTCATCACAAGGACTATCAGTTCTGGAGCAACAAACACGGCAGTGGAGGCGGCTCGTATGCTTCGTAGTAGTGAGCTCACAGACGTCCATGCAAGAACCGTGCGACGCACGTTACACATGTCTGGAATGGTGGCTCGAAAAAGGGCGAAGAAGCCTCAACTTCAATATTGTCATGAGAAGTGTCGGCTCGAGTTTGAAAAAAAAGTAGGAAAAGTGGACAGTAGAAGATTGGAAACGGGGGATTTGGAGTAACTAGACGAAAGTCAATAGACGGCTCTGATGGGGCAAATGGGTCTGCAAGAAACAAGGGACTAACGGATCGATAAATTGAAGGAACTGTCGGTGAAGGAAGTCTGATGATATGGGGTTGTTTCACAGCCAAAGGCGTTGGATACTTGACCAGGATCGATGGTGGTCCCAATGCTGAGCTATATGTGAGGATCCTACAAGACGAGTTACTTCATACACTCGAGTACTATGGGAACGAAAAGGACGACAGTGTTCCAGCAGGACAGCGACCCGAAGCATACGCCCAGATTGGGGAAGAAATGGTTCAATGACACGAGGTGCTGGATTGTCCCCAGACCTCACCCCAATCCAACACTTGTGGGAAGAAGTGAAGAATGATCTGTATACAGACCCAAGTGAGGCAAACCGTCTGCACCAACAGTGGGAACGTGTAGAAAAGACCTGGGATCAGATTTTGGTTGAGACATGCTTGAATCTGATGGAGAGTTTGCCCAGAAGGACTCAGGCAGCGGTGAAAAACAAAAGGTGGATTTACAAAATTAAAATTAAAATTTAGATTTTTAGGAGCAAAATAGTAACAATGCAGTGACATGAGAAGAATCTGCATAGCTAATCATATGCTAAATAGCTGCAAGTCACATTTATGAATGAGACAAGAGGATTGTCTATAAAATGATGGAAATCTCACGTTCAAAGCAGTAGTGGATGGTGAGAGATGGAGCCTGAAAGTCAAACGTTCAAAACATTGTTACCCTTTTGCTTGTCACTGTATATCTACTGCATTTCCCTGATCCACCAGTCAGTGATTCTGTTATAGAAGGAGATTAAAGCGCCGCTGTCAGCAGGATTGTGCTCAGTAAACTACATACACTGTCAGGTGTATCTGCTCGGTCTTCGTGGTGTTGTTTGGAGATCTCCTCGGTCTTCGTGGTGGTGTTTGGAGATCTCCTCGGTCTTCGTGGTGGTGTTTGGAGATCTCCTCGGTCTTCGTGGTGGTGTTTGGAGATCTCCTCGGTCTTCGTGGTGGTGTTTGGAGATCTCCTCGGTCTTCGTGGTGGTGTTTGGAGATCTCCTCGGTCTTCGTGGTGGTGTTTGGAGATCTCCTCGGTCTTCGTGGTGTTGTTTGGAGATCTCCTCGGTCTTCGTGGTGTTGTTTGGAGATCTCCTCGGTCTTCGTGGTGGTGTTTGGAGATCTCCTCGGTCTTCGTGGTGGTGTTTGGAGATCTCCTCGGTCTTCGTGGTGTTGTTTGGAGATCTCCTCGGTCTTCGTGGTGTTGTTTGGAGATCTCCTCGGTCTTCATGGTGGTGTTTGGTTAGTGGTGCCTCTTGTTAATGGTGTTGCAGCCTCTGTGGCCTTTCAGGAAAGGTGAAGTGTATATGGTGACAGACAGGTGACACTTTGATTGTACACAGGGGGACGTCCTGTCACTAAGCATGGGACTTATGTAGGGAATAGCTTGCACCAGAATTTTTTAGGAGCTTCAACGCAAAATAGGAGAATACATATGCACATGCCAATTTGTAGTTATTTGAGCCCATAAATTTAATTTTTGCCTATATTTTTCTCACTTCACCAATTTAGACTATTTAGTGCTGATGCATTAGACACACATGGGATCACAGAAATATTTACACGGGTTGTAATGTAACAAAATAAGTAATAAGCCGAGCCAACCGCTGTATGTGCTACCGGTGAAGATGCCCCCAAACTTCACAAATTTGGTGGCAGCTAATTAGGTGACCGCAGCAGCAGGCAAGGGGTTAATTGCAGCTGTGCGGTTACATAAATACAGGCGCACAATGACCGTGTCCCAGCACAAAGCCGCGAGCCGTGAGAACCGTCTCTGAGCCGTGGGAACCAGCTCCCCCCTCCCCCAGCCTGACCCCGCTGTCCTCCCAGGCCCGTCCCCGCTGCTGCCTGCCACCTAGCAAGGAGCCGACCCCTGGAGGATGCTCCGGCCGCCGGGCCCTGCTCCCCGGATACGCACAGTAACCTCCTATAATCTGGCACGACGGGTACTGGACGCTCGCATTATGGATTAGTGGAACGGGGTGCGCGCGGTTCCTGCCGGATCATCAGATGCCAGATTATAGGAACCTATATCCATCTGCCAATAACTTGTGCTGTGTGTGGACTGGTTATAATGGGAGGTGTGAGAGGAAAACACAGAAGAGACTGCTCAGACTTTAATCATAGAAAATGCAAGTGGAGAGCGCCTGCCATCGAAACGCTGCCTGAGGTCACCTGATGCCATCCAGCCAATCAGTGACGCCTCGGTGGCAGGGGGGGGGGGGTCATGCTATGTGCCGCCATCTCTGCCCGGGAAGAAAACTGAAAACCCAGACACCTCTGTCCCCCCAGCGTCTGCGCCGGAGGCTTGTGCTTCTAGAGGATTGCACGGCCCCCCAGCCCCTGCGCGAGCCTCAGCAGGTGTAGGTCATTGACGCCTGCTAGAGTTTAAGGTCCGGCCTGTGAGGGAGCAGGGGTGAGCCACATAAACCCAGGGGAGACACCAGCGCCCCCTGGAGGTGAGTCACTGCCCCAAACGACGTTCCACAATGTCCCCGGCTCGCTGGTGTCTCACGTCAAGGTGCTTGTTCTGAACTTTCTCAAAGTGCTGCAGCAGCTCCACGTAGTCTATCCTCTCCGTGTCTGCCGGAGGGGAGCCGAGGGGTGCGGGCTCACTGCGCCTGTGGAGAGAACAGACCCCACAAGTGTTAATGCGCTGCGGCTCAGGAGCCGTGTACGAGTGTCCCGCTCACACTCACCCCGACCTCATCAGCTGTGGGTTGGGGACGCACTGCAGCCGGTGTGACAGCAGCTGGAAGGCGCCGCTCTGGGGCAGCAGCATGAGGAGGCCGTAGAGCGCGCGGATCAGGTACGGGTGGTTCTCCACATCCAGGAGCTGCAGCCGCAGATCTACAGGGAAGAGCCAGGTCAGCACTGATTGGCACCGAGGATGCTGTGCCCATCCTCCCTCTCCCCACCGTCCATGCGATGCAGCGCTATCCTGACTTGCTCTCCTCAGAATCCCCCCGTGCAGTGTCTCATCACTTCTGCTCTATTTCCCGCCGAGCGCTGGGGGTGCTGTGTACGCGGCTGACGCTGGACGCACTCACATGTGAAGATCGGACATTCTATCAGCTGCACCAACTTGTCCACTTCAGTCAGGAAATCCACCGTGACCTCCAGGTCCCCACTGGAGGCGGAGAGTCAAGGAATAGGAACATGAGAGCCAAGAACCTCCCCACCCAATAAAAAGCAGCGGCCATTCCTCACAGCCCCCCAGGAACATCTGTAGCCCCTTCTCAGAGCAGAGCAGGAAGGATACAACTTCTGGATGAGGTGATAAGCGTGCCGGTAATTCTGGGTGAGGAAGCAGAGAGACACGGTAGCCACCGGACTATGACACCAGGAGCGGTACAGGCAGCAGAACAAGTCGCAGCTCTCCTGGAAGGAAACGAGTGTCAGCACACCGGGGAGAGCGGGCAGGAGGGAAGGTGGGGGGCACATACCAGGCGGGGGCAAACGCTGGGGCTAGGGAGGGCTGGCACATACTGGGGTTTGCAGATCTTTGAGCTGACTCCTCAGCTGGAAGAGTTCGGAGGAGGTCAGTAAGATGCTGTTCAGGTTTTGGACCATTGTGGAGGCAAATTTCAGATCCTCCTCCCGCAGCAGGATGTCCGCCATGGAGTGGAAGATGTTCTCAGCATTCAGGAGAAGACACAGCTGCCTGCGGGAAGAAGGGTTAGGAGGGGACCCTGACTGATCACCAGAATACGGGGCAGCCGTGTGTGGGGGGCCGAGACCCTGACTGATCACCAGAATACAGGGCAGTGGTGTGTGTGAGGGGCCGAGACCCTGACTGATCACCAGAATACAGGGCAGTGGTGTGTGTGAGGGGCCGAGACCCTGACTGATCACCAGAATACGGGGCAGCCGTGAGTGTGGAGGGGGCCGAGACCCTGACTGATCACCAGAATACAGGGCAGTGGTGTATGTGGAGGGGGCTGAGACCCTGACTGATCACCAGAATACAGGGCAGTGGTGTATGTGGAGGGGGCTGAGACCCTGACTGATCACCAGAATACAGGGCAGTGGTGTGTGTGAGGGGCCGAGACCCTGACTGATCACCAGAATACAGGGCAGTGGTGTGTGTGGGGGGCCGAGACCCTGACTGATCACCAGAATACAGGGCAGTGGTGTGTGTGAGGGGCCGAGACCCTGACTGATCACCAGAATACAGGGCAGTGGTGTGTGTGAGGGGCCGAGACCCTGACTGATCACCAGAATACGGGGCAGCCGTGAGTGTGGAGGGGGCCGAGACCCTGACTGATCACCAGAATACAGGGCAGTGGTGTGTGTGAGGGGCCGAGACCCTGACTGATCACCAGAATACAGGGCAGTGGTGTGTGTGAGGGGCCGAGACCCTGACTGATCACCAGAATACAGGGCAGTGGTGTGTGTGAGGGGCCGAGACCCTGACTGATCACCAGAATACAGGGCAGTGGTGTGTGTGAGGGGCCGAGACCCTGACTGATCACCAGAATACAGGGCAGTGGTGTGTGTGAGGGGCCGAGACCCTGACTGATCACCAGAATACAGGGCAGTGGTGTGTGTGGAGGGGGCCGAGACCCTGACTGATCACCAGAATACAGGGCAGTGGTGTGTGTGGAGGGGGCCGAGACCCTGACTGATCACCAGAATACAGGGCAGTGGTGTGTGTGGGGGGCCGAGACCCTGACTGATCACCAGAATACAGGGCAGTGGTGTGTGTGAGGGGCCGAGACCCTGACTGATCACCAGAATACAGGGCAGTGGTGTGTGTGGGGGGCCGAGACCCTGACTGATCACCAGAATACAGGGCAGTGGTGTGTGTGAGGGGCCGAGACCCTGACTGATCACCAGAATACAGGGCAGTGGTGTGTGTGAGGGGCCGAGACCCTGACTGATCACCAGAATACAGGGCAGTGGTGTGTGTGAGGGGCCGAGACCCTGACTGATCACCAGAATACAGGGCAGTGGTGTGTGTGAGGGGCCGAGACCCTGACTGATCACCAGAATACAGGGCAGTGGTGTGTGTGAGGGGCCGAGACCCTGACTGATCACCAGAATACAGGGCAGTGGTGTGTGTGAGGGGCCGAGACCCTGACTGATCACCAGAATACAGGGCAGTGGTGTGTGTGGAGGGGGCCGAGACCCTGACTGATCACCAGAATACAGGGCAGTGGTGTGTGTGGAGGGGGCCGAGACCCTGACTGATCACCAGAATACAGGGCAGTGGTGTGTGTGGGGGGCCGAGACCCTGACTGATCACCAGAATACAGGGCAGTGGTGTGTGTGAGGGGCCGAGACCCTGACTGATCACCAGAATACAGGGCAGTGGTGTGTGTGGGGGGCCGAGACCCTGACTGATCACCAGAATACAGGGCAGTGGTGTGTGTGGGGGGCCGAGACCCTGACTGATCACCAGAATACGGGGCAGCCATGAGTGTGGAGGGGGCAGAGACCCTGACTGATCACCAGAATACGGGGCACAGTGTGTGTGTGTGTGTGTGTGTGGGGGGGGGGGGGGGGGGGCGAGACCCTGACTGATCACAAGAATACTGGGCACAGTGTGTGGGGGGGGGGGCCGAGACCCTGACTGATCACCAGAATACAGGGCAGCCGTGTGT
This sequence comes from Phyllobates terribilis, assembly GCF_046119375.1. Classification (NCBI taxonomy): domain Eukaryota; kingdom Metazoa; phylum Chordata; class Amphibia; order Anura; family Dendrobatidae; genus Phyllobates; species Phyllobates terribilis. The sequence continues at coordinate 30,174,805 of NW_027362774.1, read as the reverse complement.
GTGGAGGGGGCAGAGACCCTGATTGATCACCAAAATACAGGGCAGCCGTGTGTGTGGGGGGCCGAGAGCCTGACTGATCACCAGAATACGGGGCAGCCATGTGTGTGGGGGGCAGAGACCCTGACTGATCACCAGAATACAGGGCAGCCGTGTGTGTGGAGGGAGCCGAGACCCTGACTGATCACCAGAATACGGGGCACAGTGTGTGTGGGGGGAGCAGGGACCCTGACTGATCACCATAATACAGGACACAGTGTGTGTGGGGGGGGCCGAGACCCTGACTGATCACCAGAATACGGGGCAGTCGTGTATGTGAGGGGCCGAGACCCTGACTGATCACCAGAATACGGGGCACAGTGTGTGTGGGGGGCCGAGACCCTGACTGATCACCATAATACAGGACACAGTGTGTGTGGGGGGGGCTGGCACCACAACTTAGTGCCACAGCAGAGGGGAGCGGAGCCGTTGTTACCTGATGATGAACGCCCCCCTCGTCTCCAGGAGTTTGCGCTCGCTGCTGAACCTCTTCAGTAGATTCACCATGAAGCGGTGGAAATAGGAGTTCATGGTGGGTGTAGAGGGCGAGGTCTCCAGGCCCCGAGCACCTGGCGGGACATCATGAAGTTACACATGGTGCCAACCCACCACCACCAGAGCGGCGCTATGTACTGACATCACTACTGTGCACACGTGCAGAGACCCGCAGCAGATAATCTCAGCAGCCAATCAGGTCGCATCGTTTCAGTTTCACACTGCATTCTGATTGGCTGCTCGTGTTCACACACTGCACTCGCAGCAGGAACGCAGAGAATGACCCCGAATGTGAGAACGCAGAGCCTGAGAACAACTGGAGGCCACGCGATCCCCTCCCCCAGGGGCTCCGCACTCCCTCCTGCTCCATAATCCCAGATAACAGACAGGACTAACGAAACCCACCAGCTGCGGAGACTTGAGACGAGGCCGGGCGCCTGCAACCAGCGGATACATCAGACACGGAGATCCCTCCAAATCAGAGGAGAGTCAACAACGTTATTCAGATTCATGACGCCGGCGTCTCGGAGCCATGATGAATATTCCGCAGCTGATCGGTGGCAGCGCCCCGGGGACCGGAGTAACAGTCCTGGTGTGAAGAACGCCGCTGCCACTACTGATGAGTGGCATAGCCACGCCCCACCCTGACCGGCTGCGCCCCACCCTGACCGGCTCCGCCCCAGCTCTAGCCATTTGGACGGAGCTCCTCAAAACTGGCGTCAAACCACCAAAGTCGCAACGCTCTGGTTCAGCTCAGCGTCTGCGCAAAAATGCTGCAACTTTTTTAAGTGTTTTCCGGCAATTTTCTGTTTGTGTTTCACTTTCCCAATTCTCAGATTGCTGCGCGCTTAGGGACCAAACAGCTGAGGGTTCGCTACAATGTGTCGGCGCAGCCAATCCTGATACATTGGGATAAACCTCAGCTGTGTAGCAACCTCTGGATATCATCACTGACAGCAAGCGGAGATGAGGAAACAAAGGAGAAATAATAAGCCGCATAAGAAACTGACAGACAGGAGGAAAGTCGGTGCGGCTGCAGCCGATTATGCGGCCACGCTGCTGGCAGTCACTGGGTATTTGGGGGTCCCGGCCGCCAGTATCTGCTGTTACTCAGATAGGAGTTGGTGTCTGAAGCCCCTCATGATGCCACTGCTCACCCTCACCACAGCTGCCGGGCAGCGCTCCTCTAGCCGGGGATGGCACCTGCAGCTTGGTGTGAACGGCCACCGGCTCCTCCGCGGCTGCATCGCTCTGTCCAGCAGGAGAGGAAGCGATTTCTGCTAAAACCTCCAGATCCTTCAGGATGACCTAGAGAGAGGAATCATCATCAGAGCAGGGATAGGGGGTCCGCACCCAGGGACCCCAACCATCAGAGCAGGGATGGGGGGTCTGCACCCAGGGACCCCAACCATCAGAGCAGGAATAGGGGGTCCGCACCCAGGGACCCCAACCATCAGAGCAGGGATGGGGGTTCTGCACCCAGGGACCCCAACCATCAGAGCAGGGATAGGGGGTCCGCACCCAGGGACCCCAACCATCAGAGCAGGGATGGGGGTTCTGCACCCAGGGACCCCAACCATCAGAGCAGGGATAGGGGGTCTGCACCCAGGGAACCCCACCCATCAGAGCACAGATAGGGGGTCTGCACCCAGGGACCTGTCCTCCACCCATCAGAGCAGGGATAGGGGGTCTGCACTCAGGGACCTGGGACCCCCACCCATCAGAGCAGAGATAGGGGGTCTGCACCCAGGGACCTGGGCCTCCCACCCATCAGAGCAGGGATGGGGGGGTCTGCACCCAGGGACTCCCACCCATCAGAGCAGGGATAGGGGGTCTGCACCCAGGGACTTGGGTTCCCACCCATCAGAGCAAAGATAAGGGGTCTGCACATAGGGACCAGGGCCCCCACCCATCAGAGCATGGATAGGGGGTCTGCACGTAGGGACCCCCACCCATCAGAGCAGAGATAGGGGGTCTGCACTCAGGGACCGGGGCCCCCCACCCATCAGAGCATGGATAGGGGGGTCTGCACTCAGGGACCTGGGCCCCCCACCCATCAGAGCAGAGATAGGGGGTCTGCACTCAGGGACCTGGGACCCCCACCTATCAGAGCAAGTACAGGGAGTCTGCACCAGGGACCTCCACCCATCAGAGCAGAGATAGGGGGTCTGCACTCAGGGACCTGGGCCCCCCACCCATCAGAGCAGGGATAGGGGGTCTGCACTCAGGGACCTGGGCCCCCCACCCATCAGAGCAGAGATAGGGGGTCTGCACTCAGGGACCTGGGCCTCCCACCCATCAGAGCAGGGATGGGGGGGTCTGCACCCAGGGACTCCCACCCATCAGAGCAGGGATAGGGGGTCTGCACCCAGGGACTTGGGTTCCCACCCATCAGAGCAAAGATAAGGGGTCTGCACATAGGGACCAGGGCCCCCACCCATCAGAGCATGGATAGGGGGTCTGCACGTAGGGACCCCCACCCATCAGAGCAGAGATAGGGGGTCTGCACTCAGGGACCGGGGCCCCCCACCCATCAGAGCATGGATAGGGGGGTCTGCACTCAGGGACCTGGGCCCCCACCCATCAGAGCATGGATAGGGGGGTCTGCACTCAGGGACCTGGGCCCCCACCCATCAGAGCAGAGATAGGGGGTCTGCACTCAGGGACCTGGGACCCCCACCCATCAGAGCAAGTACAGGGAGTCTGCACCAGGGACCTCCACCCATCAGAGCAGAGATAGGGGGTCTGCACCAGGGACCTCCACCCATCAGAGCAGAGATAGGGGGTCTGCACTCAGGGACCTGGGCCCCCCACCCATCAGAGCAGAGATAGGGGGTCTGCACCAGGGACCTCCACCCATCAGAGCAGAGATAGGGGGTCTGCACTCAGGGACCTGGGCCCCCCACCCATCAGAGCAGAGATAGGGGGTCTGCACTCAGGGACCTGGGCCTCCCACCCATCAGAGCAGGGATGGGGGGGTCTGCACCCAGGGACTCCCACCCATCAGAGCAGGGATAGGGGGTCTGCACCCAGGGACTTGGGTTCCCACCCATCAGAGCAAAGATAAGGGGTCTGCACATAGGGACCAGGGCCCCCACCCATCAGAGCATGGATAGGGGGTCTGCACGTAGGGACCCCCACCCATCAGAGCAGAGATAGGGGGTCTGCACTCAGGGACCGGGGCCCCCCACCCATCAGAGCATGGATAGGGGGGTCTGCACTCAGGGACCTGGGCCCCCACCCATCAGAGCATGGATAGGGGGTCTGCACTCAGTGTCCTCCATAGACTGCTGCTGACAGTTACTATTACTGACATTCTGCGCCTCCTCATGATGGGGTCCGCCCGCAGCCCCCTCGGGTCACATGTCACAGCCACCATTCTACAGATCTCAGGAACAGATCCGCGATCACGAAACCTGCGAGCGCCCAACAATGCACAAGCAAGTGACCCCAAACAGCTGCTGGACCCCCATTCTGACCCGGCCTCTGACCACCACAACACAAAGCGTTAAATGGTCACAAGTGATGGGATGAAAAGAGACCAGAGCTGCGGAGCTGCCATTAACATTTAGGACGCAGCATCCAGCCTGGTGTAATGCTCTGCAGAACAACCCGGCCTCCTGTCACCATGGAAACAAGCACGGCTGCCCCGCAGCTCTGCTAGAGGAGGGGGGAGCGGGCTCCAGCGCCATTAACTCCTTCCAGCCTGGAGATCGCAATCCAACATAAGGGGAAGGAACCAGTCTATAGGGGGCGCTGCCAGAAACCACACGCTGTCAAACAAAGTACAGACAGGAGGGGGCGCTGCCAGAAACCACACCCTGCCATACCCAGTACAGACAGGAGGGGGTGCTGTCAGAAACCACACACTGCCATACCCAGTACAGACAGGAGGGGGCGCTGCCAGAGACCACACACTGCCATACCCAGTACAGACAGGAGGGGGGCGCTGCCAGAAACCACACGCTGCCATACCCAGTACAGACAGGAGGGGGCGCTGCCAGAGACCACACACTGCCATATCCAGTACAGACAGGAGGGGGCGCTGCCAGAGACCACACACTGCCATATCCAGTACAGACAGGAGGGGGCGCTGCCAGAAATCACACACTGCCATACCCAGTACAAACAGGAGGGGGCGCTGCCAGAAATCACACGCTGCCATACCCAGTACAGACAGGAGAGGGCGCAGCCAGAGACCACACACTGCCATACCCTGTACAGACAGGAGGGGGCGCTGCCAGAAACCACACGCTGCCATACCCAGTACAGACAGGAGGGGGCGCTGCCAGAAAGCACACACTGCCATACTCAGTACAGACAGGAGGGGAGCGCTGCCAGAAACCACACCCTGCCATACCCAGTACAGACAGGAGGGGGCGCTGCCAGAAATCACACCCTGCCATACCCAGTACAGACAGGAGGGGGCGCTGGCAGAAACCACACACTGCCATACCCAGTACAGACAGGAGGGGGCGCTGCCAGAAACCACACCCTGCCATACCCAGTACAGACAGGAGGGGGCGCTGCCAGAAACCACACACTGCCATACCCAGTACAGTCAGGAGGGGGCGCTGCCAGAAACCACACCCTGCCATACCCAGTACAGACAGGAGGGGGCGCTGCCAGAAACCACACCCTGCCATACCCAGTACAGACAGGAGGGGGCGCTGCCGGAGACCACACACTGCCATACGCAGTATAGACAGGAGGGGGCGCTGCCAGAAATCACACACTGCCATACACAGTACAGTCAGGAGGGGGCGCTGCCAGAAACCACACCCTGCCATACCCAGTACAGAAAGGAGGGGGCGCTGCCAGAGACCACACACTGCCATACCCAGTACAGACAGGAGGGGGCGCTGCCAGAAATCACAAACTGCCATACCCAGTACAGACAGGAGGGGGCGCTGCCAGAAACCACACGCTGCCAAACGCAGTACAGACAGGAGGGGGCGCTGCCAGAAACCACACACTGCCATACCCAGTACAGACAGGAGAGGGCGCTGCCAGAAACCACACACTGCCATACCCAGTACAGACAGGAGGGGGCGCTGCCAGAAACCACACACTGCCATACCCAGTACAGACAGGAGAGGGCGCTGCCAGAGACTACACGCTGCCATACCCAGTACAGACAGGAGGGGGCACTGACAGAAACAAACTGCCATACCCAGTACAGACAGGGGGGGTCGCTGCCAGAAACCACACACTGCCATACCCAGTACAGACAGGAGAGGGCGCTGCCAGAGACTACACGCTGCCATACCCAGTACACACAGGAGGGGGCACTGCCAGAAACAAACTGCCATACCCAGTACAGACAGGGGGGGTCGCTGCCAGAAACCACACACTGCCAAACCCAGTACAGACAGGAGAGGGCGCTGCCAGAGACTACACGCTGCCATACCCAGTACACACAGGAGGGGGCACTGCCAGAAACAAACTGCCATACCCAGTACAGACAGGAGGGGGCACTGCCAGAGACCACACACTGCCATACCCAGTACAGCTAGGAGGGGGCGCTGCCAGAAACAACACCCTGCCATACCCAGTACAGACAGGAGGGGGCGCTGCCAGAAACAACACACTGCCATACCCAGTAGAGACAGGAGGGGGCGCTGCCAGAAACAACACGCTGCCATACCCAGTACAGACAGGATGGGGCGCTGCCAGTGACCACACGCTGCCATACCCAGTACAGACAGGAGGAGGCGCTGCCAGAAACCACACACTGCCATACCCAGTACAGCCAGGAGGGGGCGCTGCCAGAAGCCACACACTGCCATACCCAGTAAACACAGGAGGGGGCGCTGCCAGAAACCACACACTGCCATACCCAGTACAAACAGGAGGGGGCGCTGCTAGAGACCACACACTGCCATAGCCAGTACAGCCAGGAGGCGGCGCTGCCAGAAACCACACACTGCCATACCCAGTACAGCCAGGAGGGGGCGCTGCCAGAGACCACACGCTGCCATACCCAGTACAGCCAGGAGGGGGCACTGCCAGAAACCACACGCTGCCATACCCAGTACAGCCAGGAGGGGGCGCTGCCAGAAACCACACACTGCCATACCCAGTACAGACAGGAGGGGGCGCTGCCAGAAGCCACACACTGCCATGCCCAGTACAGACAGGAGGGGGCGCTACCAGAGACCACACACTGCCATACCCAGTACAGCCAGTAGGGGGCGCTGCCAGAGACCACACACTGCCATAACCAGTACAGCCAGGAGGGGGCGTTGCCAGAAACCACACACTGCCATATCCAGTACAGACAGGAGGGGGCGCTGCCAGAAACGACACACTGCTATACCCATTACAGACAGGAGGGGGCGCTGCCAGAAACCACACACTGCCATACCCAGTACAGACAGGAGAGGGCGCTGCCAGAGACTACACGCTGCCATACCCAGTACACACAGGAGGGGGCACTGCCAGAAACAAACTGCCATACCCAGTACAGACAGGAGGGGTCGCTGCCAGAAACCACACACTGCCATACCCAGTACAGACAGGAGGGGGCACTGCCAGAGACCACACACTGCCATACCCAGTACAGCTAGGAGGGGGCGCTGCCAGAAACAACACCCTGCCATACCCAGTACAGACAGGAGAGGGGGCTGCCAGAGACCACACGCTGCCATACCCAGTACAGACAGGAGGGGGCGCTGCCAGAAACCACACACTGCCAAACCCAGTACAGACAGGAGGGGGCACTGCCAGAGACCACACACTGCCATACCCAGTACAGCTAGGAGGGGGCGCTGCCAGAAACCACACCCTGCCATACCCAGTACAGACAGGAGGGGATGCTGCCAGAAACCACACGCTGCCAAACCCAGTACAGACAGGAGGGGGCGCTGCCAGAAACCACACCCTGCCATACCCAGTACAGACAGGAGGGGGTGCTGCCAGAAACCACACGCTGCCAAACCCAGTACAGACAGGAGGGGGTGCTGCCAGAAACCATACACTGCCATATCCAGTACAGACAGGAGAGGGCGCTGCCAGAGACCACACACTGCCATACCCAGTACAGACAGGAGGGGGCGCTGCCAGAAACCACACACTGCCATACCCAGTACAGACAGGAGGGGGCGCTGCCAGAAATCACATGCTGCCATACCCAGTACACACAGGAGAGGGCGCTGCCTGAGACCACACGCTGCCATACCCAGTACAGACAGGAGGGGGCGCTGCCAGAAACCATACACTGCCATATCCAGTACAGACAGGAGAGGGCGCTGCCAGAAACCACACGCTGCCATACCCAGTACAGACAGGAGGGGGCGCTGCCAGAGACCAAACACTGCCATACCCACTACAGACAGGAGGGGGCGCTGCCAGAGACCACCCGCTGCCGTACCCAGTACAGCCAGGAGGGGGCGCTGCCAGAAACCACACACTGCCATACCCACTACAGACAGGAGGGGGCGCTGCCAGAAGCCACACACTGCCATGCCCAGTACAGACAGGAGGGGGCGCTGCCAGAGACCACACACTGCCATACCCAGTACAGACAGGAGGGGGCGCTGCCAGAAACCACACACTGCCATACCCACTACAGACAGGAGGGGGCGCTGCCAGAAGCCACACACTGCCATGCCCAGTACAGACAGGAGGGGGCGCTGCCAGAGACCACACACTGCCATACCCAGAACAGACAGGAGGGGGCGCTGCCAGAAACCACACACTGCCAAACCAAGTACAGACAGAAGGGGGCGCTGCCAGAAACCACACGCTACCATACCCAGTACAGCCAGGAGGGGACGCAGCCAGAGACAACACGCAAACATACCCAGTACAGCCAGGAGGGGGCGCTGCCAGAGACCACACACTGCCATACCCAGTACAGACAGGAGGAGTCGCTGCCAGAAACCACACACTGCCATACCCAGTACAGACAGGAGAGGGGGCTGCCAGAAATCACACACTGCCATACCCAGTACAGACAGGAGGGGGCACTGCCAGAAATCACACACTGCCATACCCAGTACAGACAGGAGGGGGCGCTGCCAGAGACCACACACTGCCATACCCAGTACAGCCAGGAGGGGGCGCTGCCAGAAACCACACACTGCCATACCCAGTACAGCCAGGAGGGGTCGCTGCCAGAGACTGTCGGGGTAAAAGAGAATATATATTTTTGTAACTTTTATACGCTTTTTTGCTAATGTACTAACCACCATTTTGTGTCTTATAACAATAAGCTTTCCTTGCTACGTATTACTCAAATCGAAACTTAAACTAAGACAGTTCCAGTGTTGCCAAGATTTATTTCAGAGAAACGAAACAAGATTATAAGCTGACGGCTGCAATATCTGCCCAGAGACTGAGATAAGGAGATGTGGACCAATCAGGAGTGGCCAGACACTGGACTTTCATGGCTTACTCCGCTCCGGACAACCCCTATCCCCTCCCCATTACGTAGTGTATTTAGGTTTGTGCATGTGGAAATAAAGACAGAACATTGCTGAGATCGTGGCTTGCCAGTAGTCTTCTGAGCATGCTCTGAGTTTGAACCAGCTTGTTGTCTGACTCATTCTTTGAATGGTTGACCTATGCTCATAGTTTGAATTTGGAGTGACTGGAGGACTGAAGACCGCTGTGTTCTTAAAGCCTTCCCTCTCATGATGATGACCATACAACCTCACACTCTTCTTGATATCTCACAGTTCCCTCACTCTCTGTGGTCCAGCGGGCCAGAGGACGTCGGCCTCCTGCAGGTTCCCCCGGTCCGAGTACACCTCAAGCCTGGACACAGGTACCCACGGTTGCCACAATACCCCCTCAAGGCTGCACAAGAACAAAGCTTGGGTACCCAAATCGCTTCCCTCCTGGAGTCAGGAGTCCTTGTCAGATGTGTATCTCCATGCAATACACCCCTCTTTCCTGTAAAAAAGAAAACCGTTCCGGGAGAGTCTCCAAGATACCGGTTGGTTCAGGATCTCAGAGCCGTCAATGCAGCTACCATTTTAGAAACTCCAGTGGTACCCAACCCAAACACCCTCTTGTCTCAGCTGCCTCCAACGGCCACCTTGTTTACGGTGTTAGATCTGGCCAACGCCTTCTTCAGTATACCCTTACATGAAGATTCGTGGTTTCTTTCTGCCTTCACCTTTCAAGGAGCACAGCTTACATGGACCAGGACTCCACAAAGAGCCCAGAACTCTCCTAACCAATTCACTCATTCTATGAAGTCTATTCTGGAGCCATGGGTTCAAGAGAACCCTCAGGTCACCCTTCTACAGTATGTGGATGATCTTTTACTCTGTGGCACTGAAGAAAATTTGCCAGAGATGTCAGCATCCCTATTCTGGTTTCTTCACTCAGCTAACTGTAAAGTCTCGAAAGGCGAAGTCCAATGGTGTCTGCCCAAGGTCACTTTCCTCGGACATTGTATATCACAAGGTGCTAGACATCTGACTGAAGAAAGAAAACAAGCCATCATGGATATCACCTTCCCAACCACCTATTCCGCTATGCAGACTTTCCTTGGCCTCATCACTTACTGCAGGCAATGGATCCCTGATGCCTCAAAGCTCATGCAACCTCTGTACGACTGTCTCAAGAATGAAGGCTCAGTTTGGCTTCATGCTGAAGATCCACGTGTTTCTCATCAACACAGACTATGTTTTGACCGCCTTAAACAGGCTGTTGTCTCTGCCCCGGCCTTGGGCTTACCAGACTATACTCAGCCATTTCACTTTTTTGTCTCGAAATCAGAAGGTCATGCCTCTGGAGTTCTAGCACAACGCTATGATCATAAGTATCGGCCTTTGGGCTACTACTCAGCCCGCCTGGACCCTGTCGCCCGAACTGCCCCCACGTGCCTTAAGGCGGTCCACGCTGCTCATATCCTCCTTGACAAGTCAGCTGATATCGTCCTTGGCCATGATCTCTCAGCTGTTCTGCAACAAACCTCTCCGAAACATCTAACCAACCAAAGACACCTGCGGCTGCAGTGTTCCCTATTGTTGCCCTCCAATATAACATTTACCAGATGTCTGATTATCAATCCTGCCACTTTGCTTCCACCTTCTAGGGGGCAAGGTGAAGAGGGTGAAGGTCCATTGGTGGAACCTCATGATTGTATAAAAATTTTGCAGGAAGAGACTTCTGCTCCAGAGAATATGGTGGCACATCCGCTCGCACACCCTGCCTTGCACCTATGGACTGATGGATCCCGGCTCGCAGACCCTCAAGGGAAGTTCCACACGGGATATGCTGTCACAACAGACCTAACAGTCCTCAAGGCTGAAGCTCTACCACCATACATGTCTGCACAAGAAGCTGAACTTGTGGCTCTCACAGATGCCTGCCACCTGGCAGCAGGAACAAACGCAAACATATATACCGATTCCAGGTATGGACATGGAATTTGTAATGATTCTGGACTCTTGTGGAAGTCTAGAGGATTCATCACAGCTGCAGGTACACCAGTGAAACATGCCTCATGGATTAAGGCCCTAATGAAGGCCCTGGAACTACCCATTCAGGTTGCTGTTATCAAGGTCAAGGCTCATGGAAGACTAGATTCCAGGGAAGCCAGGGGCAACCACCTAGCTGACCAAGCAGCCAAGACTGCAGCAGTGGAGAATGTGTCATCAAAGTGGCAGGAAAAGGAAGAAGAGATGGGGGAGACCCTGCAAACCATAGCTGTGGCGCTCACTACAGCAAGAGCCAAAGAACAGCCGGCGGAAGACCATACAAGTCCAGCGGAGACACGAGTGGAATCCAGGGGGGGCAGGATGCCTGAAGAAAAATTGTGTGAGGAACAAAGGAAGACCCCCCCACTGAAGAAGTCAAGCAATGGAAAGCGGCGGGAGCCGTGCTGGCAGGTCGCAAAGATTCAAAGGTCAACTCGACTCTTTACCAAGTGGATGGGAAGCCTTGCTTGCCTAGACGCATGTACTCAGCCGTGGCAGCATGGGCTCACGGGCCTACACACAGAGGAAAGAATCAAGCCTTGGCATGTATCAAGAAACTGTATTTTGCACCCGGAATCTCTTCCACTGTGACTGCGTACTCAAAATCCTGCTCTGTCTGCGCTACCTGCAACCCAACGTGTACGGCACGGGTCCCTCTCCAACACCTGGCTAAACCAGACTACCCTTGGCAGAGAATACAAGTCGACCATATCCAAATGCCTAAAGCAGGAAAATAGGAGTACGTTTTGGTAGCCGTGGATATGTTCTCAGCCTGGCCCGAGGCCTACCCGGTTGTCAACATGACTGCTAAAGTCACAGCCAAGAAACTGATCACCGAAATTGCCTACAGATTTGGAGTTCCCCAAGTCATAGAATCGGATCAAGGACCAGCTTTCACAGCAAATATCTACGAAGAACTCTGGAACATGTTGGGAACAGATTTGGGCCTCCACACTCCATACCATCCTGCCAGTTCAGGCAAAGTGGAAAGGATGAATTCCACACTCAAGACCCAGCTCTTGAAAATGACCCAAGATCATCCCCTCCCCTGGCCCGACCTACTCCCCATAGTATTGTATCATATCAGACACACTCCTCAGGCCAAACATGGGCTGACTCCCTATAAAATTTTGTTTGGGACCCCACCCAAGATAGGAGAGATTAGGCCCCAAGAGTTGTCTGAAACACATGATAGAGTGGTAAAATTTGTGATTGCCTTGTCTAGAGAATTGACTAACACCCGCTCTCCAGTATCTGCTTCTCTCCCAGAATCTACAGGTGATGCAGTACATGATTTCATCCCAGGCGATCTAGTGTATGTGAAGAAGTTTGTCCGGAAAGACTGCCTCCAGCCGCGGTTCGAGGGACCGTACACTGTGCTTCTCACCACCCCGACGGCTCTGAAGCTTGAGGGCAAGAGCACCTGGATTCACGCCTCCCACTGCAAGAGAGACAGAACGAGTCTATAAAAGATGACTACCTTCTTCTATATCCTTTCCATATGCTTACTGTCTGTCCCAGGGTGGACAGCTACCACACAGGGGTAGATACCTCCTTCTTCTCAGGTTGGTTGGGAGGGCTCAAGGGACTCCTCCAACAAGTTTGTCTAGTAATGGGAGGTCTACTAGTATTAGGCCTGGTGGTCCTGTGCTGCATAGTCCCCTTATACAGGAAAGCTATAACCAAAGCTGTCCCAACCTCCGGGACCTTTCTGAATCAAGAGAAGATATGGAGAAATACACTCCTTTGAACAAGCCTGACCAGCCCCCCCATGACAAAGTCCAATTGAGAGATTTAGTTTAGGGACAGTTGGGAGAACTCCATGTGTCATTAAGGATAGGGCTCGATTGTCTGGGGGCGTCCCATAAGGGGGCAGCTTCTAAGATGATTGGGTGAAGAAATCCACCTCCCCTCTCCCCACACATGGACAGTCTCAAAGGCCCCGAAGCAAGGGAAAGCTTAGTGTTTAGGGGGGAATGTCGGGGTAAAAGACAATATATATTTTTGTAACTTTTATACGCTTTTTTGCTTATGTACTAACCACCATTTTGTGTCCTATAACAATAAGCTTTCCTTGCTACATATTACTCAAATCGAAACTTAAACTAAGACAGTTCCAGTGTTGCCAAGACTTATTTCAGAGAAACAAAACAAGATTATAAGCTGACGGCTGCAATATCTGCCCAGAGACTGAGATAAGGAGATGAGGACCAATCAGGAGTGGCCAGACACTGGACTTTCATGGCTTACCCCGCCCCGGATAACCCCTTTCCCCTCCCCCTTACGTAGTGTATTTAGATTTGTGTATGTAGGAATAAACACAGAACAATGCTGAGAACGTTGTCTGTAGTAGTCTTCTGAGCATGCTCTGAGTTTGAACCAGCTTGTTGTCTGACTCATTCTTTGAATGGTTGACCCATGCTCATAGTTTGAATTTGGAGTGACTGGAGGACGAGTGATTTGTCGTCACGACCCTCACAAGACCACACACTGCCAAACCCAGTACAGACAGGAGGGGGCGCTGCCAGAAAGCACACACTGCCATACTCAGTACAGACAGGAGGGGGCGCTGCCAGAGACCACACACTGCCATACCCAGTACAGCTAGGAGGGGGCGCTGCCAGAAACCACATCCTGCCATACCCAGTACAGACAGGAGAGGGGGCTGCCAGAGACCACACGCTGCCATACCCAGTACAGACAGGAGGGGGCGCTGCCAGAAACCACACCCTGCCATACCCAGTACAGACAGGAGGGGGCGCTGCCAGAGACCACACACTGCCAAACCCAGTACAGACAGGAGGGGGCGGTGCCAGAGACCACACACTGCCAAACAAAGTACAGACAGGAGGGGGCGCTGCCAGAGACCACACCCTGCCATACCCAGTACAGACAGGAGGGGGCGCTGCCAGAAACCACACCCTGCCATACCCAGTACAGACAGGAGGGGGCGCTGCCAGAAACCACACACTGCCAAACCCAGTACAGACAGGAGGGGGCGGTGCCAGAGACCACACACTGCCAAACAAATTACAGACAGGAGGGGGCGCTGCCAGAGACCACACACTGCCATACCCAGTACAGACAGGAGGGGGCGCTGCCAGAGACCACACACTGCCATACCCAGTACAGACAGGAGAGGGCGCTGCCAGAAACCACACACTGCCATACCCACTACAGACAGGAGGGGGCGCTGCCAGAAGCCACACACTGCCATGCCCAGTACAGACAGGAGGGGGCGCTGCCAGAGACCACACACTGCCATACCCAGAACAGACAGGAGGGGGCGCTGCCAGAAACCACACACTGCCAAACCAAGTACAGACAGAAGGGGGCGCTGCCAGAAACCACACGCTACCATACCCAGTACAGCCAGGAGGGGACGCAGCCAGAGACAACACGCAAACATACCCAGTACAGCCAGGAGGGGGCGCTGCCAGAGACCACACACTGCCATACCCAGTACAGACAGGAGAGGGGGCTGCCAGAAATCACACACTGCCATACCCAGTACAGACAGGAGGGGGCACTGCCAGAAATCACACACTGCCATACCCAGTACAGACAGGAGAGGGGGCTGCCAGAGACCACACACTGCCATACCCAGTACAGACAGGAGGAGTCGCTGCCAGAAACCACACACTGCCATACCCAGTACAGACAGGAGGGGGCACTGCCAGAAATCACACACTGCCATACCCAGTACAGACAGGAGAGGGGGCTGCCAGAGACCACACACTGCCATACCCAGTACAGACAGGAGGAGTCGCTGCCAGAAACCACACACTGCCATACCCAGTACAGACAGGAGAGGGGGCTGCCAGAAATCACACACTGCCATACCCAGTACAGACAGGAGGGGGCACTGCCAGAAATCACACACTGCCATACCCAGTACAGACAGGAGAGGGGGCTGCCAGAGACCACACACTGCCATACCCAGTACAGACAGGAGGAGTCGCTGCCAGAAACCACACACTGCCATACCCAGTACAGACAGGAGGGGGCGCTGCCAGAGACCACACACTGCCATACCCAGTACAGACAGGAGAGGGCGCTGCCAGAAACCACACACTGCCATACCCAGTACAGACAGGAGAGGGGGCTGCCAGAGACCACACACTGCCATATCCAGTACAGACAGGAGGGGGCGCTGCCAGAAATCACACACTGCCATACCCAGTACAGCCAGGAGGGGGCGCTGCCAGAGACCACACACTGCCATACCCAGTACAGCCAGGAGGGGGCGTTGCCAGAAACCACACACTGCCATATCCAGTACAGACAGGAGGGGGCGCTGCCAGAAACCACATACTGCCATACCCAGTACAGACAGGAGAGGGCGCTGCCAGAAACCACATGCTGCCAAACCCAGTATAGACAGGAGAGGGCGCTGCCAGAGACCACACACTGCCATACCCAGTACAGACAGGAGGGGGCGCTGCCAGAGACCACACACTGCCATACCCAGTACAGACAGGAGAGGGCGCTGCCAGAAACCACACGCTGCCAAACCCAGTATAGACAGGAGAGGGCGCTGCCAGAGACCACACACTGCCATACCCAGTACAGACAGGAGGGGGCGCTGCCAGAAACCACACACTGCCATACCCAGTACAGACAGGAGAGGGCGCTGCCAGAAACCACACGCTGCCAAACCCAGTATAGACAGGAGAGGGCGCTGCCAGAGACCACACACTGCCATACCCAGTATAGACAGGAGGGGGCGCTGCCAGAAACCACACACTGCCATACCCAGTACAGACAGGAGAGGGCGCTGCCAGAAACCACACGCTGCCAAACCCAGTATAGACAGGAGAGGGCGCTGCCAGAGACCACACACTGCCATACCCAGTACAGACAGGAGGGGGCGCTTCCAGAGACCACACACTGCCATACCCAGTACAGACAGGAGGGGGCGCTGCCAGAGACCACACACTGCCATACCCAGTACAGACAGGAGGGGGCGCTGCCAGAAACCACACACTGCCATACCCAGTACAGACAGGAGGGGCCGCTGCCAGAGACCACACACTGCCATACCCAGTACAGACAGGAGGGGGCGCTGCCAGAGACCACACACTGCCATACCCAGTACAGACAGGAGGGGGCGCTGCCAGAAACCACACACTGCCATACCCAGTACAGACAGGAGGGGGCGCTGCCAGAAACCACACACTGCCATACCCAGTACAGACAGGAGAGGGCGCTGCCAGAGACCACACACTGCCATACCCAGTACAGACAGGAGGGGGCGCTGCCAGAGACCACACACTGCCATACCCAGTACAGTTAGGAGGGGGCGCTGCCAGAAACCACACCCTGCCATACCCAGTACAGACAGGAGAGGGGGCTGCCAGAGACCACACGCTGCCATACCCAGTACAGACAGGAGGGGGCGCTGCCAGAAACCACACACTGCCAAACCCAGTACAGACAGGAGGGGGCGCTGCCAGAGACCACACACTGCCAAACCCAGTACAGACAGGAGGGGGCGCTGCCAGAAAGCACACACTGCCATACTCAGTACAGACAGGAGGGGGCGCTGCCAGAGACCACACACTGCCATACCCAGTACAGCTAGGAGGGGGCGCTGCCAGAAACCACATCCTGCCATACCCAGTACAGACAGGAGAGGGGGCTGCCAGAGACCACACGCTGCCATACCCAGTACAGACAGGAGGGGGCGCTGCCAGAAACCACACCCTGCCATACCCAGTACAGACAGGAGGGGGCGCTGCCAGAGACCACACACTGCCAAACCCAGTACAGACAGGAGGGGGCGGTGCCAGAGACCACACACTGCCAAACAAAGTACAGACAGGAGGGGGCGCTGCCAGAGACCACACCCTGCCATACCCAGTACAGACAGGAGGGGGCGCTGCCAGAAACCACACCCTGCCATACCCAGTACAGACAGGAGGGGGCGCTGCCAGAAACCACACACTGCCAAACCCAGTACAGACAGGAGGGGGCGGTGCCAGAGACCACACACTGCCAAACAAATTACAGACAGGAGGGGGCGCTGCCAGAGACCACACACTGCCATACCCAGTACAGACAGGAGGGGGCGCTGCCAGAGACCACACACTGCCATACCCAGTACAGACAGGAGAGGGGGCTGCCAGAAACCACACACTGCCATACCCAGTACAGACAGGAGAGGGGGCTGCCAGAGACCACACACTGCCATATCCAGTACAGACAGGAGGGGGCGCTGCCAGAGACCACACACTGCCATACTCAGTACAGACAGGAGGGGGCGCTGCCAGAAATCACACACTGCCATACCCAGTACAGCCAGGAGGGGGCGCTGCCAGAGACCACACACTGCCATACCCAGTACAGCCAGGAGGGGGCGTTGCCAGAAACCACACACTGCCATATCCAGTACAGACAGGAGGGGGCGCTGCCAGAAACCACACACTGCCATACCCAGTACAGACAGGAGAGGGCGCTGCCAGAAACCACACACTGCCATACCCAGTACAGACAGGAGGGGGCGCTGCCAGAAACCACACACTGCGATACCCAGTACAGACAGGAGAGGGCGCTGCCAGAGACCACACGCTGCCATACCCAGTACACACAGGAGGGGGCACTGCCAGAAACAAACTGCCATACCCAGTACAGACAGGAGGGGTCGCTGCCAGAAACCACACACTGCCATACCCAGTACAGACAGGAGGGGGCACTGCCAGAGACCACACACTGCCATACCCAGTACAGACAGGAGGGGGCGCTGCCAGAGACCACACGCTGCCATACCCAGTACGACAGGAGGGGGCTGCCAGAAACCACACACTGCCAAACCCAGTACAGACAGGAGGGGGCGCTGCCAGAGACCAGACACTGCCAAACAAAGTACAGACAGGAGGGGGCGCTGCCAGAGACCACACACTGCCATACCCAGTACAGACAGGAGGGGGCGCTGCCAGAAACCTCACGCTGCCATACCCAGTACAGACAGGAGGGGGCGCTGCCAGAGACCACACACTGCCATACCCAGTAGTGACAGGAGGGGGCGCTGCCAGAGACCACAAACTGCCATACCCAGTACAGCCAGGAGGGGGCGCTGCCAGAAACCACACACTGCCATACTCAGTACAGCCAGGAGGGGGCGCTGCCAGAAACCACACACTGCCATACCCAGTACAGACAGGAGGGGGCGCTGCCAGAGACCACACCCTGCCATACCCAGTAGTGACAGGAGGGGGCGCTGCCAGAGACCACACCCTGCCATACCCAGTACAGACAGGAGGGGGCGCTGCCAGAAACCACACACTGCCATACCCAGTACAGACAGGAGAGGGCGCTGCCAGAAACGACACACTGCCATACCCATTACAGACAGGAGAGGGGGCTGCCAGAGACCACACCCTGCCATACCCAGTACAGACAGGAGGGGGTGCTGCCAGAAACCACACTCTGCCAAACCCAGTACAGACAGCAGGGGGCGCTGCCAGAGACCACACACTGCCATACCCAGTACAGACAGGAGGGGGCGCTGCCAGAAACCACACCCTGAAATACCCAGTACAGACAGGAGGGGGTGCTGCCAGAAACCACACGCTGCCAAACCCAGTACAGACAGGAGGGGGCGCTGCCAGAAACCACACGCTGCCAAACCCAGTACAGACAGGAGGGGGCGCTGCCAGAAACCACACACTGCCATATCCAGTACAGACAGGAGAGGGCGCTGCCAGAGACCACACACTGCCATACCCAGTACAGACAGGAGGGGCCGCTGCCAGAAACCACACACTGCCATACCCAGTACAGACAGGAGGGGGCGCTGCCAAAGACCACAAACTGCCATACTCAGTACAGACAGGAGGGGGCGCTGCCAGAAACCACACACTGCCATACCCAGTACAGACAGGAGGGGCCGCTGCCAGAAACCACACACTGCCATACCCAGTACACACAGGAGGGGGCACTGCCAGAAACCACACACTGCCATACTCAGTACAGCCAGGAGGGGGCGCTGCCAGAACGAACACACTGCCATACCCATTACAGAGAGGAGGGGGCGCTGCCAGAAACCACACAATGCCATACGCAGTACAGACAGGAGGGGGCGCTACCAGAAGCCACATGCTGCCATACCCAGTACACACAGGAGAGGGCGCTGCCTGAGACCACACGCTGCCATACCCAGTACAGACAGGAGGGGGCGCTGCCAGAAACAACACACTGCCATACCCAGTACAGACAGGAGGGGGCGCTGCCAGAAGCCACATGCTGCCATACCCAGTACAGACAGGAGGGGGCGCTACCTGAGACCACACGCTGCCATACCCAGTACAGACAGGAGGGGGCGCTGCCAGAAACAACACACTGCCATACCCAGTACAGACAGGAGGGGGCGCTGCCAGAAACCACACACTGCCACACCCAGTACAGACAGGAGGGGGCGCTGCCAGAAACAACACACTGCCATACCAAGTACAGACAGGAGGGAGCGCTGCCAGAAGCCACACTCTGCCATACCCAGTACAGACAGGAGGGGGCGCTGGCAGAAGCCACACACTGCCATACCCAGTACAGACAGGAGGGGGCGCTGCCAGAGACCACACACTGCCATACCCAGTACAGCCAGGAGGGGGAGCTGTCAGAGACAACAAGCTGTCATACCCAGTATAGACAGGAGGGCGCGCTGCCAGAGACAACAAGCTGCCATACCCAGTACAGACAGGAGGGGGCGCTGCCAGAAAGGACACACTGCCATACCCAGTACAGCCAGAAGGGGGCGCTGCCAGAGACCACACACTGCCATACCCAGTACAGACAGGAGGGGGCGCTACCTGAGACCACACGCTGCCATACCCAGTACAGACAGGAGGGGGCGCTGCCAAAGACCACACACTGCCATACCCAGTACAGAGAGGAGGGGGCGCTGCCAGAAACCACACAATGCCATACGCAGTACAGACAGGAGGGGGCGCTACCAGAAGCCACATGCTGCCATACCCAGTACACACAGGAGAGGGCGCTGCCTGAGACCACACGCTGCCATACCCAGTACAGACAGGAGGGGGCGCTGCCAGAAGCCACATGCTGCCATACCCAGTACAGACAGGAGGGGGCGCTACCTGAGACCACACGCTGCCATACCCAGTACAGACAGGAGGGGGCGCTGCCAGAAACAACACACTGCCATACCCAGTACAGACAGGAGGGGGCGCTGCCAGAAACCACACACTGCCACACCTAGTACAGACAGGAGGGAGCGCTGCCAGAAGCCACACACTGCCATACCTAGTACAGACAGGAGGGAGCGCTGCCAGAGACCACACACTGCCATACCCAGTACAGACAGGAGGGGGCGCTGGCAGAAGCCACACACTGCCATACCCAGTACAGACAGGAGGGGGCGCTGCCAGAGACCACACACTGCCATACCCAGTACAGACAGGAGGGGGCGCTGCCAGAAAGGACACACTGCCATACCCAGTACAGACAGGAGGGGGCGCTGCCAGAAAGGACACACTGCCATACCCAGTACAGCCAGAAGAGGGCGCTGCCAGAGACCACACACTGCCATACCCAGTACAGACAGGAGGGGGCGCTGCCAGAAACCACACACTGCCAAACCCAGTACAGACAGGAGGGGGCGCTGCCAGAGACAACACGCTGCCATACCCAGTACAGCCAGGAGAGGGCGCTGCCAGAAACCACACACTGCCATACCCAGTACAGACAGGAGGGGGCGCTGCCAGAAACCACACGCTGCCAAACCCAGTACAGACAGGAGGGGGCGCTGCCAGAGACAACACGCTGCCATACCCAGTACAGACAGGAGGGGGCGCTGCCAGAAACCACACACTGCCATGCCCAGTACAGACAGGAGGGGGCGCTGCCAGAAACCACACACTGCCATGCCCAGTACAGACTGGAGGGGGCGCTGCCAGAGACCACACACTGCCAAACCCAGTACAGACAGGAGGGGGCGGTGCCAGAGACCACACACTGCCAAACCCAGTACAGACAGGAGGGGGCGCTGCCAGAGACCACACACTGCCAAACCCAGTACAGACAGGAGGGGGCGCTGCCAGAGACCACACACTGCCATACCCAGTACAGACAGGAGGGGGCGCTGCCAGAGACCACACACTGCCATACCCAGTACAGACAGGAGAGGGCGCTGCCAGAAACCACACGCTGCCAAACCCAGTATAGACAGGAGAGGGCGCTGCCAGAGACCACACACTGCCATACCCAGTACAGACAGGAGGGGGCGCTGCCAGAAACCACACACTGCCATACCCAGTACAGACAGGAGAGGGCGCTGCCAGAAACCACACGCTGCCAAACCCAGTATAGACAGGAGAGGGCGCTGCCAGAGACCACACACTGCCATACCCAGTACAGACAGGAGGGGGCGCTGCCAGAGACCACACACTGCCATACCCAGTACAGACAGGAGAGGGCGCTGCCAGAAACCACACGCTGCCAAACCCAGTATAGACAGGAGAGGGCGCTGCCAGAGACCACACACTGCCATACCCAGTACAGACAGGAGGGGGCGCTGCCAGAAACCACACACTGCCATACCCAGTACAGACAGGAGAGGGCGCTGCCAGAAACCACATGCTGCCAAACCCAGTATAGACAGGAGAGGGCGCTGCCAGAGACCACACACTGCCATACCCAGTATAGACAGGAGGGGGCGCTGCCAGAAACCACACACTGCCATACCCAGTACAGACAGGAGAGGGCGCTGCCAGAAACCACACGCTGCCAAACCCAGTATAGACAGGAGAGGGCGCTGCCAGAGACCACACACTGCCATACCCAGTACAGACAGGAGGGGGCGCTTCCAGAGACCACACACTGCCATACCCAGTACAGACAGGAGGGGGCGCTGCCAGAGACCACACACTGCCATACCCAGTACAGACAGGAGGGGGCGCTGCCAGAAACAACACACTGCCATACCCAGTACAGACAGGAGGGGGCGCTGCCAGAAACCACACACTGCCATACCCAGTACAGACAGGAGGGGGCACTGCCAGAGACCACACACTGCCATACCCAGTACAGTTAGGAGGGGGCGCTGCCAGAAACCACACCCTGCCATACCCAGTACAGACAGGAGAGGGGGCTGCCAGAGACCACACGCTGCCATACCCAGTACAGACAGGAGGGGGCGCTGCCAGAAACCACACACTGCCAAACCCAGTACAGACAGGAGGGGGCGCTGCCAGAGACCACACACTGCCAAACCCAGTACAGACAGGAGGGGGCGCTGCCAGAAAGCACACACTGCCATACTCAGTACAGACAGGAGGGGGCGCTGCCAGAGACCACACACTGCCATACCCAGTACAGCTAGGAGGGGGCGCTGCCAGAAACCACATCCTGCCATACCCAGTACAGACAGGAGAGGGGGCTGCCAGAGACCACACGCTGCCATACCCAGTACAGACAGGAGGGGGCGCTGCCAGAAACCACACCCTGCCATACCCAGTACAGACAGGAGGGGGCGCTGCCAGAGACCACACACTGCCAAACCCAGTACAGACAGGAGGGGGCGGTGCCAGAGACCACACACTGCCATACCCAGTACAGACAGGAGAGGGGGCTGCCAGAGACCACACCCTGCCAAACAAAGTACAGACAGGAGGGGGCGCTGCCAGAGACCACACCCTGCCATACCCAGTACAGACAGGAGGGGGCGCTGCCAGAAACCACACCCTGCCATACCCAGTACAGACAGGAGGGGGCGCTGCCAGAAACCACACACTGCCAAACCCAGTACAGACAGGAGGGGGCGGTGCCAGAGACCACACACTGCCAAACAAATTACAGACAGGAGGGGGCGCTGCCAGAGACCACACACTGCCATACCCAGTACAGACAGGAGGGGGCGCTGCCAGAGACCACACACTGCCATACCCAGTACAGACAGGAGAGGGCGCTGCCAGAAACCACACACTGCCATACCCAGTACAGACAGGAGAGGGGGCTGCCAGAGACCACACACTGCCATATCCAGTACAGACAGGAGGGGGCGCTGCCAGAGACCACACACTGCCATACTCAGTACAGACAGGAGGGGGCGCTGCCAGAAATCACACACTGCCATACCCAGTACAGCCAGGAGGGGGCGCTGCCAGAGACCACACACTGCCATACCCAGTACAGCCAGGAGGGGGCGTTGCCAGAAACCACACACTGCCATATCCAGTACAGACAGGAGGGGGCGCTGCCAGAAACCACACACTGCCATACCCAGTACAGACAGGAGAGGGCGCTGCCAGAAACCACACACTGCCATACCCAGTACAGACAGGAGGGGGCGCTGCCAGAAACCACACACTGCGATACCCAGTACAGACAGGAGAGGGCGCTGCCAGAGACCACACGCTGCCATACCCAGTACACACAGGAGGGGGCACTGCCAGAAACAAACTGCCATACCCAGTACAGACAGGAGGGGTCGCTGCCAGAAACCACACACTGCCATACCCAGTACAGACAGGAGGGGGCACTGCCAGAGACCACACACTGCCATACCCAGTACAGCTAGGAGGGGGCGCTGCCAGAAACCACACCCTGCCATACCCAGTACAGACAGGAGGGGGCGCTGCCAGAGACCACACGCTGCCATACCCAGTACGACAGGAGGGGGCGCTGCCAGAAACCACACACTGCCAAACCCAGTACAGACAGGAGGGGGCGCTGCCAGAGACCAGACACTGCCAAACAAAGTACAGACAGGAGGGGGCGCTGCCAGAGACCACACACTGCCATACCCAGTACAGACAGGAGGGGGCGCTGCCAGAAACCTCACGCTGCCATACCCAGTACAGACAGGAGGGGGCGCTGCCAGAGACCACACACTGCCATACCCAGTAGTGACAGGAGGGGGCGCTGCCAGAGACCACAAACTGAGATACCCAGTACAGCCAGGAGGGGGCGCTGCCAGAAACCACACACTGCCATACTCAGTACAGCCAGGAGGGGGCGCTGCCAGAAACCACACACTGCCATACCCAGTACAGACAGGAGGGGGCGCTGCCAGAGACCACACCCTGCCATACCCAGTAGTGACAGGAGGGGGCGGTGCCAGAGACCACACCCTGCCATACCCAGTACAGACAGGAGGGGGCGCTGCCAGAAACGACACACTGCCATACCCATTACAGACAGGAGAGGGGGCTGCCAGAGACCACACCCTGCCATACCCAGTACAGACAGGAGGGGGCGCTGCCAGAAACCACACACTGCCATACCCAGTACAGACAGGAGAGGGCGCTGCCAGAAACGACACACTGCCATACCCATTACAGACAGGAGAGGGGGCTGCCAGAGACCACACCCTGCCATACCCAGTACAGACAGGAGGGGGTGCTGCCAGAAACCACACGCTGCCAAACCCAGTACAGACAGCAGGGGGCGCTGCCAGAAACCACACGCTGCCAAACCCAGTACAGACAGGAGGGGGCGCTGCCAGAAACCACACGCTGCCAAACCCAGTACAGACAGGAGGGGGCGCTGCCAGAAACCACACACTGCCATATCCAGTACAGACAGGAGAGGGCGCTGCCAGAGACCACACACTGCCATACCCAGTACAGACAGGAGGGGCCGCTGCCAGAAACCACACACTGCCATACCCAGTACAGACAGGAGGGGGCGCTGCCAGAGACCACACACTGCGATACCCAGTACAGACAGGAGAGGGCGCTGCCAGAGACCACACGCTGCCATACCCAGTACACACAGGAGGGGGCACTGCCAGAAACAAACTGCCATACTCAGTACAGACAGGAGGGGGCGCTGCCAGAAACCACACACTGCCATACCCAGTACAGACAGGAGGGGCCGCTGCCAGAAACCACACACTGCCAAACCCAGTACAGACAGGAGGGGCCGCTGCCAGAGACCACACACTGCCAAACAAATTACAGACAGGAGGGGGCGCTGCCAGAGACCACACACTGCCATACCCAGTACAGACAGGAGGGGGCGCTGCCAGAGACCACACACTGCCATACCCAGTACAGACAGGAGAGGGCGCTGCCAGAAACCACACACTGCCATACCCAGTACAGACAGGAGAGGGGGCTGCCAGAGACCACACACTGCCATATCCAGTACAGACAGGAGGGGGCGCTGCCAGAGACCACACACTGCCATACTCAGTACAGACAGGAGGGGGCGCTGCCAGAAATCACACACTGCCATACCCAGTACAGCCAGGAGGGGGCGCTGCCAGAGACCACACACTGCCATACCCAGTACAGCCAGGAGGGGGCGTTGCCAGAAACCACACACTGCCATATCCAGTACAGACAGGAGGGGGCGCTGCCAGAAACCACACACTGCCATACCCAGTACAGACAGGAGAGGGCGCTGCCAGAAACCACACACTGCCATACCCAGTACAGACAGGAGGGGGCGCTGCCAGAAACCACACACTGCGATACCCAGTACAGACAGGAGAGGGCGCTGCCAGAGACCACACGCTGCCATACCCAGTACACACAGGAGGGGGCACTGCCAGAAACAAACTGCCATACCCAGTACAGACAGGAGGGGTCGCTGCCAGAAACCACACATTGCCATACCCAGTACAGACAGGAGGGGGCACTGCCAGAGACCACACACTGCCATACCCAGTACAGCTAGGAGGGGGCGCTGCCAGAAACCACACCCTGCCATACCCAGTACAGACAGGAGAGGGGGCTGCCAGAGACCACACACTGCCATACCCAGTACAGACAGGAGGGGGCGCTGCCAGAGACCACACGCTGCCATACCCAGTACGACAGGAGGGGGCGCTGCCAGAAACCACACACTGCCAAACCCAGTACAGACAGGAGGGGGCGCTGCCAGAGACCAGACACTGCCAAACAAAGTACAGACAGGAGGGGGCGCTGCCAGAGACCACACACTGCCATACCCAGTACAGACAGGAGGGGGCGCTGCCAGAAACCTCACGCTGCCATACCCAGTACAGACAGGAGGGGGCGCTGCCAGAGACCACACACTGCCATACCCAGTAGTGACAGGAGGGGGCGCTGCCAGAGACCACAAACTGCCATACCCAGTACAGCCAGGAGGGGGCGCTGCCAGAAACCACACACTGCCATACTCAGTACAGCCAGGAGGGGGCGCTGCCAGAAACCACACACTGCCATACCCAGTACAGACAGGAGGGGGCGCTGCCAGAGACCACACCCTGCCATACCCAGTAGTGACAGGAGGGGGCGCTGCCAGAGACCACACCCTGCCATACCCAGTACAGACAGGAGGGGGCGCTGCCAGAAACGACACACTGCCATACCCATTACAGACAGGAGAGGGGGCTGCCAGAGACCACACCCTGCCATACCCAGTACAGACAGGAGGGGGCGCTGCCAGAAACCACACACTGCCATACCCAGTACAGACAGGAGAGGGCGCTGCCAGAAACGACACACTGCCATACCCATTACAGACAGGAGAGGGGGCTGCCAGAGACCACACCCTGCCATACCCAGTACAGACAGGAGGGGGTGCTGCCAGAAACCACACGCTGCCAAACCCAGTACAGACAGCAGGGGGCGCTGCCAGAGACCACACACTGCCATACCCAGTACAGACAGGAGGGGGCGCTGCCAGAAACCACACCCTGAAATACCCAGTACAGACAGGAGGGGGTGCTGCCAGAAACCACACGCTGCCAAACCCAGTACAGACAGGAGGGGGCGCTGCCAGAAACCACACGCTGCCAAACCCAGTACAGACAGGAGGGGGCGCTGCCAGAAACCACACACTGCCATATCCAGTACAGACAGGAGAGGGCGCTGCCAGAGACCACACACTGCCATACCCAGTACAGACAGGAGGGGGCGCTGCCAGAAACCACACCCTGAAATACCCAGTACAGACAGGAGGGGGTGCTGCCAGAAACCACACGCTGCCAAACCCAGTACAGACAGGAGGGGGCGCTGCCAGAAACCACACGCTGCCAAACCCAGTACAGACAGGAGGGGGCGCTGCCAGAAACCACACACTGCCATATCCAGTACAGACAGGAGGGGGCGCTGCCAAAGACCACAAACTGCCATACTCAGTACAGACAGGAGGGGGCGCTGCCAGAAACCACACACTGCCATACCCAGTACAGACAGGAGGGGCCGCTGCCAGAAACCACACACTGCCATACCCAGTACAGACAGGAGGGGGCGCTGCCAAAGACCACAAACTGCCATACCCAGTACAGCCAGGAGGGGGCGCTGCCAGAAACCACACACTGCCATACTCAGTACAGCCAGGAGGGGGCGCTGCCAGAACGAACACACTGCCATACCCATTACAGAGAGGAGGGGGCGCTGCCAGAAACCACACAATGCCATACGCAGTACAGACAGGAGGGGGCGCTACCAGAAGCCACATGCTGCCATACCCAGTACACACAGGAGAGGGCGCTGCCTGAGACCACACGCTGCCATACCCAGTACAGACAGGAGGGGGCGCTGCCAGAAACAACACACTGCCATACCCAGTACAGACAGGAGGGGGCGCTGCCAGAAGCCACATGCTGCCATACCCAGTACAGACAGGAGGGGGCGCTACCTGAGACCACACGCTGCCATACCCAGTACAGACAGGAGGGGGCGCTGCCAGAAACAACACACTGCCATACCCAGTACAGACAGGAGGGGGCGCTGCCAGAAACCACACACTGCCACACCCAGTACAGACAGGAGGGGGCGCTGCCAGAAACAACACACTGCCATACCAAGTACAGACAGGAGAGGGCGCTGCCAGAAGCCACACTCTGCCATACCCAGTACAGACAGGAGGGGGCGCTGGCAGAAGCCACACACTGCCATACCCAGTACAGACAGGAGGGGGCGCTGCCAGAGACCACACACTGCCATACCCAGTACAGCCAGGAGGGGGAGCTGTCAGAGACAACAAGCTGTCATACCCAGTATAGACAGGAGGGCGCGCTGCCAGAGACAACAAGCTGCCATACCCAGTACAGACAGGAGGGGGCGCTGCCAGAAAGGACACACTGCCATACCCAGTACAGCCAGAAGGGGGCGCTGCCAGAGACCACACACTGCCATACCCAGTACAGACAGGAGGGGGCGCTACCTGAGACCACACGCTGCCATACCCAGTACAGACAGGAGGGGGCGCTGCCAAAGACCACAAACTGCCATACCCAGTACAGCCAGGAGGGGGCGCTGCCAGAAACCACACACTGCCATACTCAGTACAGCCAGGAGGGGGCGCTGCCAGAACGAACACACTGCCATACCCATTACAGAGAGGAGGGGGCGCTGCCAGAAACCACACAATGCCATACGCAGTACAGACAGGAGGGGGCGCTATCAGAAGCCACATGCTGCCATACCCAGTACACACAGGAGAGGGCGCTGCCTGAGACCACACGCTGCCATACCCAGTACAGACAGGAGGGGGCGCTGCCAGAAGCCACATGCTGCCATACCCAGTACAGACAGGAGGGGGCGCTACCTGAGACCACACGCTGCCATACCCAGTACAGACAGGAGGGGGCGCTGCCAGAAACAACACACTGCCATACCCAGTACAGACAGGAGGGGGAGCTGTCAGAGACAACAAGCTGTCATACCCAGTATAGACAGGAGGGGGCGCTGCCAGAGACAACAAGCTGCCATACCCAGTACAGACAGGAGGGGGCGCTGCCAGAAAGGACACACTGCCATACCCAGTACAGACAGGAGGGGGCGCTGCCAGAAAGGACACACTGCCATACCCAGTACAGCCAGAAGGGGGCGCTGCCAGAGACCACACACTGCCATACCCAGTACAGACAGGAGGGGGCGCTGCCAGAAACCACACACTGCCAAACCCAGTACAGACAGGAGGGGGCGCTGCCAGAGACAACACGCTGCCATACCCAGTACAGCCAGGAGAGGGCGCTGCCAGAAACCACACACTGCCATACCCAGTACAGACAGGAGGGGGCGCTGCCAGAAACCACACGCTGCCAAACCCAGTACAGACAGGAGGGGGCGCTGCCAGAGACAACACGCTGCCATACCCAGTACAGACAGGAGGGGGCGCTGCCAGAAACCACACACTGCCATGCCCAGTACAGACAGGAGGGGGCGCTGCCAGAAACCACACGCTGCCAAACCCAGTACAGACAGGAGGGGGCGCTGCCAGAGACAACACGCTGCCATACCCAGTATAGACAGAGGAGGGGCGATGCAGACAGAAGTCATACACCCACCTCAGGGTATATCATCTCCAGAGCGGACTACTCACCTCATCAGACTCATCGGACAATGTCTTCAGCAAGATGGGGAACAGGAGATCAGTGTGACGAAACATCTGCAGCGAGACGGAAACATGGATGAGAATGACTGGAGCCCCCTCTAGTGTCTGTACCCCCAATGTACAGCAAGCACCTATAGTGTCTATATCCTGCCACCCAGCACATACAGGGAGGGGTATACAGCTGTATACAGGAGTCAGCTATTGTGCCTCAGCATTGGGGTACGCACCTTGCGGGGGGTCTTGATATACAGATGATACAGCCACTTCAGCACACAGATTCGGGTCATCATCCCGGTGCTCGGCTCATGGAGGTAGCGGTCTAGGACCTGCACGATTCCGTCCAGGTTAAGGGTCACAGCTGCGGCAGCGGAACTGCGGACCACCAAGCAGCAGAGAGTGAGGATGTAGTACAGGGGATGGCAGCCTGTGTCTCCTGAGGACCCCCGTGTATGGGGTGCGGAGTCGCTGGGTGACCATTATTCATCACTGGAAGTGCCTCTTATGCCCCTCATTTCCCCCGTGCCCCCCATTCTGGTAGAGCAGGAGACCACTCATCACTTTGCGCAGGGGGCTCTGCAGGCTCGGTTCTAAGCTGAATACTTGTACAGACCTAATGGTGTCAGAGCTGGGGGTTTGTTACAATCTATCAGTTTCAGCAGAACCCCCGATCCCCCCCGAGCGGCGGTATTCTGGGTGTGCTGGGCCCTCGGGTGGTCCTGAGCTCTCCAGGGCACGGTCCAGGTCGCAGGCCGCCCCGGGGGGCTGAGATAATGACCTTCCTCATCTTTCCTTCTACTTGTAGTTTCCAGTCATTTTCTCTCACAGCTGAAGGTTTGTTACAACAGTATTCAGTCCAGACAATCTCTAAGTAATGTGAGAAAATACTGATAAATTGTAACAAACCCTCAGCTGCGAGCAGAACTAGGTCAGGACAGGTTTCCAGAAGTCTATTAGAAAGCTGCAGAGCGTTTCATTATTCAGCGATTTCCTCACATCGAAAACGATCTGCAGAAGCGGCTGAGAAGTCAGGACCCGAGGACGGGATCAGCTCTGCGCAGCCGTGATCAGAGACGACACGGGTGCACGGTGATGGAGCTGTACAGGCTGCGCCTCTGTCCCCCCTGCTCTACCCTGCAGCCATGGAGAGAAGGATGAGCCCAGGTATTAAAACCACATATTCTGGGCCTGACGTGTCCCCCGATCTGGATACAGCGCCGAACCCGGCAGTCCAGACGCCGCCCGTATACGAGGACGGCAGATGGGTCATGTGACTGCGGCCTCATCCACATTATTACGGGACAATCAGCGGAGTAAATGGGGACGTGACGGTGATAATGGTGAAGAGCGAGATCATCAGACCACAAGGAATCCAGGACCCGACCACAGGCAACCACTGCCGTCTCACTGCCACCTGCTGGCGAGCAGACAGCACTGAAGAGGGCACAACCCACCCAAGTGCTGGACACTTGTGATATTAACCCCTCACCTTCTGGGTGCAAATATGCTGATGTTGTCCAGACTGGAGTCGTTGTCTGTATCAGGAGTCCCTAGAAAGAAGCAGAAGAATCAATCACAGCACGAAGCGCCAGACCATTCCCTGGACCATCGCTGCACTATGGATCGAAGATGCATCTAATTCATCCGTACAGCCGACGGGCCCCCGCCTCCAGAGGGGCGACAGAGCCGACGGGCCCCCGCCTCCAGAGGGGCGACAGAGCCGACGGGCCCCCGCCTCCAGAGGGGCGACAGAGCCGACGGGCCCCCGCCTCCAGAGGGGCGACAGAGCCGACGGGCCCCCGCCTCCAGAGGGGCGACAGAGCCGACGGGCCCCCGCCTCCAGAGGGGCGACAGAGCCGACGGGCCCCCGCCTCCAGAGGGGCGACAGAGCCGACGGGCCCCCGCCTCCAGAGGAGCAATACAAATTATTGTACCTCAAATTATTAAACAGCATGTATGTACGTACTTGGATAATAATACAGTAATTAACCAGAACCAGCATGGGTTTGTAGCAAACAAGTCATGCCAGACTCATCTAATTTCCTTCTATGATGGAATCACTGACTGGGTGGATCAGGGAAATGCAGTAGCTATAGTATATCTCGACTTCAGCAAAGCATCTGATAAATTCTCATACCATCCTTATTGAATGGGGTTGACAAAGCTGCGGTTAGGTGGATTCACAACTGGCTCAGTGATCGTACTCAAAAAGTGGTAAATGGTGGCACATCTAATTGGAAGAGTGTTTCCAGAGGGGACCACAAGGCTCTGTCCTGGCCCCAGTGTTGTTCTACATTTTTATAAATGATCTAGATAAGGGAATTGAAGATAAACTAATCACATGTGCGGACGATGCAAAGCGAGGAGGGATAGCTAATACTAGAGAAGACAGAGAAAGGATTCAGAAGGATCTAGATCAGCTTGAACAAAGGCCAGCGACTAATAATATGGTATTAAATAAAGAGAAATGCAAGATACTACATCTGGACAAGAAAAACGAAAATAACATCTACAGAATAGGAGGAATAGAACTAAGCAACAGCACGTGTGAAAAAGACTTGGGTATAGCAATAGATCACAGACTGCACATGAGTCAACAGTGTGATGCAGCAGCAAAAAGGGCAAACACAGTTCTGGGATGTAGTAACAGAAGCATTGAGTCTAGATCACGTGAAGTAATTATCCTCCTCTAATCCTCCTTGGTCAGACCTCATCTGGATACTGTGTCCAGTTCTGGGAGGTATTAGGAGAAGCATAGAGTCTAGATCACGTGAAGTCATTATCCCCTCTACTCCTCCTTGGTCAGACCTCATCTGGATACTGTGTCCAGTTCTGGGAGGTATTAGGAGAAGCATAGAGTCTAGATCACGTGAAGTCATTATCGGTCTTTACTCCTCTTTGGTCAGACCTCATCTGGATACTGTGTCCAGTTCTCGGCACCACATCTTAAAAAAAACATCGACAAACTGGAGCAAGTTCAGAGAAGAGCGACCAGAATGGTGACTGGTCTGCAAACCATGTCCTACCAGGAATGGTTAGAGGATTTGGGAATGTTTAGCTGCAAGAGAGAAGACTGAGAGGAGACTTAATAGCTGTCTACAAATATGTCAAGGGCTGTCACATTGTAGAAGGATCATCTTTATTCTCATTTGCACAAGGAAAGACTAGAAGCAACGGGATGAAACTGAATGGGAGGAGACACAGATTAGATATTAGAAGACACTGTATGACAGTGAGGAGATCAATGAGTGGAACAGGCGGCCACGAGAGGTGGTGAGGTCTCCTTCACTGGACGTCTTCAGAGGCTGGACAGACATCTGTCTGAGATGATTTAGTGACTCCTGCATTGTGCCAGGGGTTGGACACTAGGACCCTGGAGGTCCCCTCCAACGAGACCATTCTCGGATTCTATGAATAAAGCAGACCTATCCAATCAGCAGCCTGACCCAATACAAAAAGGAAAGCTATGAGAAGATTGCAGCGGTGTCAGTCAAACCAGATTTTGGTTCTCTGTTCTCAGCGAGTGAAGTAACCCCTCACGTGCTGGATTCTGTGGGGATCTCTGACCCCTGTGAAGATGGAAGCAGCGCCGCGGCACCGGTGGATGAGTGGAAGGTTCTGCACCATGGGTAAAGTATAGGATGACGCACAATTATCAGACTGGACATCTCCTTACAGGTGCGGAGCTCCACAGGGGGCACCGGGCCAAGGCTCACATCTATACCAGACTCACCATGGTCAGTAGCCTCTTGAGAAGATGGCAGCTCTTCCTGACTTGGTAACTGACTTGTGTCATCACTCTCATCATCCTCTGGGGTCACCAGCTTCATCAGGCTCAGGTTACATACATTGGCCACCTCCTTAATGCCTGGAGACACAAGATGTAAGGAAGGTGCAGGAGAGAAGGTACCACGTGTGACCAGTAGGGTGCAGCACGCCATAAAGGATACTCTTCTTCCGATCGTCGTAGGACAGACATGGCAGGACGGCGGTCAGGATGCCAGAGGAATATGGAAGCATCACTCTGCCGGCCAACTGCAGGAACTCCCGCATCCAGGACATGGCCGTCAGCTGGATCAGGTCATCTGTCAACAGGGACACGGTGGGAGAGACGTCACTGCCGCCCACATCCAGAGCCAGGATGGGGCGAGATGGCACTCACCTGACGACTGGCAGTGGATCACCAGGATATTGGCCATTTCTGCAAACTTCACACTGTCCGGCATCTTCTTAATCTCCTTCAGGAACTCGCCCAGAGACACCTCACACCTGCAGGAGCACAGCGACAGCTCAAGGAGCGCTCAGGTGCCCATGCACCCATCATCCCCCTGAGAACACGCCCCATACACCCTGGCCTGACCCAATGAAGCCAGCATTGCCGGAGGGCAGATGGCAGAGCAGTGATAGAGTCACAAGAATGACAGAGGCGACGTCATCACTACAGGGACAGAATGGACCCCTGATGGACCCCCAGAGGCGCGGGGTCTGCTTAGATAAGTGAGGCTATCGAATCCATAATAATGGCCTATTCCAAGGAGAGGACATCGACACTGAGTTATGGAAAATCCCTTTAACAGTAAAGCCCCTCCCATAGGTAACGTGATCAAGAACCAAAACACAGTCACATAATCACTCACATCTTCCGGATCTCTTTACTGTTATCTCCAAGTATTTGAAACAGACCGTCCAGAATCTCAGGCAGATACTCCAGCAAATTAATGTCAGGAACATTCTCCAGAACAAGAATCTGGGAAAGAAATGTCAGATGAACCCCAACTACTGACAGAAACAAGTGATAAGATCCTGTCCGCAGTCACCACTAGAGGGAGCTCCCTGTATACAGAGATAAATGATAAGATCCTGTCTGCAGTCAACACTAGGGGGAGCTCCCTGTATACAGAGATAAATGATAAGATCCTGTCTGCAGTCAACACTAGGGGGAGCTCCCTGCATACAGAGATACATGATAAGATCTTGTCTGCAGCCACCACTAGGGGGAGCTCCCTGTAAACAGCGATAAATTATAAGATCCTGTCTGCAGCCACCACTAGAGGGAGCTCCCTGTATACAGAGATACATGATAAGATTCTGTCTGCAGCCACCACTAGGGGGAGCTCCTTGTATAAAGAGATACATGATAAGAGCCCGTCCGCAGCCTCCACTAGGGGGAGCTCCCTGTATACAGAGATACATGATAAGATTCTGTCTGCAGCCACCACTAGGGGGAGCTCCCTGTATACAGAGATAAATGATAAGATCCCGTCCGCAGCCACCACTAGGGGGAGCTCCCTGTATACAGAGATACATGATAAGATCCCGTCCACAGCCTCCACTAGGAGGAGCTCCCTGTATACAGAGATACATGATAAGATCCAGTCTGCAGCCACCACTAGGGGGAGCTCCCTGTATACAGAGATACAGTGCCTACAAGCAGTATTCAACCCCCTGCAGATTTAGCTGGTTTGATAAGATGCAAATAAGTTAGAGCCTTCAAACTGCAAACGAGAGTAGGTTTTATGAACAGAAGCATAAATCTTACAAACCAAAAAGTTATGTTGCTCAGTTGAATTTTATTAAATTTTAAACATAAAAGTGTGGGTCAATTATTATACAACCCCTATGTTTAATATTTTGTGGAATAACCCTTGTTTGCAATTACAGCTAATAATCGTCTTTTATAAGACCTGATCAGGCCGGCACAGGTCTGTGGAGTTATCTTGGCCCACTCCTCCATGCAGATCTTCTCCAAGTTATCTAGGTTCTTTGGGTGTCTCATGTGGACTTTATTCTTGAGCTCCTTCCACAAGTTTTCAATTGGGTTAAGGTCAGGAGACTGACTAGGCCACTCCAACACCTTGACTTTTTCCCTCTTGAACCAGGCCTTGGTTTTCTTGGCTGTGTGCTTTGGGTCGTTGTCTTATTGGAAGATGAAATTACGACCCATCTTAAGATCCTTGATGGAGGAGCGGAGGTTCTTGGCCAAAATCTCCAGGTAGGCCGTGCTATCCATCTTCCCATGGATGCGGACCAGATGGCCAGGCCCCTTGGCAGAGAAACAGCCCCACAGCATGATGCTGCCACCACCATGCTTGACTGTAGGGATGGTATTCTTGGGGTCGTATGCAGTGCCATCCAGTCTCCAAACGTCACGTGTGTGGTTGGCACCAAAGATCTCGATCTTGGTCTCATCAGACCATAGAACCTTGAACCAGTCTGTCTCAGAGTCCTCCAAGTGATCATGAGCAAACTGTAGACGAGCCTTGACATGACGCTTTGAAAGTAAAGGTACCTTACGGGCTCGTCTGGAACGGAGACCATTGCGGTGGAGTACGTTACTTATGGTATTGACTGAAACCAATGTCCCCACTGCCATGAGATCTTCCCGGAGCTCCTTCCTTGTTGTCCTTGGGTTAGCCTTGACTCTTCGGACAAGCCTGGCCTCGGCACGTGAGGACACTTTCAAAGGCTGTCCTGGCCGTGGAAGGCTAACAGTAGTTCCATAAGCCTTCCACTTACGGATGATGCTCCCAACAGTGGAGACAGGTAGGCCCAACTCCTTGGAAAGGGTTTTGTACCCCTTGCCAGCCTTGTGACCCTCCACGATCTTGTCTCTGATGGCCTTGGAATGCTCCTTTGTCTTTCCCATGTTGACCATGTCTGAATGCTGTTCACAAGTTTGGGGAGGGTCTTAAATAGTCAGAAAAGGCTGGCAAAAGAGATCTTTAATCCACACATGTGAAGCTCATTATTCTTGGTGCCTGAACTACTTCTTAATACTTTAGGGGGACCAAACAGAATTCTTGTGGTTTGAGGGGTTGAATAATAAATGACACTGAATTAACTTTTAACGTTTAAAAAAAAAAAAAAAACACAAAAACAAAATTTGCTGCAGTGCATTTCCCACTTCCAGGCTGATCTACAGTACAAATGTCACAATGCCAAGATAATTCCGCATGTGTCAACCAGCTAAATCTGCAGGGGGTTGAATACTACTTGTAGGCACTGTACATGATAAGATCCAGTCTGCAGCCACCACTAGGGGGAGCTCCCTGTATACAGAGATACAAGATAAGATCCAGTCTGCAGCCACCACTAGGGGGAGCTCCCTGTATACAGAGATACATGATAAGATTCTGTCTGTAGCCACCACTAGGGGGAGCTCCCTGTATACAGAGATACATGATAAGATTCTGTCTGCAGCCACCACTAGGGGGAGCTCACTGTATACACAGACACATGATAAGATCCCATCCACAGCCTCCACTAGGGGGGAGCTCCCTGTATACACAGACACATGATAAGATCCCATCCACAGCCTCCACTAGGGGGCGCTCTCTGATCTTGCTGCTCACCCAGGAGATGATGAATTGTCGGGCGTACTGGTTGTTGGAGTAAATTCTTTCCCTCAGAAGTGGGACAAACCCGACTAGGTCGAACTTGTTGCTTTCTGTCACAATATCCTAAAAGGAGAAAGCAGGTGACATTATAGGAGTACAACCCTCATCATGCAGTCCGCAGTGTATGACTACTCTGGCCAGTACTGCACAGGCGGCTACGCTCACACACCAACTGTTGAGGGCACTAACCTTCAGTAGTCGGTCCAGGAGCTCGGAGCCGCTCTTCACATTGGGGTCCGGGTCTGCAGCGAGCTGTCAAATAGAGAAGTAAATCACATACACAGAAGCCCCCACTGCCTGAGCGGATGGAAGCCGTGCACAGAGCAGCTCCATACTCCGCGCAGTGGCCGTCCTTGGTTCTGCAGCTCCTTTTTAATGGTGCTTTCACATTGCGTTCAGGCACCGATTTTTGGCTTCGTTGGGACTTGTGTCAGAAAGTCCCGCAAAACGGAATTCAGGCGTATGCACCATAGACTATAATGGTGCCGGCAGAGGGAAGGTGGCGGACACTCAGATGTGGTAGACTGCGCAATGTGAAAGCACCCTAAGGGGACGGACACTGCACGGAGCCGATCCGCTCCCATCCGGCCGGAGCTGGGGGAGTCGGACCCCCACTCATCGATATTAATGACCTAAGGAGAAGGCCATCAACATCCAAATCCCGCACAATCCCCACAACAATCCCAGGAGGGAAAAGGGAGCAAAGAGAAGGTGGCGCCATCACGTGACCGTCAAAAATACTGTATGCCGGCAGAGGTCACATGACAGGAAGTCTATTGAAGTTACCATGGCGACCTCAGAGCGAGCACATCACGTGGAGGACCACAGATCACCGTCCGTCTCTTTACCTTACTGAGTCCATCAAACAGCACGTTAAAGTGCGGCAGGACGGCGCCGCGGGCCACCTTCACGATGTTGTAAAGCGCCTCGCAGGCGTAGTATCGCAGCCGGCTGTCCGCATCGTTAAAGCAAGTCAGGACGGGTTCAATCAGCTCCCGCAGGTACTGGCCCGAATCCTGCAGTGAGAGGAGAGGGTTAATGCAGGCCCCGCACCCCTGACCCACCATCCTCCGCAGCCCTCACCTTGCCCAGCGCGATGGAGCAGGCGGCCAGTCCGATCAGCCCTCCCTTCCTGCTGTGCGGGTGCTGCGACAGCGCAAACTCCTGCGACAGGATCTGGATCACGTGTTTAATCTGCGAAACGTTATTCGCTGCCACAAACTCACGCACCAACCTGGGGAGACAGAGGCAAGACGTGGTCCACGGGAAGACCCCCGGGGTCTCCACTTATCCCCCATTACCCACCTACTCATGTCTAGTATCCGCCCCCTTCCCCGGTGTCTCCCTGGTCACCAGCCCCCTCCCCGATGTCTCCCGGGTCACTAGACCTCTCTCGGGTGTCTTCCGGATCTCTCCCGGGTCACCTGCCCTCTCCCGGGTGTCTCCCGGGTCACCAGCCCTCTCCCGGGTGTCTCCCGGGTCACCAGCCCTCTCCCGGGTGTCTCCCGGGTCACCAGCCCTCTCCCGGGTGTCTCCCGGGTCACCAGCCCTCTCCCGGGTGTCTCCCGGGTCACCAGCCCTCTCCCGGGTGTCTCCCGGGTCACCAGCCCTCTCCCGGGTGTCTCCCGGGTCACCAGCCCTCTCCCGGGTGTCTCCCGGGTCACCAGCCTTCTCCCGGGTGTCTCCCGGGTCACCAGCCCTCTCCCGGGTGTCTCCCGGGTCACCAGCCCTCTCCCGGGTCACCAGCCCTCTCCCGGGTATCTTCCGTATCTCTCCCGGGTCACTAGACCTCTCTAGGGTGTCTTCCGTGTGTCTCCCGGGTCACCAGCCCTCTCCCGGGTATCTTCCGGGTGTCTCCCGGGTCACAAGCCCCGGGTCACAAGCCCTCTCCCGGGTCACTAGACCTCTCTCGGGTATCTTCCGTGTGTCTCCCGGGTCACCAGCCCTCTCCCGGGTATCTTCCGTGTGTCTCCCGGGTCACCAGCCCTCTCCCGGGTCACAAGCCCTCTCCCGGGTGTCTCCCGGGTCACAAGCCCTCTCCCGGGTGTCTCCCGGGTCACAAGCCCTCTCCCGGGTGTCTCCCGGGTCACAAGCCCTCTCCCGGGTCACTAGACCTCTCTCGGGTATCTTCCGTATCTCTCCCGGGTCACCAGACCTCTCTAGGGTGTCTTCTGTGTGTCTCCCGGGTATCTTCCGTGTGTCTCCCGGGTCACCAGCCCTCTCCCGGGTGTCTCCCGGGTCACAAGCCCTCTCCCGGGTCACTAGACCTCTCTCGGGTATCTTCCGTATCTCTCCCGGGTCACTAGACCTCTCTAGGGTGTCTTCCGTGTGTCTCCCGGGTCACCAGCCCTCTCCCGGGTCACAAGCCCTCTCCCGGGTGTCTCCCGGGTCACAAGCCCTCTCCCGGGTCACTAGACCTCTCTCGGGTATCTTCCCTATCTCTCCCGGGTCACCAGACCTCTCTAGGGTGTCTTCTGTGTGTCTCTCGGGTATCTTCCGTGTGTCTCCCGGGTCACCAGCCCTCTCCCGGGTGTCTCCCGGGTCACAAGCCCTCTCCCGGGTCACTAGACCTCTCCCCGGGTGTCTCCCGGGTCACCAGCCCTCTCCCGGGTGTCTCCCGGGTCACCAGCCCTCTCCCGGGTCACTAGACCTCTCTCAGGTATCTTCCGTATCTCTCCCGGGTCACTAGACCTCTCTAGGGTGTCTTCCGTGTGTCTCCCGGGTCACCAGCCCTCTCCCGGGTCACAAGCCCTCTCCCAGGTGTCTCCCGGGTCACAAGCCCTCTCCCGGGTCACTAGACCTCTCTCGGGTATCTTCCGTATCTCTCCCGGGTCACCAGACCTCTCTAGGGTGTCTTCTGTGTGTCTCCCGGGTATCTTCCGTGTGTCTCCCGGGTCACCAGCCCTCTCCCGGGTGTCTCCCGGGTCACAAGCCCTCTCCCGGGTCACTAGACCTCTCCCCGGGTGTCTCCCGGGTCACCAGCCCTCTCCCGGGTGTCTCCCGGGTCACAAGCCCTCTCCCGGGTCACAAGCCCTCTCCCGGGTCACTAGACCTCTCTCGGGTATCTTCCGTATCTCTCCCGGGTCACCAGACCTCTCTAGGGTGTCTTCTGTGTGTCTCCCGGGTATCTTCCGTGTGTCTCCCGGGTCACCAGCCCTCTCCCGGGTGTCTCCCGGGTCACAAGCCCTCTCCCGGGTCACTAGACCTCTCCCCGGGTGTCTCCCGGGTCACCAGCCCTCTCCCGGGTGTCTCCCGGGTCACAAGCCCTCTCCCGGGTCACTAGACCTCTCTCGGGTATCTTCCGTATCTCTCCCGGGTCACCAGACCTCTCTAGGGTGTCTTCTGTGTGTCTCCCGGGTATCTTCCGTGTGTCTCCCAGGTCACCAGCCCTCTCCCGGGTGTCTCCCGGGTCACCAGCCCTCTCCCGGGTCACTAGACCTCTCTCGGGTATCTTCCGTATCTCTCCCGGGTCACCAGACCTCTCTAGGGTGTTTTCTGTGTGTCTCCCGGGTCACCAGCCCTCTCCCGGGTCACTAGACCTCTCTCGGATATCTTCCGTATCTCTCCCGGGTCACTAGACCTCTCTAGGGTGTCTTCCGTGTGTCTCCCGGGTCACCAGCCCTCTCCCAGGTGTCTCCCGGGTCACTAGACCTCTCTCGGGTATCTTCCGTATCTCTCCCGGGTCACCAGACCTCTCTAGGGTGTCTTCTGTGTGTCTCCCGGGTATCTTCCGTGTGTCTCCCGGGTCACCAGCCCTCTCCCGGGTCACTAGACCTCTCCCCGGGTGTCTCCCGGGTCACCAGCCCTGTCCCGGGTCACAAGCCCTCTCCCGGGTCACAAGCCCTCTCCCGGGTATCTTCCGTATCTCTCCCGGGTCACTAGACCTCTCTAGGGTGTCTTCCGTGTGTCTCCCGGGTCACCAGCCCTCTCCCGGGTCACAAGCCCTCTCCCAGGTGTCTCCCGGGTCACAAGCCCTCTCCCGGGTCACTAGACCTCTCTCGGGTATCTTCCGTATCTCTCCCGGGTCACCAGACCTCTCTAGGGTGTCTTCTGTGTGTCTCCCGGGTATCTTCCGTGTGTCTCTCGGGTCACCAGCCCTCTCCCGGGTGTCTTCTGTGTGTCTCCCGGGTATCTTCCGTGTGTCTCTCGGGTCACCAGCCCTCTCCCGGGTGTCTCCCGGGTCACAAGCCCTCTCCCGGGTCACTAGACCTCTCCCCGGGTGTCTCCCGGGTCACCAGCCCTCTCCCGGGTCACTAGACCTCTCTCGGGTATCTTCCGTATCTCTCCCGGGTCACTAGACCTCTCTAGGGTGTCTTCCGTGTGTCTCCCGGGTCACCAGCCCTCTCCCGGGTCACAAGCCCTCTCCCAGGTGTCTCCCGGGTCACTAGACCTCTCTCGGGTATCTTCCGTATCTCTCCCGGGTCACCAGACCTCTCTAGGGTGTCTTCCGTGTGTCTCCCGGGTCACCAGCCCTCTCCCGGGTGTCTCCCGGGTCACCAGCCCTCTCCCGGGTGTCTCCCGGGTCACCAGCCCTCTCCCGGGTGTCTCCCGGGTCACCAGCCCTCTCCCGGGTGTCTCCCGGGTCACCAGCCCTCTCCCGGGTGTCTCCCGGGTCACCAGCCCTCTCCCGGGTGTCTCCCGGGTCACCAGCCCTCTCCCGGGTGTCTCCCGGGTCACCAGCCCTCTCCCGGGTGTCTCCCGGGTCACCAGCCCTCTCCCGGGTGTCTCCCGGGTCACCAGCCCTCTCCCGGGTGTCTCCCGGGTCACCAGCCCTCTCCCGGGTGTCTCCCGGGTCACCAGCCCTCTCCCGGGTGTCTCCCGGGTCACCAGCCCTCTCCCGGGTGTCTCCCGGGTCACCAGCCCTCTCCCGGGTGTCTCCCGGGTCACTAGACCTCTCCCCGGGTGTCTCCCGGGTCACCAGCCCTCTCCCGGGTGTCTCCCGGGTCACAAGCCCTCTCCCGGGTATCTTCCGTATCTCTCCCGGGTCACTAGACCTCTCTAGGGTGTCTTCCGTGTGTCTCCCGGGTCACCAGCCCTCTCCCGGGTCACAAGCCCTCTCCCAGGTGTCTCCCGGGTCACAAGACCTCTCTCGGGTATCTTCCGTATCTCTCCCGGGTCACCAGACCTCTCTAGGGTGTCTTCTGTGTGTCTCCCGGGTCACCAGCCCTCTCCCCGGGTGTCTCCCGGGTCACCAGCCCTCTCCCCGGGTGTCTCCCGGGTCACCAGCCCTCTCCCCGGGTGTCTCCCGGGTCACCAGCCCTCTCCCCGGGTGTCTCCCGGGTCACCAGCCCTCTCCCCGGGTGTCTCCCGGGTCACCAGCCCTCTCCCCGGGTGTCTCCCGGGTCACCAGCCCTCTCCCCGGGTCACCAGCCCTCTCCCCGGGTCACCAGCCCTCTCCCCGGGTCACCAGCCCTCTCCCCGGGTCACCAGCCCTCTCCCCGGGTCACCAGCCCTCTCCCCGGGTGTCTCCCGGGTCACCAGCCCTCTCCCCGGGTGTCTCCCGGGTCACCAGCCCTCTCCCGGGTCACCAGCCCTCTCCCCGGGTCACCAGCCCTCTCCCCGGGTCACCAGCCCTCTCCCCGGGTCACCAGCCCTCTCCCCGGGTCACCAGCCCTCTCCCCGGGTGTCTCCCGGGTCACCAGCCCTCTCCCCGGGTCACCAGCCCTCTCCCCGGGTGTCTCCCGGGTCACCAGCCCTCTCCCCGGGTGTCTCCCGGGTCACCAGCCCTCTCCCCGGGTGTCTCCCGGGTCACCAGCCCTCTCCCCGGGTGTCTCCCGGGTCACCAGCCCTCTCCCCGGGTGTCTCCCGGGTCACCAGCCCTCTCCCCCGGTGTCTTCCGTATCTCTCCCGGGTCACAAGACCTCTCTCGGGTATCTTCCGTATCTCTCCCGGGTCACCAGACCTCTCTAGGGTGTCTTCTGTGTGTCTCCCGGGTCACCAGCCCTCTCCCCGGGTGTCTCCCGGGTCACCAGCCCTCTCCCCGGGTGTCTCCCGGGTCACCAGCCCTCTCCCCGGGTGTCTCCCGGGTCACCAGCCCTCTCCCCGGGTGTCTCCCGGGTCACCAGCCCTCTCCCCGGGTCACCAGCCCTCTCCCCGGGTCACCAGCCCTCTCCCCGGGTCACCAGCCCTCTCCCCGGGTCACCAGCCCTCTCCCCGGGTCACCAGCCCTCTCCCCGGGTGTCTCCCGGGTCACCAGCCCTCTCCCGGGTCACCAGCCCTCTCCCCGGGTCACCAGCCCTCTCCCCGGGTCACCAGCCCTCTCCCCGGGTCACCAGCCCTCTCCCCGGGTCACCAGCCCTCTCCCCGGGTCACCAGCCCTCTCCCCGGGTGTCTCCCGGGTCACCAGCCCTCTCCCCGGGTCACCAGCCCTCTCCCCGGGTGTCTCCCGGGTCACCAGCCCTCTCCCCGGGTGTCTCCCGGGTCACCAGCCCTCTCCCCGGGTGTCTCCCGGGTCACCAGCCCTCTCCCCGGGTGTCTCCCGGGTCACCAGCCCTCTCCCCGGGTGTCTCCCGGGTCACCAGCCCTCTCCCCGGGTGTCTTCCGTATCTCTCCCGGGTCACAAGACCTCTCTCGGGTATCTTCCGTATCTCTCCCGGGTCACCAGACCTCTCTAGGGTGTCTTCTGTGTGTCTCCCGGGTCACCAGCCCTCTCCCCGGGTGTCTCCCGGGTCACCAGCCCTCTCCCCGGGTGTCTCCCGGGTCACCAGCCCTCTCCCCGGGTGTCTCCCGGGTCACCAGCCCTCTCCCCGGGTCACCAGCCCTCTCCCCGGGTCACCAGCCCTCTCCCCGGGTCACCAGCCCTCTCCCCGGGTCACCAGCCCTCTCCCCGGGTGTCTCCCGGGTCACCAGCCCTCTCCCGGGTCACCAGCCCTCTCCCCGGGTCACCAGCCCTCTCCCCGGGTCACCAGCCCTCTCCCCGGGTCACCAGCCCTCTCCCCGGGTGTCTCCCGGGTCACCAGCCCTCTCCCCGGGTGTCTCCCGGGTCACCAGCCCTCTCCCCGGGTCACCAGCCCTCTCCCCGGGTGTCTCCCGGGTCACCAGCCCTCTCCCCGGGTGTCTCCCGGGTCACCAGCCCTCTCCCCGGGTGTCTCCCGGGTCACCAGCCCTCTCCCCGGGTCACCAGCCCTCTCCCCGGGTCACCAGCCCTCTCCCCGGGTCACCAGCCCTCTCCCCGGGTCACCAGCCCTCTCCCCGGGTCACCAGCCCTCTCCCCGGGTGTCTCCCGGGTCACCAGCCCTCTCCCGGGTCACCAGCCCTCTCCCCGGGTCACCAGCCCTCTCCCCGAGTCACCAGCCCTCTCCCCGGGTCACCAGCCCTCTCCCCGGGTGTCTCCCGGGTCACCAGCCCTCTCCCCGGGTGTCTCCCGGGTCACCAGCCCTCTCCCCGGGTCACCAGCCCTCTCCCCGGGTGTCTCCCGGGTCACCAGCCCTCTCCCCGGGTGTCTCCCGGGTCACCAGCCCTCTCCCCGGGTGTCTCCCGGGTCACCAGCCCTCTCCCCGGGTGTCTCCCGGGTCACCAGCCCTCTCCCCGGGTGTCTCCAAGGTCACCAGCCCTCTCCCCGGGTGTCTCCCGGGTCACCAGCCCTCTCCCCGGGTGTCTCCCGGGTCACCAGCCCTCTCCCGGGTCACCAGCCCTCTCCCGGGTGTCTCCCGGGTCACCAGCCCTCTCCCGGGTCACTAGACCTCTCTCGGGTATCTTCCGTATCTCTCCCGGGTCACCAGACCTCTCTAGGGTGTCTTCTGTGTGTCTCCCGGGTATCTTCCGTGTGTCTCCCGGGTCACCAGCCCTCTCCCGGGTGTCTCCCGGGTCACCAGCCCTCTCCCGGGTGTCTCCCGGGTCACCAGCCCTCTCCCGGGTGTCTCTCACTTCTCTATCTCCAGCGCCGCCACCTTCCTCTTCTCGTACATCTTGTCGTTCAGCGCCCGCACGATGTTCGGGGTCAGGGGGCTCAGGTCCCGCTCCGCGTTCATCTTCCCGGCTCTCACCACAACAACCGGGGACAGCGGCCGCAGTCACATGTCCCGGACACGCCCCTCAATCATGTGACTCGCTCCGCGATGCAGTATGGGAGATGTAGTCCTTAGAAGAAACCTGATTCTCACGTGACCAGGGGGCGGCGACCTGACAACTGAGGACACCCCCTCCCCTCTCCGACTGACAACTGAGGACTCC
Source organism: Phyllobates terribilis (assembly GCF_046119375.1). Classification (NCBI taxonomy): domain Eukaryota; kingdom Metazoa; phylum Chordata; class Amphibia; order Anura; family Dendrobatidae; genus Phyllobates; species Phyllobates terribilis. The sequence continues at coordinate 30,129,999 of NW_027362774.1, read as the reverse complement.
CCCCCCTCTCCGACTGACAACTGAGGATGCCCCCCTCTCCGACTGACAACTGAGGACTCCCCCCCTCTCTGACTGACAACTGAGGACTCCCCCTCCCCTCTCCGACTGACAACTGAGGATGCCCCCCTCTCCGACTGACAACTGAGGACTCCCCCCCTCTCCGACTGACAACTGAGGACTCCCCCCCTCTCTGACTGACAACTGAGGACTCCCCCCCCTCTCCGACTGACAACTGAGGACTCCCCCCCCTCTCCGACTGACAACTAAGGACACCATGTCCCAGACTGACAACTGAAGACTCCCCCCTCTCTGACAACTGAGGACACCCCCTCTCTGACAACTGAGGACACCCCCTCCCCGATTGACAACAGAGGACTCACCCCCCTCTCCGACTGATAACAGAGGACATCCCCCTCTCTGACAACTGAGGACACCCCCTCCCCGACTGACAACTGAGTACACACCCTGACTACTGAGGACATCCCCCTCTCCGACTGACAACTGAAGACTCCCCCCCTCTCTGACTGAGGACACCCCGCTCTCCGACTAACAACTGAGGACACTCCCTCTTTGACAACTGAGGACACCCCCCTCTCCGACTGAGGACACCCCCCTCTCCGACTGACAACTGAGGACTCCCTCCTCTCTGACAGACAACAGAGGACATCCCCCTCTCTGACAACTGAGAACACCCCCCTCTCCGACTGACAACTGAGGACTCCCCCCTCTCCGACTGACAACTGAGGACTCCCCCCTCTCCGACTGACAACTGAGGACTCCCCCCTTTCCGACTGACAACTGAGGACTCCCCGACTGACAACTGAGGACACCCCCCTCCCCGACTGACAACTGAGGACACCCCCCTCCCCGACTGACAACTGTTCCCCCTCCCTGACTGACAACTGAGGACCCCCCTCTCTTCGACACCCCTTCCCTTCCTGACAACTGATGACTCCCCGACTGACAATTGAGGATGCCCCCTCTCCGACTGACAACTGAGGACACCCGCGTCTCTGACAACTGAGGACAACCCCCTTTCTGACTGACAATGGAGGACATCCCCCTCTCTGACAACTGAGGACACCCCCCTCTCTGACTGACAATGAAGGACACCCCCCTCTCTGACAACTGAGGACTCTCCCCTCTGTGACTGACAACTGAGGACACCCCCCTCTCCGACTGACAACTGAGGACTCCCCCTCTCTGACAACTGAGCACACACCCCTCTCTGACAACTGAGGACACCCCCTCCCCGATTGACAACAGAGGACTCACCCCCCTCTCCGACTGATAACAGAGGACATCCCCCTCTCTGACAACTGAGGACACCCCCCTCTCCAACTGACAACTGAGGACTCCCTCCTCTCCGACTGACAGAGGACATCCCCCTCTCTGACAACTGAGAACACCCCCCTCTCCGACTGACAACTGAGGACTCCCCCCTTTCCGACTGACAACTGAGGACTCCCCTCTCTCCAACATCCCTATCCCTTCCTGACAACTGAGGACACCATGTCCCATACTGACAACTGAAGACTCCCCCTCCTCTGACAACTGAGGACATCCCCCTCTCTGACAACTGAGGACAACCCCCTCTCTGACTGACAATGAAGGACACCCCGCTCTCTGACAACTGAGGACTCTCCCCTCTCCGACTGACAACTGAGGACACCCCCTCTCCGACTGACAACTGAGGACACGTCCTCTCCGACTGACAACTGAGGACACCCCCGTCTCTGACAAGTGACACCCCCCTCTCTGACAACTGAGGACACCCAGTCTCCGACTGACAACTGAGGACACCCCCTCTCCAACTGACAACTGAGGACACCCCCCTCCCCGAATAAGGACACCCTTTCCCTTTTTGACAACTGAGGACACCCCCTCCCCGACTGACAACTGAGGACACACCCTGACTACTGAGGACATCCCCCTCTCCGACTGAAAACCGAGGACTCCCCCCCTCTCTGACTGAGGACACCCCCCTCTCCGACTGACAACTGCCCCTCTCAGACTGACAACTGAGGACACCCCCCTCTCTGACTGACAACTGAGGACTCCCCGACTGACAACTGAGGACACCCCCATCTCCGACTGACAACTGATCCCCCTCCCTGACAACTGAGGACTCCCCTCTCTCCGACACCCCTTCCTTTCCTGACAACTGAGGACACCATGTCCCAGACTGACAACTGAAAACTCCCCCCTAACAACTGAGGACACCCCGCTCTCTGACAACTGAGGACTCTAGCCTCTCCGACTGACAACTGAGGACACCCCCTCTCCGACTGACAACTGAGGACACCCCCTCTCCGACTGACAACTGAGGACAACCCCGTCTCTGACAACTGACACCCCCCTCTCTCTGACAACTGAGGACATCCCCCTCTCTGACAACTGAGGACACCCCCTCTCCAACTCACAACTGAGGACACCCCCCTCTCCGACTGACAACTGAGGACTCCCCCCTCTCCGACTGACAACTGAGGACACCCCCGTCTCTGACAAGTGACACCCCCCTCTCTGACAACTGAGGACACCCAGTCTCCGACTGACAACTGAGGACACCCCCTCTCCAACTGACAACTGAGGACACCCCCCTCCCCGAATAAGGACACCCTTTCCCTTTTTGACAACTGAGGACACCCCCTCCCCGACTGACAACTGAGGACACACCCTGACTACTGAGGACATCCCCCTCTCCGACTGAAAACCGAGGACTCCCCCCCTCTCTGACTGAGGACACCCCCCTCTCCGACTGACAACTGCCCCTCTCAGACTGACAACTGAGGACACCCCCCTCTCTGACTGACAACTGAGGACTCCCCGACTGACAACTGAGGACACCCCCATCTCCGACTGACAACTGATCCCCCTCCCTGACAACTGAGGACTCCCCTCTCTCCGACACCCCTTCCTTTCCTGACAACTGAGGACACCATGTCCCAGACTGACAACTGAAAACTCCCCCCTAACAACTGAGGACACCCCGCTCTCTGACAACTGAGGACTCTAGCCTCTCCGACTGACAACTGAGGACACCCCCTCTCCGACTGACAACTGAGGACACCCCCTCTCCGACTGACAACTGAGGACAACCCCGTCTCTGACAACTGACACCCCCCTCTCTCTGACAACTGAGGACATCCCCCTCTCTGACAACTGAGGACACCCCCTCTCCAACTCACAACTGAGGACACCCCCCTCTCCGACTGACAACTGAGGACTCCCCCCTCTCCGACTGACAACTGAGGACTCCCCTCTCTCCGACATCCCTATCCCTTCCTGACAACTGAGCACACCATGTCCCAGACTGACAACTGAAGACTCCCCCTCCTCTGACAACTGAGGACATCCCCCTCTCTGACAACTGAGGACAACCCCCTCTCTGACTGACAATGAAGGACACCCCGCTCTCTGACAACTGAGGACTCTCCCCTCTCCGACTGACAACTGAGGACACCCCCTCTCTGACAACTGAGGACACCCCCCTCTCCGACTGACAACTGAGGACTCCCCCCTCTCCGACTGACAACTGAGGACTCCCCCTCTCCGACTGACAACTGAGGACTCCCCCTCTCCGACTGACAACTGAGGACTCCCCTCTCTCCGACATCCCTATCCCTTCCTGACAACTGAGGACACCATGTCCCAGACTGACAACTGAAGACTCCCCCCTCTCTGACAACTGAGGAAACCCCCTCTCCAACTCACAACTGAGGACACCCCCTCCCCGATTGACAACTGTTCCCCCTCCCTGACTGACAACTGAGGACCCCCCTCTCTTCGACACCCCTTCCCGACAACTGATGACTCCCCGACTGACAAATGAGGATGCCCCCTCTCCGACTGACAACTGAGGACACCCGCGTCTCTGACAACTGAGGACAACCCCCTTTCTGACTGACAATGGAGGACATCCCCCTCTCTGACAACTGAGGACACCCCCCTCTCTGACTGACAATGAAGGACACCCCCCTCTCTGACAACTGAGGACACCCCCCTCTCTGACAACTGAGGACTCTCCCCTCTGTGACTGACAACTGAGGACACCCCCTCTCCGACTGGCAACTGAGGACACCCCCTCTCCGACTGACAAGTGAGGACACACCCCTCTCCGACTGACAACTGAGGACACCCCCCTCTCCAACTGACAACTGAGGACTCCCTCCTCTCCGACTGACAACTGAGGACTCCCTCCTCTCCGACTGACAACAGAGGACTCCCCCCTCTCCGACTGACAACTGAGAACACCCCCCTCTCCGACTGACAACTGAGGACTCCCCCCTCTCCGACTGACAACTGAGGACTCCCCCCCTTCCGACTGACAACTGAGGACTCCCCTCTCTCCGACATCCCTATCCCTTCCTGACAACTGAGTACACCATGTCCCATACTGACAACTGAAGACTCCCCCTCCTCTGACAACTGAGGACATCCCACTCTCTGACAACTGAGGACACCCCCCTCCCTGACAATCTCAGGACACCCCCTCTCTGACAATCTCAGGACACCCCCTCTCTGACAACTGAGGACATCCCCCTCTCTGACAACTGAGGACATCCCCCTCTCTGACAACTGAGGACATCCCCCTCTCCGACTGACAACTGAGGACTCACCCCTCTGTGACAACTGAGGACTCCCCCCTCTCCGACTGACAACTGAGGACTCCTCCTCTCTGACTGACAACTGAGGACACCCCCATCTCTGACTGACAACTGAGGACACCCCCTCCCCAATTGACAACTGAGGACACCCCCCTCTCCGACTGACAACTGAGGACTCCCCTCTTTGACACCCCTTCCTTTCCTGACAACTGAGGACACCCTGTCCCCTACTGACAACTGAGGACACCACCTATCCAAATGAGGACTCCTCTCTGTCCGACATCCCTATCCCTTCCTGAAAACTGAGAACACCATGTCCCAGACTGACAACTGAGGACTCCCCCCAATCTGACTGACAACTGAGGACACCCCCCTCTCTGACTGACAACTTAGGACATCCCCCTCTCTGACTGACAACTGTGGACACCCCCATCTCTGACTGACAACTGAGAACTCTCTGACTGACAACTGAGGACACCCCCTCCCCGATTGACAACTGAGGACACCCCCCTCCCCAACTAAGGACACCCTTTCCCTTTTTGACAACTGAGGACACCCCCTCCCCGACTGACAACTGAAGACTCCTCCCTCTGACAACTGAGGACACACCCTGACTACTGAGGACATCCCCCTCTATGACTGAGGACTCCCCTCCTCTCCGACTGAGGACACCCCCCCTCTCCGACTGACAACTGAGGACACTCCTTCCTTTCTTGACATCTGAGTACACACCCAGACAACTGAGGACACCCCCTCTCCGACTGACAACTGAGGACACCCCCTCTCCGACTGACCACTGAGGACACCCCCTGTCCGACTGACCACTAAGGACACCCCCTCTCTGACAACTGAGGACACCCCCTCTCCGACTGACAACTGAGGACACCCCCCTCTCTGACTGACAACTGAGGACACCCCCCTCTCCGACTGACAACTGAGGACTCCCCCTCTCCGACTGACAACTGAGGACTCCCCTCTCTCCGACATCCCTATCCCTTCCTGACAACTGAGGACACCATGTCCCAGACTGACAACTGAAGACTCCCCCCTCTCTGACAACTGAGGACACCCCCGTCTCTGACTGACAACTGAGGACAACCCCCTCCCCGACTGACAACTGATCCCCCTCCCTGACAACTGAGGACTCCCCTCTCTCCGACACCCCTTCTCTTCCTGACAACTGAGGACACCCTGTCCCCGACTGACAACTGAGGTCAACCCCTATCCAACTGACAATTGAGGACTCCCCTCTCTCGGACATCCCTATCCCTTCCTGGCAACTGAGGACACCATGTCCCAGACTGAAAACTGAGGAGTCCCCCTCTCTGACAACTGAGGACACCCCCCTCTCTGACAACTGAGGACTTTCCCTTCTCCGACTGACAACTGAGGACACCACCCTCTCCGACTGACAACTGAGGACACCCCCTCTCCGACTGACAACTGAGGACACCACCTCTCCGTCTGACAACTGAGGACACCCCCGTATCTGACAACTGAAACCCTCCTCTCTGACAACTGAGGACACCTCCCTCTCTGACAACTGAGGACACCCCCCTCCTTGACAACTGATCCCCCTCCCTGACTGACAACTGAGGACTCCCCTCTCTCCAACACTTCTTCCCTTCCTGACAACTGAGGACACCCTGTCCACGACTGACAACTGAGGTCAACCCCATCTCCGACTGACAACTGAGGACACCCCCCTCTCCGACTGACAACTGACACACCCTGACTACTGAGGACACCCCCCTCTCCAACTGACAACTGAGGACTCCCCTCTCTCCGACTGACAACTGAGGACACCCCCCTCTCCGACTGACAACTGAGGACACTCCTTCCCTTCCTGACATCTGAGGACACACCCTGACAACTGAGGACACCTACTCTCTGACTGACTACTGAGGACACCCCCTCTCCGACTGACAACTGAGGACACCCCCCTCTCCAACTAAGTACACCCCCTTCACTTTTTGACAACGGAGGACACCCAGTCTCCGACTGACAACTGAGTACACCCCTTTCCTTTCTGACAACTGAGGACACACCCCTCTGACTGACAACTGTGGACTGCCCCTCTCAGACTGACAACTGAGGACACCCCCCTCTCTGACTGACAACTGAGGACACTCCTTCCCTTCCTGACATCTGAGGACACACCCTGACAACTGAGGACACCTCCTCTCCGACTGACTACTGAGGACACCCCCCTCTGACTGACAACTGTGGACTGCCCCTCTAAGACTGACAACTGAGGACACCCCCCTCTCTGACTGACAACTGAGGACTCCCCTCTCTCCGACATCCCTATCGCTTCCTGACAACTGAGGACACCATGTCCCAGACTGAAAACTGAGGACTCCCCCCTCTCCGACTGACAACTGAGAACTCCCCCCTCTCCGACTGACAACTGAGGACATCCCCCTCTCCGACTGACAACTGAGGACATCCCCCTCTCCGACTGAGAACTGAGGACTCCCCCTCTCCGACTGACAACTGAGGACTCCCAGCTCTCTGACTGACAACTGAGGACTCCCCCCTCTCTGACAACTGAGGACATCCCCCTCTCTGACAACTGAGGACATCCTCCTCTCCGACTGACAACTGAGGACTCACCCCTCTGTGACAACTGAGGACAACCCCCTCTCCGACTGACAACTGAGAACACCCCTTCCCGACATCTGAGGACACACCCTGACAACTGAGGACACCCCCTCTCTCCGACTGAGGACACCCTCTCTCCTGACAATGAGGATACCCCCCTCCCCGACTGACAACTGAGGACACCCCTCTATCCGATTGACAACTTTATTTTTCAGATCGCCAATGATTTTCTTATGTGAGAACAGGAGGTTTGTGAATTCATTTATTGCTCTTTCTTATCAGCCTTTATCTCCTCTACAGTGGAGGACTGAAGCTCTGCTTCATGTTCTGTAGTTCCAAGGTTGATCAGAGTCATCAGCTGGCGCCGGAAGAAGTGGAGGAGGGTCTGCCACGGCAGAGGACGGGAAGGGGTGGAGGAAGGCCACCACCGCAGGCGAGGGGGAAGGGGCGGAGGAAGGGCCACCACCGGAGGGGAGGGGCGGAGGAAGGACCGCCACCGCAAAGGACGGGGGGTGGGGCGGAGGAAGACCCGCCACCGCAGAGGATGGGGGAGGGGCAGAGGAAGGGCCACCACCGCAGGGGAGGGGGGGAGGAAGGGCCGCCACCGCAGAGGACGGGGGTGGGGCGGAGGAAGAGCCGCCACCACAGAAGATGGGGGAGTGGGGAAGGAAGGGCCACCACCGCAGGGGAGGGGCGGAGGCAGGGCCGCCACCGCAGAGGACAGAGTAAGTAACAGCGATCACAGATGCGGCTGAGGCACCAGGATGGGTTTCTGGGCGCTGGTGCCTCTGCTGTCACTTGTCAGACGGCATGCCCTTCAGGTAATACACCCAGTAGATTCCCTGGGCCACACCTGTGGCACGAGGACACGAAACAACCAGTCTGCCGGTCACAGGGGTCCTGCTGCTACCTGGAGGGGCTTCATATGACACAGATATGTGGTGGGTTTTCTTGGGGCGCACGGGGTCACAGGGCTTCACCACGAACACAGCAGGATCCGTCTGAAAACTGAAGGTTGTCGGCTGCAAGAAAACATTCTTAAAGGGGATGGAGACACTGGCACCGGCACGAATCTGCAGCGGTCCTTGCGGTTTAGGGGCCAGGGCCGAGCCGAATAGTGGGATGATGTATTCACCCCCCAGCGGAGACGAGATGTGCAGCGCAGCGCGGGACTCTCCGAGCTGAACGGGTTCATATGTCACCTCCACGCTGACCTCCGAGCCGCCCTGGGAACCCGGAGCCGCCATGACCACCTTGTCCACGTGGAAATCTGAATTATCAACCTGAAGAGAGGAGAAAATGATGAGAAAGTCAGGGCGAGCGAGGCTAAAGACGACCCTTGCTTCTCCAGAGCAGCGCTCACCTTACAGCTGTATTCAGTCTTCTGACGAGTGAAGTTCATGAATCTGGCGCTCAGGATCTGACTGGCGCCCAGGGTTGTGCGGAAGAAAAGCGGCTTCTCGGACACGGCGGGCGTTGCCTTCAGGAGGAGGTCGTACTGGAACAAGCCCAGATCATTGCTCTGTAGCGTCAGCCTTCCTGTGGACTCGCCAGTTCGCAGAGGCTGGTACTCAAACATGAGCGTGCCCTGGAGAAGAGAAGCAGATGGGCATGGTGGGCAGTGCGGCCGGCTGCGTGCCCTCTGAGCACAGGGACAGTGATGGGATACCTCAGACTGGGCCGGCACGGTGATATGTGGGGGAAGATTAATCTCTGGCACTCTGCAGTCCGTGGTGAAGGTGACCGGCGCCCCCAGTGGATTCTCCACGCACAGGGTGGCTGCAGTGCTTTGCCGCACAGGTGTCACCAGTTCTATGGTGCTGATGATGCCCGGAGCGGTGGCTTTAAATGTAACATAATAGAACATGTATTCCTGTGTTGTCTCATTGCGGAAAGTGACCTAGAACCGAGGAAAAAGACAGAAGATGTCAGTAATCTCCTTGCCCTCCATTGCAAGAGCCCGAGCCACAGCAAAACCAGCATCTAACCCTGCGACCACTCCCCGACCAGCACCAACACCAGCACCCACACCTAAGACCACTCCCCAACCTGCACCAATATCAGCACCCACACCTGAGACCACTCCCTGACCTGCACCAACACCAGCACCCACACCTGAGACCACTCCCCGACCAACACCAGCACCCACACCTGAGACCACTCCCCGACCTGCACCAACACCTGCACCCACACCTGAGACCACTCCCTGACCTACACCAATATCAGCACCCACACCTGAGACCACTCCCTGACCTACACCAATATCAGCACCCACACCTGAGACCACTCCCTGACCTGCACCAACACCAGCACCCACACCTGAGACCACTCCCCGACCAACACCAGCACCCACACCTGAGACCACTCCCCGACCTGCACCAACACCTGCACCCACACCTGAGACCACTCCCTGACCTACACCAATATCAGCACCCACACCTGAGACCACTCCCTGACCTACACCAATATCAGCACCCACACCTGAGACCACTCCCTGACCTGCACCAACACCAGCACCCACACCTGTGACCACTCCCTGACCTACACCAATATCAGCACCCACACCTGCGACCACTCCCTGACCTGCACCAACACCAGCACCCACACCTGAGACCACTCCCTGACCTACACCAATATCAGCACCCACACCTGAGACCACTCCCCGACCTGCACCAACACCAGCACCCACACCTGAGACCACTCCCTGACCTACACCAATATCAGCACCCACACCTGAGACCACTCCCCGACCTGCACCAACACCAGCACCCACACCTGAGACCACTCCCTGACCTACACCAATATCTGCACCCACACCTGAGACCACTCCCCGACCTGCACCAACACCAGCACCCGCACCTGAGACCACTCCCTGACCTGCACCAATACCACCACCCACACCTGCGACCACTCCCTTTCCTGCATCAACACCACCACCCACACCTGCGACCACTCCCTTTCCTGCATCAACACCAGCACCCACACCTGAGACCACTCCCTTTCCTGCATCAATACCAGCACCCGCGACCACTCACTGACCTGCACCAATACCAGCACCCGCACTTGCAACGACGCCCTGACCAGCACCCACACCCGCGACCACTCCCTGACCTGCACCAATTCCAGCACCCACACCTGCGACCACTCCCTTACCTGCACCAATACCAGCATCCGCACCTGTGACCACTCCCTGACCTGCACCAATACCAGCACCCACACCTGCGACCACTCCCTTTTCTGCACCAAAACCAGCAAGTGCACTTGCGACCACTCCCTTTTCTGCACCAATACCAGCACCCGCACCTGCGACCACTCCCTTTTCTGCACCAATACCAGCACCCGCACCTGCAACCACTCCTTGACCAGCACCTGCGACCATCCCTGACCTGCACCAATACCAACACCCTCACCTGCGACCACTCCCTGACCTGCACCAATACCAGCACCCGCACCTGCGACCACTCCCTTTTCTGCACCAATACCATCACCCGCGACCACTCACTGACCTGCACCAATACCAGCACCCGCACTTGCAACGACGCCCTGACCAGCACCCACACCCGCGACCACTCCCTGACCTGCACCAATTCCAGCACCCACACCTGCGACCACTCCCTTACCTGCACCAAAACAAGCACCCGCACCTGCGACCACTCCCTGACCTGCACCAATACCAGCACCCGCACGTGAGACCACTTCCTTTCCTGCATCAATACCAGCACCCGCACCTGCGACCACTCCCTGAACTGCACCAATAACAGCACCCACACCCACGACCACTCCCTGACCTGCACCAAAACCAGCACCCACACCCGCGACAACTCCCTTTCCTGCACCAATACCAGCATCTGCGACCACTCCCTGACCTGCACCAAAACAAGCACCCACACCTGCGACCACTCCCTTTCCTGCATCAATACCAGCACCCGAACCTGCGACCACTCCTTGACCTGCACTGGCACCTGCGACCACTTCCTGACCTGAACCAATACCCACACCTGCGACCACTCCCTGACCTGCACCAATACCAACACCCTCACCTGCGACCACTCCCTGACCTGCACCAATACCAGCACCCGCACCTGCGACCACTCCCTTTTCCGCACCAATACCAGCACCCGCGACCACTCACTGACCTGCACCAATACCAGCACCCGCACTTGCAACGACGCCGTGACCAGCACCCACAACCGCGACCACTCCCTGACCTGCACCAATTCCAGCACCCACACCTGCGACCACTCCCTTACCTGCACCAAAACAAGCACCCGCACCTGCGACCACTCCCTGACCCGCACCAATACCAGCACCCGCACGTGAGACCACTTCCTTTGCTGCACCAATACCAGCACCCGCACCTGCGACCACTCCCTGAACTGCACCAATACCAGCACCCACACCCACGACCACTCCCTGACCTGCACCAATACCAGCACCCACACCCGCGACAACTGCCTGAACTGCACCAATACCAGCATCTGCGACCACTCCCTGACCTGCACCAAAACCAGCACCCACACCTGCGACCACTCCCTTTCCTGCATCAATACCAGCACCCGAACCTGCGACCACTCCTTGACCTGCACTGGCACCTGCGACCACTTCCAGACCTGAACCAATACCCACACCTGCGACCACTCCCTGACCTGCACCAAAACCAGCACCCACACCTGCGACCACTCCCTGACCTGCACCAATACCAGCACCCGCACCTGCGACCACTCCCTTTCCTGCATCAACACCAGCACCCACACCTGAGACCACTCCCTTTCCTGCATCAATACCAGCACCCGCGACCACTCACTGACCTGCACCAATACCAGCACCCGCACTTGCAACGACGCCCTGACCAGCACCCACACCCGCGACCACTCCCTGACCTGCACCAATTCCAGCACCCACACCTGCGACCACTCCCTTACCTGCACCAATACCAGCATCCGCACCTGTGACCCCTCCCTGACCTGCACCAATACCAGCACCCACACCTGCGACCACTCCCTTTTCTGCACCAAAACCAGCAAGTGCACTTGCGACCACTCCCTTTTCTGCACCAATACCAGCACCCGCACCTGCGACCACTCCCTTTTCTGCACCAATACCAGCACCCGCACCTGCAACCACTCCTTGACCAGCACCTGCGACCATCCCTGACCTGCACCAATACCAACACCCTCACCTAAGACCACTCCCTGACCTGCACCAATACCAGCACCCGCACCTGCGACCACTCCCTTTTCTGCACCAATACCATCACCCGCGACCACTCACTGACCTGCACCAATACCAGCACCCGCACTTGCAACGACGCCCTGACCAGCACCCACACCCGCGACCACTCCCTGACCTGCACCAATTCCAGCACCCACACCTGCGACCACTCCCTTACCTGCACCAAAACAAGCACCCGCACCTGCGACCCCTCCCTGACCTGCACCAATACCAGCACCCGCACGTGAGACCACTTCCTTTCCTGCATCAATACCAGCACCCGCACCTGCGACCACTCCCTGACCTGCACCAATACCAGCACCCGCACGTGAGACCACTTCCTTTCCTGCATCAATACCAGCACCCGCACCTGCGACCACTCCCTGAACTGCACCAATAACAGCACCCACACCCACGACCACTCCCTGACCTGCACCAAAACCAGCACCCACACCCGCGACAACTCCCTTTCCTGCACCAATACCAGCATCTGCGACCACTCCCTGACCTGCACCAAAACAAGCACCCACACCTGCGACCACTCCCTTTCCTGCATCAATACCAGCACCCGAACCTGCGACCACTCCTTGACCTGCACTGGCACCTGCGACCACTTCCTGACCTGAACCAATACCCACACCTGCGACCACTCCCTGACCTGCACCAATACCAACACCCTCACCTGCGACCACTCCCTGACCTGCACCAATACCAGCACCCGCACCTGCGACCACTCCCTTTTCTGCACCAATACCAGAACCCGCGACCACTCACTGACCTGCACCAATACCAGCACCCGCACTTGCAACGACGCCGTGACCAGCACCCACACCCGCGACCACTCCCTGACCTGCACCAATTCCAGCACCCACACCTGCGACCACTCCCTTACCTGCACCAAAACAAGCACCCGCACCTGCGACCACTCCCTGACCCGCACCAATACCAGCACCCGCACGTGAGACCACTTCCTTTGCTGCACCAATACCAGCACCCGCACCTGCGACCACTCCCTGAACTGCACCAATACCAGCACCCACACCCACGACCACTCCCTGACCTGCACCAATACCAGCACCCACACCCGCGACAACTCCCTGAACTGCACCAATACCAGCATCTGCGACCACTCCCTGACCTGCACCAAAACCAGCACCCGCACCTGCGACCACTCCCTTTCCTGCATCAATACCAGCACCCGAACCTGCGACCACTCCTTGACCTGCACTGGCACCTGCGACCACTTCCAGACCTGAACAAATACCCACACCTGCGACCACTCCCTGACCTGCACCAAAACCAGCACCCACACCTGCGACCACTGCCTGACCTGCACCAATACCAGCACCCGCACCTGAGACCACTTCCTTTGCTGCACCAATACCAGCACCCGCACCTGCGACCACTCCCTGACCTGCACCAATACCAGCACCCGCACCTGAGACCACTTCCTTTCCTGCACCAATACCAGCACCCGCACCTGCGACCACTCCCTTTCCTGCATCAACACCAGCACCCACACCTGAGACCACTCCCTTTCCTGCATCAATACCAGCACCCGCGACCACTCACTGACCTGCACCAATACCAGCACCCGCACTTGTAACGACGCCCTGACCAGCACCCACACCCGCGACCACTCCCTGACCTGCACCAATTCCAGCACCCACACCTGCGACCACTCCCTTACCTGCACCAATACCAGCATCCGCACCTGTGACCACTCTCTGACCTGCACCAATACCAGCACCCACACCTGCGACCACTCCCTTTTCTGCACCAAAACCAGCAAGTGCACTTGCGACCACTCCCTTTTCTGCACCAATACCAGCACCCGCACCTGCGACCACTCCCTTTTCTGCACCAATACCAGCACCCGCACCTGCAACCACTCCTTGACCAGCACCTGCGACCATCCCTGACCTGCACCAATACCAACACCCTCACCTAAGACCACTCCCTGACCTGCACCAATACCAGCACCCGCACCTGCGACCACTCCCTTTTCTGCACCAATACCATCACCCGCGACCACTCACTGACCTGCACCAATACCAGCACCCGCACTTGCAACGACGCCCTGACCAGCACCCACACCCGCGACCACTCCCTGACCTGCACCAATTCCAGCACCCACACCTGCGACCACTCCCTTACCTGCACCAAAACAAGCACCCGCACCTGCGACCACTCCCTGACCTGCACCAATACCAGCACCCGCACGTGAGACCACTTCCTTTCCTGCATCAATACCAGCACCCGCACCTGCGACCACTCCCTGAACTGCACCAATAACAGCACCCACACCCACGACCACTCCCTGACCTGCACCAAAACCAGCACCCACACCCGCGACAACTCCCTTTCCTGCACCAATACCAGCATCTGCGACCACTCCCTGACCTGCACCAAAACAAGCACCCACACCTGCGACCACTCCCTTTCCTGCATCAATACCAGCACCCGAACCTGCGACCACTCCGTGACCTGCACTGGCACCTGCGACCACTTCCTGACCTGAACCAATACCCACACCTGCGACCACTCCCTGACCTGCACCAATACCAACACCCTCACCTGCGACCACTCCCTGACCTGCACCAATACCAGCACCCGCACCTGCGACCACTCCCTTTTCTGCACCAATACCAGCACCCGAACCTGTGACCACTCCTTGACCTGCACTGGCACCTGCGACCACTTCCAGACCTGAACCAATACCCACACCTGCGACCACTCCCTGACCTGCACCAAAACCAGCACCCACACCTGCGACCACTCCCTGACCTGCACCAATACCAGCACCCGCACCTGCGACCACTCCCTGACCTGCACCAATACCAGCACCCGCACCTGAGACCACTTCCTTTCCTGCACCAATACCAGCACCCGCACCTGCGACCACTCCCTGACCTGCACCAATACCAGCACCCACCCACGACCACTCCCTGACCTGCACCAAAACCAGCACCCACACCCGCGACAACTCCCTTTTCTGCACCAACACCAGCATCTGTGACCACTCCCTGACCTGCACCAAAACCAGCACCCACACCTGCGACCACTCCCCAACCTGCACCAACACCAGCACCCACACCTAAGACCACTCCCCAACCTGCACCAATATCAGCACCAACACCTGAGACCACTCCCTGACCTACACCAATATCAGCACCCACACCTGAGACCACTCCCTGACCTGCACCAATACCACCACCCACACCTGCGACCACTCCCTTTTCTGCACCAAAACCAGCACCCGCACCTGTGACCACTCCCTAACCTGCACCAATACCAGCATCCGCACCTGTGACCACTCCCTGACCTGCACCAATACCAGCACCCACACCTGCGACCACTCCCTGACCTGCACCAATACCAGCACCTGTGACCACTCCCTGACCTGCACCAATACCAGCACCCGCACCGGCGACCACTCCCTGACCTGCACCAAAACCAGCATCCACACCTGCGACCACTCCCTGACCTGCACCAATACCAGAACCCACACCTGCGACCACTCCCTGACCTGCACCAATACCAGCACCAACACCTGCGACCACTCCCTTTTCTGCACCAATACCAGCACGTGCACCTGCGACCACTCCCTGACCTGCACCAATACCCACACCTTCGACCACTCCCTAACCTGCACCAATACCAGCACCCACACCTGCGACCACTCCCTTTCCAGCACCAATACCAGCACACGTGATCACTCCATGACCTGCACCAAAACCAGCATTCACAACTCAGACCACTCCCTGACCTGCACCAATACCAGCACCCACACCTTCAACCACTCCCTGACCTGCACCAATACCAGCACCCACACCTTCGACCACTCCCTGACCTGCACCAAAACCAGCACCCACACCTTCGACCACTCCCTGACCTGCACCAAAACCAGCACCCGCACCTGCGACCACTCCCTGACCTGCACCAATACCAGCACCCACACCTTTGACCACTCCCCGACCTGCACCAAAACCAGCACCCACACCTATGACCACTCCCTTCTTGCACTAAAACCAGCATCCGCACTTGCGACCACTCCCTGACCTGCTACAATACCAGCACCCACACCTGCGACCACTCCCTGACCTGAACCAATACCAGCACCCGCACCTGCGACCACTCTCTGAACTGCACCAATACCAGCACCCACACGTGCGACCACTCCCTTTTCTGCACGAATACCAGCACCCGCACTTGCGACCACTCCCTGACTTGCACCAATACCAGCACCTGCGACCACTCCCTTTTCTACACCAATACCAGCACCCACACCTGCAACCACTCCCTGACCTGCACCAATACCAGCACCCGCACCTGCAACCACTCCCTGACCAGCACCTGCGACCACTCCCTGACTTGCACCAATACTAACACCCGCACCTGCGACCACTCCCTGACCTGCACCAATACCAGCACCCGCACCTGCGACCACTCCCTTTCCTGCACCAATACCAGCACCCACACCTGCGACCACTCCCTTTCCTGCACCAATACCAGCACCCACACCTGAGACCACTTCCTTTCCTGCACCAATACCAGCACCTGCGACCACTCCCTGACCTGCACCAAAACCAGCACCCACACCTGCGACCACTCCCTTTCCTGCACCAATACCAGCACCCACACCTGCGACCACTCCTTGACCTGCACGAATACCAGCACCCGCACCTGAGACCACTCCCTTTCCTGCACCAATACCAGCACCCACACCTGCGACCACTCCCTGACCTGCACCAATACCAGCACCCGCACCTGCGACCACTCCCTTTCCTGCACCAATACCAGCACCCACACCTGCGACCACTCCTTGACCTGCACCAATACCAGCACCCGCACCTGAGACCACTTCCTTTCCTGCACCAATACCAGCACCTGCGACCACTCCCTGACCTGCACCAAAACCAGCACCCACACCTGCGACCACTCCCTTTCCTGCACCAATACCAGCACCCGCACCTGCGACCACTCCTTGACCTGCACCAATACCAGCACCCGCACCTGAGACCACTTCCTTTCCTGCACCAATACCAGCACCTGCGACCACTCCCTGACCTGCACCAATACCAGCACCCGCACCTGCGACCACTCCCTGACCTGCACCAATACCAGCACCCGCGACCACTCCCTGACCTGCACCAATACTAGCACCTGCAACCACTCCCTGACCTGCACCCGCGACCACTCTTTCCTGCACCAATACCAGCACCCACACTTGCGACCACTCACTGACCTGCACCAATACCAGCACCCGCACCTGCGACCACTCCCTGACCTGCACCAATACCAGCACCCGCGACCACTCCCTGACCTGCACCAATACTAGCACCTGCAACCACTCCCTGACCTGCACCAATACTAGCACCTGCAACCACTCCCTGACCTGCACCCGCGACCACTCTTTCCTGCACCAATACCAGCACCCACACCCACGACCACTCCCTGACCTGCACCAATACCAGCACCCGCACCTGAGACCACTCCCTTTCCTGCACCAATTCCAGCACCCGAACCTGCGACCACTCCTTGACCTGCACCAAAACCAGCACCCACACCTGCGACCACTCCCTTTCCTGCACCAATACCAGCACCCGAACCTGCGACCACTCCTTGACCTGCACCAATACCAGCACCCGCACCTGAGACCACTTCCTTTCCTGCACCAATACCAGCACCTGCGACCACTCCCTGACCTGCACCAATACCAGCACCCGCACCTGCGACCACTCCCTGACCTGCACCAATACCAGCACCCGCGACCACTCCCTGACCTGCACCAATACTAGCACCTGCAACCACTCCCTGACCTGCACCCGCGACCACTCTTTCCTGCACCAATACCAGCACCCACACTTGCGACCACTCACTGACCTGCACCAATACCAGCACCCACACCCACGACCACTCCCTGACCTGCGCCAAAACCAGCACCCGCACCTGAACCAATACCAGCACCCACACCTGCAACCACTCCCTGACCTGCACCAAAACCAGCACCCACACCTGCGACCACTCCCTGACCTGCACTAGATCCAGCACCTGCGACCACTCCCCGAGCCGCACTGGATCCAGGATCTGCGACCACTCCCCGAGCCGCACTAGATCCAGCACCTGCGACCACTCCCCAAGCTGCACTGGATCCAGGATCTGCGACCACTCTCCAAGCTGCACTGGATCCAGCACTTGTGACCACTCCCCAAGCTGCACTGGATCCAGCACTTGTGACCACTCCCCGAGTCGCACTGGATCCAGGATCTGCGACCACTCCCCGAGTCGCACTGGATCCAGCATTGTGACCACTTGCCGAGCCGCACTGAGTCCTTCACCTGCACCACTGACCAAGTGATGAAAGTGACAGGTCAGCTGCAGACGGTGGAACGTCTGGGTGATGGTTTCCTGTACAGACCATTTCATCAGCTGCCGATTCGGTGATTTCATACCTTGGTAGAGAAGGTGCCCTCTTTGTGAGAGTGGAAATTAAGTTTGTAGTCTCTCCTGGCTCCTCCGGGTACCTCCATGTAATCCAGACCCTTGATGGTGGTGGCACTGTCCATACGTTCTGGCTTTAGGATCTCAACAATGGCGCGAAACCTGTAAGCAGAAGATTAACATACAGTGTAGCTGTAGGAATAATGCCCTGTGCCCGGGCTGATGCCAGCGTGTCTGTACAGATCTAAGGAACGTGGTGCACAGTATTGGCACTGACCACAGTCCAAGTCCACCCGGGGCCCTTCTCACCGTTGGGTTTTGCGCAGCCAGTTGCTGACGCTCAGCAGTTCAGTGTATGACGTCTTGCACGGGACCTCTCTGATCACAGATCCGGAAGATTTAGGAGGCTCAGCCTGACCGTGGAGGAGGTAGAGCAATCCGGTGCCGTCCGGCAGCGGGAAGAAGAGTGAGCCCTAAAATCAGCAGACACTTCACCATTATAGAGGTTGGTCAGGAGCCCAGAACCCATGAAGAGGCCCGATATTAAATAAGGATGTGAACCAAGAAGGGGCCCGATATTACATAAGGAGGTGACCCAGGAAGGGGCCCAATATTACATAAGGACGTGACCCAGGACAGGGCCTGATATAACCTAAGGACATAACTTAGGACGGGGCTCGACATAATATACGGACGTGACCCAGGACGGTACCTGATGCTTCCTGCCCTCTGCGCTCATGAGCAGGGGTTGGTAGGTGACCACGTAGGGCTTGTTCTGCTGATGAGCCTCCACAGTGATGAAGTCGGCTCCGCTCCAATGTTCCCCGTCTATCACCGGCCGCAGATTCCATGTCTGGTTGGTTTTGTTGCTCAGGGCAATGACTTGTGTCTGCTTACTCCGTACCTGACACTGAAAGTTGACCACCTGTAACAGTAGGTGCATTAGACAGACCCTGACGACATGGCGGCGATGTACTGGTCACTGACCGGCAAGCTGTGACGTCAGCCGCGATGGGGGAGGTGCAGCCTTACGGCAGCTGCCATCAGCTACAAGTGGTCGGGAAGCCATTACCTCCTTCGTAGACGGGAGGCCGACACAGGATCCGGACAGCGTCAGCGCCAACGTTCTGCCTCCTTCAATGCAGCAGAGCAAGTTCTTATAGTGAACGTCCGAGCGGATCTCAGCCGGGTGGAAGACGACATCAAATGTGACCTCAGTGCCGGCTGTGATGTAACCGGACGCCGGCGAGATGGAGAAATCCGGCTGGAAATCTGTCATGTCCCACTGGAACCTGCAACAGAGAGAAAGGGTAACGGAGAGCGGAGCCGCCGGGGAAGAGTGGAGCCGCCGGGGAAGAAAGGAGCCGCCGAGGAAGAGAGGAGCCACCGAGGAAGAGGGAAGCCACCGAGAAGGAGTGGAGCCGCCGAGGAGGAGGGGAGCTCCCCGGGAGGAGAGGAACCGCCAAGGAAAAGAGGAGAAGCCGAGGAAGAGAGGAGCCGCCGAAGAAGAGAGGAGCCGCCAAAAGAAAAGAGGCGCCGCCAAAGAAGAGAGGAAGAGAGGAGCCACCAAAGAAGAGAGGAGCCGCCAAAGAAGAGAGGAGCCGCCAAAGAAGAGAGGAGCCGCCAAAGAAGAAAGGAGCCGCCAAAGAAGAAAGGAGCAGCCGAAGAAGAAAGGAGCAGCCGAAGAAGAAAGGAGCAGCCGAAGAAGAAAGGAGCAGCCGAAGAAGAAAGGAGCCGCCGAAGAAGAAAGGAGCCACCGAAGAAGAAAGGAGCCGCCGAGGAGGAGAGCAGCCGCCGAGGAGGAGAGCAGCCGCCGAAGAGAGGAGGAACTGAGGAGGAGAGAAGCCGCCGAGGAGAGGAATTGCCAAAGAGAAGAGGAGCTGCCGAAGAGGAAAGGATGCCCCATGGGCCGCGCTGACTGTACCTAGCCCCCAGCTCTCCTGTATTGCTCAGGACAATCCTACGTGTAGCCTGACTGTGCAGCACCACAGCCCCGAAGGACACATATTCCTGGTCCAAGCTGAGTTCCAGGCCTTGGCTGCAGCCTCGCACCATGAAGAGGGAGCGCATCACTCCGCAGGACTCCAGCAGCACCTCCTCCGCAAATGGAGCAATTCTGCTGCGAGGGGTGAACTGCACCTCCAGCTTACACAGCCCACCACGGGCCGGAAATGTCATTTCACCACTGGGGGACAGACTGAGGACCTGCACAAGACACAAAAAGAGATCAGTGGCATCTCCAGAGCGGAGAGCCAGCGCTGGCCGATCATGTGGAACCCCATCAAATGAGACATCAGCTGACGACCCACCATGGGGTCTGCACCCACTAGAATGACAGCAAGCCTCTTACTTTACCCCGTCCCATTAAGTCTGGGGGCCTCACACGGGGGTCCGGTACCTTGGGCTCCTGCAGTGCGGGCACGCTCGGGCTCAGGTGCAGGGTGCACGATACCGCGGCCAGGCTCCTATTCACAATGCTGACCTCCCTTTTCACAGTTTGTCCAATGTTCACGGCTCCAAAGTTAAGGACTTTATATTTGGGATCTGCAACTTCGACCTGAAAACAGCAGATGACATAGTTTGTGACTGACAAGATGGCTCCTGAGGTTGTCACCAGACGATCTGTCCCACAATTTATCATCTACATTTTCATTTTTACAAATTTCCGACCTTCATCTCAATCCCGTGACCCTGGAGTCGAATGAGCTGCTGGGAATGGCCGTTCATCTGAAAGACGACAGTTTCTTGGTACACGATGGCTGCTCGCGGATAGAACGTGACTGGCACCTCCATCTTGTCTCCGGGACAGAGGACGCTGGCACAGAAGTCGAGCTCCATGTGAGCCGTGTTACTGTACAGACAGTCGATGCTGCGAGGGAAGCACAGACACAATGACCGGACCACCCATCAGGCCGGTGTTCCCCGGTTATCGTTGGGGTCACTCACCTGAGTGGCCGGCGGTCTTTGTTGGTGATGACGAGGGTCTCTCGGATCGGCTGCATCCCAGCGTGGAAGATGAAACAATGGCCAAAGTTGTGTTCTGTGAAAGAGAAGTGGATCCCTGGCTGGATGGCGCCGCCGCCCAGGGGGCAGGTGATCTCCGGCCCATTCTCTATCTGATTGGACGACAAGACATAAAATGGGCACTGTGGCAGATCAGCCCGAGCCGCCCGCTGCCCACGTCACCAGGGTCACTAACCTTGAGGGTCAGTAGAACGTCCCTTACTGTACACTGCCTGGTGGGACAGAAGGTGAGGGACGTCTGAGCCCGCTGTCCGGGGCCCACCAGGCCACTGCTGGGGGACACACTCAGGAAATCCTGCAGCCCCCGAGGGACGGTCAGAGCACAGGAGTAATTAAAGGAGAACTGTCCCTTATTTGTGATATGGAACTGGAGGGTGGAGCAGTCACTGATGTCCACCTGGAAGGAAGAAAGGAGCCGAGTCACCGGACATTGCGCAGGATGGGGAAGCTCAACCTGAAGGACGGGGAAGCTCAACTGCAGGACGCTACGCAGGATGAGAAGATTAAACTGCAGGACGCTGCGAAGGATGGGGAAGCTCAACCTGCAGGATGCTGCGTAGGACGGGGAAGCTCAACCTGAAGGACGGGGAAGCTCAACCTGAAGGATGGGGAAGCTCAACCTGAAGGACGGGGAAGCTCAACTGCAGGACGCTACGCAGGATGAGAAGATTAAACTGCAGGACACTGCGAAGGATGGGGAAGCTCAACCTGCAGGATGCTGCGCAGGACGGGGAAGCTCAATCTGCAGGATGCTGCGCAGGACGGGGAAGCTCAATCTGCAGGATGCTGTGCAGGACGGGGAAGCTCAATCTGCAGGATGCTGTGCAGGACGGGGAAGCTCAATCTGCAGGATGCTGCGCAGGACGGGGAAGCTCAATCTGCAGGATGCTGTGCAGGACGGGGAAGCTCAATCTGCAGGATGCTGCGCAGGACGGGGAAGCTCAACTGCAGGACGCTGCGCAGGACGGGAAAGCTCAACCTGTAGGACACGGTGCAGGACAGGGAAGCTCAATCTGCAGGATGCTGGGCAGGACGGGGAAGCTCAACTGCAGGATGGTGCGCAGGACAGGGAAGATCAATCTGCAGGACGCTGCGCAGGACAGGGAAGATCAACCTGCAGGATACTGCGCAGGACGGGGAAGCTCAACTGCAGGATTCTGCACAGGACAGGGAAGATCAATCTGCAGGACGCTGCGCAGGATGTGGAAGCTCAATCTGCAGCACGCGACCACCAATGTCCCACCTGTCCCAAGTCCAGCTCTCTGGGTTCCTGCGCAGACAGGAGGGTGACGGCGCCCGTGTTGTCTTGGCACTGCACTGACACTTGAGTAGAGTGCCCGTCCGCCTTCACATTCAGGCAGAGGGGCTCAGTCTTGGTCTTCACATCACAAGTCAGGTTGAAATTAACCTCACCGACCGTGGATGGCCGAAAGTGAAGAGAGATGGGGATCCTGAGAGGAGAGAAGGTGGAGAGATGAGAGCGACACATGTCAGGGCGATGGCGGCACATGTCAGGGCGACGGCGGCAATGGGAGCACATGGAGTACCTGCTCAGGGGAGCGATCACCCCCTCCATAGGTCTCACTGTCAAGGAGTGACTGCAGCCTTCCGAATAGCGAGAATTCTCACGGAAAGTAAAGCTGAAGGGTTTATTCTCGCTGTTGATGAGACAGATGGACTCCTGCACCTCCTGCCCTGCACACGACAAGAGCGGACATGTCCGCAGCAATCACCAGGGGCCACAGTCTGTGGTCGCACAGCCATGAATCCCCGGCCGTACAGGAGGCAGACATTACTCGGGGCACGTACCTAGCAGCCGCGAGCCGAAGTTCAGATGTGACCGGTCCAGAGAGACCGAGGGCTCCGTGGTTTTACCAACGAGTAGGAACGGGACGGAGATGTTCTGCTCCGTGATGGAGAATTTCCAGAAAGATTCGGTGATGTCCAACACTTGAGGGAGGAACTGAAATGTGACCTGTGAGGGGTAGAGGATTCACCATGTGACAGCAGCCCCCACATCATGAGGGCAGTGTCCCCGAGGTTGTGCTTGGGGGGCACTTACTTATTGGCACATAGTTCTGCACTTTACCCACAAACACATTACCTCCATCTTCTTTTCGGCTTGGATCACACCTTGCTTGTTCAGGCAGTGAAAGGCAGGAGGACGCCGGAGACTTGGGGGGTCCTCGCAGGTCCACAGGAAGGAGTAGAGGCTATTGGTGGGGTTCACGATGCTGAATGTCCTAGAGAGCAGAATTAAGCTACTTCTGTGCTAAAATCCCTAGAGGACGCCCTCGCTTCCAGCCCGGCTGCCTCCGTACCTGCTGCTCTTTGTCTGCACACCCACAGACGTGAACTCAATCACCCGCGTGTTAGGATCCAAGGTTGTCCCTGACGGGGCCCCACAGGGTCCGCACAGCTCTGGGTTGCGCCTCCCGCTGCTGATGTAGTCCGAATCCTCCAGCTGAAAGTGACAGTAAGGGAGCAGGCTGCGACCTGTCACTGGCAGCAGCGGCTCCTGCTCTCCGGGGGACATGTTGGGAATGCTGAGGGTCAGAAAGTACGACCAGTCACAAGAGGTCACGCTGTGCGATGGCTGCAGACTCCTGACCTAGAGGGTCCACCTGTGCCGCCCCTAGGCAGACGTGGTCTGACCGCTCAGGTGTCAGCGTCCATGTTTCACCTCTGTCAGACGTCTCCACCTTACAGAGTGTGCAGTTACATGTCCGTCCTGTGTGGTGACACGGTCACATGTCCGTCCTGTGCGATGACAGCCGGCACAGTCACATGTCCATCCTGCGCGGTGACAGCCGGCACGGTCACATGTCCGTCCTGTGCGGTAACAGCCGGCACGGTCACATGTCCGTCCTGTGCGGTGACAGCCGGCACGGTCGCATGTCCGTCCTGTGCGGTGACAGCCAGCACGGTCGCATGTCCGTCCTGTGCGGTGACAGCCAGCACGGTCGCATGTCCGTCCTGTGCGGTGACAGCCGGCATGGTCACATGTCCGTCACCCTCACCTGCAGGTCAGGCGGCCTTCAAACTCTCCAACGCGTGTAGGTGAAAACTTGATGAGGAACTGGCAATTATCGCCGGCCGGGATGACGCTGCTCGGAGGCTGCACGCTGAATGGCGAGGTCTCAGTTCCCATGAGCAGCAGAGAAGAAACACTTTCTAGGGTGCTGGCGGGGCGGCCGGTGGTGGAGGAGCCGCGAGCGCTGCCCGGAGGCTCTGGTGATGACACAGCAATGGTCAGACTGCAGGAAACTATGGAGCCACCATTCCCATATGACGTGTGCAAGATGAGAAGTAATGGACTCAGGGACCTCACACCAACACTATGAGGGGGAGCTGTACCTACCGCCTGAGTCTGCTGCTCCAGGGGGTCTCTGACCCTCCATGTGGATGAGCCAGGAGGCCGTCAGCTGCACCGGCCCCGTGTTCTGCAAGAGGAACCTGCACAGGGTGAGGAGTCAGCTGCTGTCACCTCTGCCAACCGCATTATCTCTGCCAACCGCATTATCTCAGCCCCACCATCTCTCCCCGAACACATTATCTCTACCCCATCATTCCAGCATCTCTGCCCAACCCCACCATCTCCGCGTCTCTGCCCCACCCCATCATCGCCGCGTCTCTTCCCCACCTCATCATCCTCACGTCTCTGCCCCACCCCATCATCCTCGCATCTCTGCCCCACCCCATCATCTCTGCGTCTCTGCCCCACCCCATCATCTCTGCGTCTCTGCCCCACCCCATCATCTCTGCGTCTCTGCCCCACCCCATCATCTCCGCGTCTCTGCCCCACCCCATCATCCCCGCATCTCTGCCCCACCCCATCATCCTCGCATCTCTGCCCCACCCCATCATCCCCGCGTCTCTGCCCCACCCCATCATCTCCGCGTCTCTTCCCCACCTCATCATCCTCACGTCTCTGCCCCACCCCATCATCCTCGCATCTCTGCCCCACCCCATCATCCCCGCGTCTCTGCCCCACCCCATCATCCCCACGTCTCTGCCGCACCCCATCATCCCCACGTCTCTGCCCCACCCCATCATCCCCGCGTCTCTGCCGCACCCCATCATCCCCGCGTCTCTGCCCCACCCCATCATCTCCACGTCTGTGCCCCACCCCATCATCTCCACGTCTCTGCCCCACCCCATCATCGCCGCGTCTCTTCCCCACCTCATCATCCTCACGTCTCTGCCCCACCCCATCATCTCCGCGTCTCTGCCCCACCCCATCATCTCCGCGTCTCTGCCCCACCCCATCATCTCCGCGTCTCTGCCCCACCCCATCATCCTCGCATCTCTGCCCCACCCCATCATCCTCACATCTCTGCCCCAACCCATCATCCTCGCATCTCTGCCCCACCCCATCATCTCCGCGTCTCTGCCCCACCCCATCATCTCCGCGTCTCTGACCCACCCCATCATCCCCGCGTGTCTGCCGCACCCCATCATCCCCGCGTCTCTGCCCCACCCCATCATCTCCACGTCTGTGCCCCACCCCATCATCCCCGCGTCTCTGCCCCACCCCATCATCTCCACGTCTGTGCCCCACCCCATCATCCCCGCGTCTCTGCCCCACCCCATCATCGCCGCGTCTCTGCCCCACCCCATCATCCCCGCGTCTCTGCCCCACCCCATCATCTCCACGTCTCTGCCCCACCCCATCATCGCCGCATCTCTGCCCCACCCCATCATCAACGCATCTCTGCCCTACCCCATCATCCCCGCGTCTCTGCCCCACCCCATCATCGCCGCATCTCTGCCCCACCCCATCATCAACGCATCTCTGCCCTACCCCATCATCCCCGCGTCTCTGACCCACCCCATCATCCCCGCGTGTCTGCCGCACCCCATCATCCCCGCGTCTCTGCCCCACCCCATCATCTCCACGTCTGTGCCCCACCCCATCATCCCCGCGTCTCTGACCCACCCCATCATCTCCACGTCTCTGCCCCACCCCATCATCCTCGCATCTCTGCCCCACCCCATCATCCCCGCGTCTCTGCAGCACCCCATCATCCCCGCGTCTCTGCCCCACCCCATCATCCCCGCGTCTCTGACCCACCCCATCATCTCCACGTCTCTGCCCCACCCCATCATCGCCGCATCTCAGCCCCACCCCATCATCTCTGCGTCTCTGCCCCACCCCATCATCTCTGCGTCTCTGCCCCACCCCATCACCCCCGCGTCTCTGCCCCACCCCATCATCCCCGCGTCTCTGCCCCACCCCATCATCCCCGCGTCTCTGACCCACCCCATCATCTCCACGTCTCTGCCCCACCCCCATCATCTCCACGTCTCTGCCCCACCCCATCATCCCCGCGTCTCTGACCCACCCCATCATCGCCGCATCTCTGCCCCACCCCCATCATCTCCACGTCTCTGCCCCACCCCATCATCGCCGCATCTCAGCCCCACCCCATCATCTCTGCGTCTCTGCCCCACCCCATCATCTCTGCGTCTCTGCCCCACCCCATCACCCCCGCGTCTCTGCCCCACCCCATCATCCCCGCGTCTCTGCCCCACCCCCATCATCCCCGCGTCTCTGACCCACCCCATCATCTCCACGTCTCTGCCCCACCCCATCATCGCCGCATCTCAGCCCCACCCCATCATCTCTGCGTCTCTGCCCCACCCCATCATCTCTGCGTCTCTGCCCCACCCCATCACCCCCGCGTCTCTGCCCCACCCCATCATCCCCGCGTCTCTGCCCTACCCAATCATCCCATCTCTGCCCCACCCCATCATCGCCGCATCTCTGCCCCACCCCCATCATCTCCGGGCCACTCACTTGTACACGCGTGTCTGGTACAGAAGCGTGTCCCTGAAGCGCACGTGTTCACACTTGGCCGTGTACCGGGCGTAGTCCACGGTGGCAGAGAAGAGCAGCTCCACCTCTCGGGGCTCGGCATCGAGCAGCGTGTGAACGGGCTCCGGATCCGTCTCTATAACCTGCACACAAATATGGGTGCCACAACCTCCAGCTGATCCGCTCCGTCCTCTGGACGACAGCAGGGTCCGGGCCCTGGCCGACACTCAGGACTTACCTTCCTCCTGCGGGGCTGGCCGGCGGCCCCCTTACCACTGTCCACCCAGGACACCGTCCGCATTCTGTCATCCCAGTCACACACCTGATCGAGGGGATGTGGGAAGGAGATCCGGGATGCCCTGCACGTCACCCGGGACCCTCGCAGGGCCACCGCCACCTCTGACTTCAGGGAGACTGTCACATCTTTGGCGCAGCCGGCGTGAATGTGTCCCACCTGTCGGCAGGATTGGCGGTGAGGTGTGTCCTTACAGGTGCAGCGGGATGTAGTGTGACGCCATGTCACCTACCTGAGGGGAGAACTCCAAAGGGACCTGTGACGGCCACTCAAACCTCATGGCGTCGGCGTGGCTGCGGTTTGTCATGGTGAAGGTCATCTGGTATTGATGTCCGACGTGGCAGTCACCAAAGACGATGTGCTCGGTGCGGACGGCTGCAAGACACGTGACGTTACTGTATGTGAGGGCGCAGACCAGGGTGGTGCCCGGCCACGCAGTCATCCCACCTGCCACCAGGTCGTCCTCCAGCGGCCCCTCCAGGGTCACCAGCTCTCCAGGGCGGGGGATGTTATCTAAGGTCAAATCCTCCATGTAGCCTTCTCCCACCAGCTGTACGCAGCTTTGCTCATACTGATTGTCCAGCACGGACACCAGCAGAGAGCCCCCATAGAGCAGAGCCTCCGGGGGGCAGAACAGCACCTCAAACTCTGCAGTCTCCCCAGGACGTAGGATCAGCGATGCCGTGTGAGCGCGGAGCCCTGTGAGAAAGGGGAGAGGATGAGCATACGCCGCGCACCTCCCGGAGCCGCGCACTATACACCTGTACTCCCCCTAGAGCCGTGCGCTATACACCTGTACTCCCCCTGGAGCCGCGCACTATACACCTGTACTCACCCTGGAGCCGCGCGCTATACACCTGTACTCCCCCGAGAGCTGTGAGCTATACACCTGTACTCACCCTGGAGCCGTGCATTATACACCTGTACTCACCCTGGAGCCGTGCGCTATACACCTGTACTCACCCTGGAGCCGTGCACTATACACCTGTACTCACCCTGGAGCCGTGCGCTATACACCTGTACTCACCCTGGAGCCGTGCGCTATACACCTGTACTCCCCCGAGAGCTGTGAGCTATACACCTGTACTCACCCTGGAGCCGTGCATTATACACCTGTACTCACCCTGGAGCCGTGCGCTATACACCTGTACTCACCCTGGAGCCGTGCACTATACACCTGTACTCACCCTGGAGCCGTGCACTATACACCTGTACTCCCCCTAGAGCCGTGCGCTATACACCTGTACTCCCCCTAGAGCCGTGCGCTATACACCTGTACTCACCCTGGAGCCGCGCACTATACACCTGTACTCACCCTGGAGCCGTGCATTATACACCTGTACTCACCCTGGAGCCGTGCGCTATACACCTGTACTCACCCTAGAGCCGTGCGCTATACACCTGTACTCACCCTGGAGCCGCGCGCTATACACCTGTACTCACCCTGGAGCCGTGCATTATACACCTGTACTCACCCTGGAGCCGTGCGCTATACACCTGTACTCCCCCTAGAGCCGTGCGCTATACACCTGGACTCCCCCTGGAGCCGTGCATTATACACCTGTACTCACCCTGGAGCCGTGCGCTATACACCTGTACTCACCCTGGAGCCGTGCACTATACACCTGTACTCACCCTGGAGCCGTGCACTATACACCTGTACTCCCCCTAGAGCCGTGCGCTATACACCTGTACTCCCCCTAGAGCCGTGCGCTATACACCTGTACTCACCCTGGAGCCGCGCACTATACACCTGTACTCACCCTGGAGCCGTGCATTATACACCTGTACTCACCCTGGAGCCGTGCGCTATACACCTGTACTCCCCCTAGAGCCGTGCGCTATACACCTGGACTCCCCCTGGAGCCGTGCATTATACACCTGTACTCACCCTGGAGCCGTGCGCTATACACCTGTACTCACCCTGGAGCCGTGCGCTATACACCTGTACTCCCCCTAGAGCCGTGCGCTATACACCTGTACTCACCCTGGAGCTGCGCGCTATACACCTGGACTCCCCCTGGAGCCGTGCGCTATACACCTGTACTCCCCCTGGAGCCGTGCGCTATACACCTGTACTCTAGAGCCGTGCGCTATACACCTGTACTCTAGAGCCGTGCGCTATACACCTGTACTCACCCTGGAGCCGTGCACTATACACCTGTACTCCCCCTAGAGCCGTGCGCTATACACCTGTACTCCCCCTAGAGCCGTGCGCTATACACCTGTACTCCCCCTAGAGCCGTGCGCTATACACCAGTACTCACCCTGGAGCCACGCGCTATACACCTGTACTCCCCCTAGAGCCGTGCGATATACACCTGTACTCATCCTGGAGCCGCGCACTATACACCTGTACTCCCCCTAGAGCCGTGCACTATACACCTGTACTCCCCCTAGAGCCGTGCGCTATACACCTGTACTCACCCTGGAGCCGCGCACTATACACCTGTACTCCCCCTAGAGCCGTGCGCTATACACCTGTACTCACCCTGGAGCCGCGCACTATACACCTGTACTCCCCCTGGAGCCGTGCACTATACACCTGTACTCCCCCTAGAGCCGTGCGCTATACACCTGCACTCACCCTGGAGCCGCGCACTATACACCTGTACTCACCCTGGAGCCGTGCGCTATACACCTGTACTCACCCTGGAGCCGTGCGCTATACACCTGTACTCACCCTGGAGCCGTGCGCTATACACCTGTACTCCCCCTAGAGCCGTGCGCTATACACCTGTACTCCTAGAGCCGTGCGCTATACACCTGTACTCCCCCTAGAGCCGTGCGCTATACACCTGTACTCCCCCTAGAGCTGTGCGCTATACACCTGCACTCCCCCTGGAGCCGTGCGCTATACACCTGTACTCCCCCTAAAGCTGTGCGCTATACACCTGTACTCCCCCTGGAGCCGTGCGCTATACACCTGTACTCACCGTGGAGCCGCGCGCTATACACCTGTACTCCCCCTAGAGCCGTGCGCTATACACCTGTACTCACCCTGGAGCCGTGCGCTATACACCTGTACTCCCCCTAGAGCCGTGCGCTATACACCTGTACTCACCCTGGAGCCGCGCACTATACACCTGTACTCACCCTGGAGCCGCGCACTATACACCTGTACTCCCCCTAGAGCCGTGCGCTATACACCTGGACTCCCCCTAGAGCTGTGCGCTATACACCTGTACTCACCCTGGAGCCGCGCACTATACACCTGTACTCCCCCTGGAGCCGTGCGCTATACACCTGTACTCCCCCTAGAGCCGTGCACTATACACCTGTACTCACCCTGGAGCCGCGCACTATACACCTGTACTCACCCTGGAGCCGTGCGCTATACACCTGTACTCCCCCTAGAGCCGCGCTCTATACACCTGTACTCACCCTGGAGCCGCGCACTATACACCTGTACTCCCCCTAGAGCGGCGCACTATACACCTGTACTCACCCTGGAGCCGTGCGCTATACACCTGTACTCCCCCTAGAGCCGTGCTCTATACACCTGTACTCACCCTGGAGCCGCGCACTATACACCTGTCCTCCCCCTAGAGCCGTGCGCTATACACCTGTACTCCCCCTAGAGCCGTGCGCTATACACCTGTACTCCCCCTAGAGCCGTGCGCTATACACCTGCACTCCCCCTAGAGCCGTGCGCTATACACCTGTACTCACCCTGGAGCCGTGCGCTATACACCTGTACTCCCCCTGGAGCCGTGCGCTATACACCTGTACTCCCCCTAGAGCCGTGCGCTATACACCTGTACTCACCCTGGAGCCGCGCACTATACACCTGTACTCCCCCTAGAGCCGTGCGCTATACACCTGTACTCACCCTGGAGCCGCGCACTATACACCTGTACTCACCCTGGAGCCGTGCGCTATACACCTGTACTCACCCTGGAGCCGTGCGCTATACACCTGTACTCCCCCTAGAGCCGTGCGCTATACACCTGTACTCCTAGAGCCGTGCGCTATACACCTGTACTCCCCCTAGAGCCGTGCGCTATACACCTGTACTCCCCCTAGAGCTGTGCGCTATACACCTGTACTCCCCCTGGAGCCGTGCGCTATACACCTGTACTCCCCCTAAAGCTGTGCGCTATACACCTGTACTCCCCCTGGAGCCGTGCGCTATACACCTGTACTCACCGTGGAGCCGCGCGCTATACACCTGTACTCCCCCTAGAGCCGCGCGCTATACACCTGTACTCACCCTGGAGCCGTGCGCTATACACCTGTACTCACCCTGGAGCCGTGCGCTATACACCTGTACTCCCCCTAGAGCCGTGCGCTATACACCTGTACTCCTAGAGCCGTGCGCTATACACCTGTACTCCCCCTAGAGCCGTGCGCTATACACCTGTACTCCCCCTAGAGCTGTGCGCTATACACCTGTACTCCCCCTGGAGCCGTGCGCTATACACCTGTACTCCCCCTAAAGCTGTGCGCTATACACCTGTACTCCCCCTGGAGCCGTGCGCTATACACCTGTACTCACCGTGGAGCCGCGCGCTATACACCTGTACTCCCCCTAGAGCCGCGCGCTATACACCTGTACTCACCCTGGAGCCGTGCGCTATACACCTGTACTCACCCTGGAGCCGCGCACTATACACCTGTACTCACCCTGGAGCCGTGCGCTATACACCTGTACTCCCCCTAGAGCCGTGCACTATACACCTGGACTCACCCTGGAGCCGCGCACTATACACCTGTCCTCCCCCTAGAGCCGTGCGCTATACACCTGTACTCCCCCTAGAGCCGTGCGCTATACACCTGTACTCCCCCTAGAGCCGTGCGCTATACACCTGCACTCCCCCTAGAGCCGTGCGCTATACACCTGTACTCACCCTGGAGCCGTGCGCTATACACCTGTACTCCCCCTAGAGCCGTGCGCTATACACCTGTACTCACCCTGGAGCCGCGCACTATACACCTGTACTCACCCTGGAGCCGTGCGCTATACACCTGTACTCACCCTGGAGCCGTGCGCTATACACCTGTACTCCCCCTAGAGCCGTGCGCTATACACCTGTACTCCTAGAGCCGTGCGCTATACACCTGTACTCCCCCTAGAGCCGTGCGCTATACACCTGTACTCCCCCTAGAGCTGTGCGCTATACACCTGTACTCCCCCTGGAGCCGTGCGCTATACACCTGTACTCCCCCTAAAGCTGTGCGCTATACACCTGTACTCCCCCTGGAGCCGTGCGCTATACACCTGTACTCACCGTGGAGCCGCGCGCTATACACCTGTACTCCCCCTAGAGCCGCGCGCTATACACCTGTACTCACCCTGGAGCCGTGCGCTATACACCTGTACTCACCCTGGAGCCGCGCACTATACACCTGTACTCACCCTGGAGCCGTGCGCTATACACCTGTACTCCCCCTAGAGCCGTGCACTATACACCTGGACTCACCCTGGAGCCGCGCACTATACACCTGTCCTCCCCCTAGAGCCGTGCGCTATACACCTGTACTCCCCCTAGAGCCGTGCGCTATACACCTGTACTCCCCCTAGAGCCGTGCGCTATACACCTGCACTCCCCCTAGAGCCGTGCGCTATACACCTGTACTCACCCTGGAGCCGTGCGCTATACACCTGTACTCCCCCTAGAGCCGTGCGCTATACACCTGTACTCACCCTGGAGCCGTGCGCTATACACCTGTACTCCCCCTAGAGCCGTGCGCTATACACCTGTACTCACCCTGGAGCCGCGCACTATACACCTGTACTCCCCCTAGAGCCGCGCACTATACACCTGTACTCACCCTGGAGCCGTGCGCTATACACCTGTACTCCCCCTAGAGCCGTGCTCTATACACCTGTACTCACCCTGGAGCCGCGCACTATACACCTGTCCTCCCCCTAGAGCCGTGCGCTATACACCTGTACTCCCCCTAGAGCCGTGCGCTATACACCTGTACTCCCCCTAGAGCCGTGCGCTATACACCTGCACTCCCCCTAGAGCCGTGCGCTATACACCTGTACTCCCCCTAGAGCCGTGCGCTATACACCTGCACTCCCCCTAGAGCCGTGCGCTATACACCTGCACTCCCCCTGGAGCCGTGCGCTATACACCTGTACTCCCCCTAGAGCCGTGCGCTATACACCTGTACTCACCCTGGAGCCGCGCACTATACACCTGTACTCCCCCTAGAGCCGTGCGCTATACACCTGTACTCTAGAGCCGTGCGCTATACACCTGTACTCCCCCTAGAGCCGTGCGCTATACACCTGTACTCCCCCTGGAGCCGTGCGCTATACACCTGTGCTCCCCCTAGAGCCGTGCGCTATACACCTGTACTCACCCTAGAGTCGTGCGCTATACACCTGTACTCCCCCTAGAGCCGTGCGCTATACACCTGTACTCCCCCTGGAGCCGTGCGCTATACACCTGTGCTCCCCCTAGAGCCGTGCGCTATACACCTGTACTCACCCTGGAGCCGCGCACTATACACCTATACTCCCCCTAGAGCCGTGCGCTATACACCTGTACTCCCCCTAGAGCCGTGCGCTATACACCTGTACTCACCCTGGAGCCGCGCACTATACACCTGTACTCACCCTGGAGCCGCGCACTATACACCTGTACTCACCCTGGAGCCGTGCGCTATACACCTGTACTCCCCCTAGAGCCGTGCGCTATACACCTGTACTCCCCCTAGAGCCGTGCGCTATACACCTGTACTCACCCTGGAGCCGCGCACTATACACCTGTACTCACCCTGGAGCCGTGCGCTATACACCTGTACTCCCCCTAGAGCCGTGCGCTATACACCTGTGCTCCCCCTAGAGCCGTGCGCTATACACCTGTACTCACCCTGGAGCCGTGCGCTATACACCTGTACTCACCCTGGAGCCGTGCACTATACACCTATACTCCCCCTAGAGCCGTGCGCTATACACCTGTACTCCGCCCGGAGCCGTGCGCTATACACCTGTACTCGGCCCGGAGCCGTGCGCTATACACCTGTACTCGGCCCGGAGCCATGCGCTGTACACCTGTACTCCGCCCGGAGCCGTGCGCTATACACCTGTACTCCGCCCGGAGCCGTGCGCTATACACCTGTACGGTACCTGCTCCCGCCTGCTCTAGGTGTCCGGTCTCCTTCCAGGCCGGGTAGATGCAGTGAGTGTTCGGCTTTGGTTTTAAACAAAATGCTCGTCCGTCTTCTGGCAAATCAATGTTCAGCTGAGGAAAAAGTCAGTGATTACTAGCAAGGTCCAGAGGGTGCAGGGAAGTGCTGGAGAGGACGTCAGCATGGGGGCGACGTGCTGGAGAGGAAGTCAGCGTGGGGGCGACGTGCTGGAGAGGAAGTCAGTGTGGGGGCGACGTGCTGGAGAGGACGTCAGCGTGGGGGCGACGTGCTGGAGAGGCCGTCAGCGTGGGGGCGACGTGGTGGAGAGGATGTCAGCGTGGGGGCGACGTGCTGGAGAGGACGTCAGCGTGGGGGCTACGTGCTGGAGAGGAATTCAGCGCAGGGGCTACGTGCTGGAGAGGACGTCAGCGTGGGGGCGACGTGGTGGAGAGGATGTCAGCGTGGGGGCGACGTGCTGGAGAGGACGTCAGCTCGGGGGCGACGTGCTGGAGAGGACGTTAGCGCGGGGGCGACTTGCTGGAGAGAAGGTCAGCGCGGGGGCGACGTGCTGGAGAGGACGTCAGCGCGGGGGCGACGTGCTGGAGAGGACGTCAGGGCGGGAGCAACATGCTGCAGTGAAGGTTAGGGTGGGAGCATGTGCTGCAGAAGACTCACCTGTGCAGGAACAGAGCCCTCGTTTTTAAGGACAAAAGGAAGTTGTTGGCTCTGACCAATCAGAAGTCTCTGGAACAGCAGCACTGGATTTCCTCGCTTGTTGCGCAGCGTTGGGCGCAGGACGGTGACGCGGGGAAGGCTGCCCTCTCCAGACAGGTCAAAGATCAAAGTGCGAGACTTAGACAGTGAACTAATGAGAAAACCAGCAGTGAAAGAATTAAACATATCTCCTCACCATACACACCGCCTGGATGCCCCACCTCACCGTACACACCGCCCAGACGTCACCCCCTCTGACAGAGCCAGGCAGGACAAGGTTAAGTCCTAGCACTGCAGATCCTGATTAGATGCACCTGACTAGCTTTGACTGAGACCCAGGACTTGTGGTCACTATAGGTGTCAGTCCGCATACACTGCCCAGACGTCCCCTCACCATATACATCAACCAGACGTCCCCTCTCACTGCATTCACCGCCCAGACGTCCCCCTCACTGTAGACAACGCTCAGACGTCCCCCCTCACTGCATACACCGCCCAGACGTCCTCCCTCACTGTATACACCGCCCAGACGTCCCCCTCACCGTATACACCGCCCAGATGTCCCCTCACTGTAGACAACGCTCAGACGTCCCCTCACCGCATACACCGCCCAGACGTCCTCCCTCACTGTATACACCGCCCAGACGTCCCCTCACCGCATACACCGCCCAGATGTCCCCCCTCACCGCATACACCGCCCAGACGTCCCCTCACCGCATACACCGCCCAGACGTCCTCCCTCACCGTATACACCGCCCAGACGTCCTCCCTCACTGTATACACCGCCCAGACGTCCCCTCACCGCATACACCGCCCAGATGTCCCCCCTCACCGCATACACCGCCCAGACGTCCCCTCACCGCATACACCTCCCAGACGTCCTCTCTCACTGCATACACCGCCCAGACGTCCCCTCACCGCATACACCGCCCAGACGTCCCCTCACCGTATACACCGCCCAGACGTCCCCTCACCGTATACACCGCTCAGACGTCCCCTCACCGTTTACATCAACCAGACGTCCCCTCTCACCGCATACACCGCCCAGACGTCCCCTCACCGCATACACCGCCCAGACGTCCCCTCTCACCGCATACACCGCCCAGACGTCCCCTCTCACCGCATACACCGCCCAGACGTCCCCGCTCACTGCATACACCGCCCAGACGTCCCCTCTCACCGCATACACCGCCCAGACGTCCCCTCTCACCGCATACACCGCCCAGACGTCCCCTCTCACCGCATACACCGCCCAGACGTCCCCTCACCGCATACACCGCCCAGACGTCCCCCCTCACTGCATACACCGCCCAGACGTCCCCTCACCGCATACACCGCCCAGACGTCCCCTCTCACTGCATACACCGCCCAGACGTCCCCTCACCGCATACACCGCCCAGACGTCCCCTCACCGTATACACCGCCCAGACGTCCCCCCTCACTGCATACACCGCCCAGACGTCCCCTCACCGCATACACCGCCCAGACGTCCCCTCTCACTGCATACACCGCCCAGACGTCCTCCCTCACCGCATACACCGCCCAGAAGTCCCACTCACCGCATACACCGCCCAGACGTCCCCTCACCGTATACACCGCCCAGACGTCCCCTCACCGTATACACCGCCCAGACGTCCCCTCACCATATACACCGCTCAGACGTCCCCTCACCGTTTACATCAACCAGACGTCCCCTCTCACCGCATACACCGCCCAGACGTCCCCTCACCGCATACACCGCCCAGACGTCCCCTCTCACCGCATACACCGCCCAGACGTCCCCTCTCACCGCATACACCGCCCAGACGTCCCACCTCACTGCATACACCGCCCAGACGTCCCCCTCACCGTATACACCGCCCAGACGTCCCCCTCACTGTAGACAACGCTCAGACGTCCCCCCTCACTGCATACACCGCCCAGACGTCCTCCCTCACTGTATACACCGCCCAGACGTCCCCCTCACCGTATACACCGCCCAGATGTCCCCTCACCGCATACACCGCCCAGACGTCCCCCTCACTGTAGACAACGCTCAGACGTCCCCTCACCGCATACACCGCCCAGACGTCCTCCCTCACTGTATACACCGCCCAGACGTCCCCTCACCGCATACACCGCCCAGATGTCCCCCCTCACCGCATACACCGCCCAGACGTCCCCTCACCGCATACACCGCCCAGACGTCCTCCCTCACCGTATACACCGCCCAGACGTCCTCCCTCACTGTATACACCGCCCAGACGTCCCCTCACCGCATACACCGCCCAGATGTCCCCCCTCACCGCATACACCGCCCAGACGTCCCCTCACCGCATACACCTCCCAGACGTCCTCTCTCACTGCATACACCGCCCAGACGTCCCCTCACCGCATACACCGCCCAGACGTCCCCTCACCGTATACACCGCCCAGACGTCCCCTCACCGTATACACCGCTCAGACGTCCCCTCACCGTTTACATCAACCAGACGTCCCCTCTCACCGCATACACCGCCCAGACGTCCCCTCACCGCATACACCGCCCAGACGTCCCCTCTCACCGCATACACCGCCCAGACGTCCCCTCTCACCGCATACACCGCCCAGACGTCCCCCCTCACTGCATACACCGCCCAGACGTCCCCTCTCACCGCATACACCGCCCAGACGTCCCCTCTCACCGCATACACCGCCCAGACGTCCCCTCTCACCGCATACACCGCCCAGACGTCCCCTCACCGCATACACCGCCCAGACGTCCCCCCTCACTGCATACACCGCCCAGACGTCCCCTCACCGCATACACCGCCCAGACGTCCCCTCTCACTGCATACACCGCCCAGACGTCCCCTCACCGCATACACCGCCCAGACGTCCCCTCACCGTATACACCGCCCAGACGTCCCCCCTCACTGCATACACCGCCCAGACGTCCCCTCACCGCATACACCGCCCAGACGTCCCCTCTCACTGCATACACCGCCCAGACGTCCTCCCTCACCGCATACACCGCCCAGAAGTCCCACTCACCGCATACACCGCCCAGACGTCCCCTCACCGTATACACCGCCCAGACGTCCCCTCACCGTATACACCGCCCAGACGTCCCCTCACCATATACACCGCTCAGACGTCCCCTCACCGTTTACATCAACCAGACGTCCCCTCTCACCGCATACACCGCCCAGACGTCCCCTCACCGCATACACCGCCCAGACGTCCCCTCTCACCGCATACACCGCCCAGACGTCCCCTCTCACCGCATACACCGCCCAGACGTCCCACCTCACTGCATACACCGCCCAGACGTCCCCTCTCACCGCATACACCGCCCAGACGTCCCCTCTCACCGCATACACCGCCCAGACGTCCCCTCTCACCGCATACACCGCCCAGACGTCCCCTCACCGCATACACCGCCCAGACGTCCCCCCTCACTGCATACACCGCCCAGACGTCCCCTCACCGCATACACCGCCCAGACGTCCCCTCTCACTGCATACACCGCCCAGACGTCCCCTCACCGCATACACCGCCCAGACGTCCCCTCACCGTATACACCGCCCAGACGTCCCCTCACCGTATAC
Organism: Phyllobates terribilis; assembly: GCF_046119375.1. Lineage (NCBI taxonomy): Eukaryota > Metazoa > Chordata > Amphibia > Anura > Dendrobatidae > Phyllobates > Phyllobates terribilis. The sequence goes on along the minus strand of NW_027362774.1, from coordinate 30,090,627 downwards.
ACCGCCCAGACGTCCCCCCTCACTGCATACACCGCCCAGAAGTCCCCTCACCGCATACACCGCCCAGACGTCCCCTCACCGTATACACCGCCCAGACGTCCCCTCACCGTATACACCGCCCAGACGTCCCCCCTCACTGCATACACCGCCCAGACGTCCCCTCACCGCATACACCGCCCAGACGTCCCCTCTCACTGCATACACCGCCCAGACGTCCCCTCACCGCATACACCGCCCAGACGTCCCCTCACCGTATACACCGCCCAGACGTCCCCCCTCACTGCATACACCGCCCAGACGTCCCCTCACCGTATACACCGCCCAGACGTCCCCTCACCGCATACACCGCCCAGACATCCCCTCTCACTGCATACACCGCCCAGACGTCCCCTCTCACTGCATACACCGCCCAGACGTCCCCCCTCACCGCATACACCGCCCAGACGTCCCCTCACCGTATACACCGCCCAGACGTCCCCCCTCACTGCATACACCGCCCAGAAGTCCCCTCACCGCATACACCGCCCAGACGTCCCCTCTCACTGCATACACCGCCCAGACGTCCCCCTCACTGTATACACCGCCCAGACGTCCCCCTCACCGCATACACCGCCCAGACGTCCCCTCACCGTATACACCGCCCAGACGTCCCCCCTCACTGCATACACCGCCCAGACGTCCCCCCTCACTGCATACACCGCCCAGACGTCCTCCCTCACCGTATACACCGCCCAGACGTCCCCCTCACTGTATACACCGCCCAGACGTCCCCTCACCGCATACACCGCCCAGACGTCCCCTCTCACTGCATACACCGCCCAGACGTCCCCTCACCGCATACACCGCCCAGACGTCCCCTCTCACTGTATACACCGCCCAGACGTCCCCTCACCGCATACACCGCCCAGACGTCCCCTCTCACTGCATACACCGCCCAGACGTCCCCCTCACTGTATACACCGCCCAGACGTCCTCCCTCACTGTATACACCGCCCAGACATCCCCTCACTGTATACACCGCCCAGACATCCCCTCACTGTATACACCGCCCAGACGTCCCCCCTCACCGCATACACCGCCCAGACGTCCCCCTCACTGTATACACCGCCCAGACGTCCCCCCTCACCGCATACACCGCCCAGACGTCCCCCTCACTGTATACACCGCCCAGACGTCCCCTCACCGTATACACCGCCCAGACGTCCTCCCTCACTGTATACACCGCCCAGACGTCCCCTCTCACTGCATACACCGCCCAGACGTCCCCTCACCGTATACACCGCCCAGACGTCCTCCCTCACTGTATACACCGCCCAGACGTCCCCTCACCGTTTACATCAGCCAGACGTCCCCCCTCACCGTATACACTGCCCAGACGTCCTCCCTCACTGTATACACCGCCCAGACGTCCCCTCTCACTGCATACACCGCCCAGACGTCCCCTCACCGTATACACCGCCCAGACGTCCTCCCTCACTGTATACACCGCCCAGACGTCCCCTCACCGTTTACATCAGCCAGACGTCCCCCCTCACCGTATACACTGCCCAGACGTCCTCCCTCACTGTATACACCGCCCAGACGTCCCCTCTCACCACATACACCGCCCAGACGTCCCCTCACCGTATGCACCGCCCAGACGTCCCCTCACTGTATACATCGCCCAGATGTCCCCCCTCACCGCATACACCGCCCAGACGTCCCCTCACCGTTTACATAAACCAGACGTCCCCTCTCACCGTATACATCAACCAGACGTCCCCCCTCACCGCCCGGACATCCCCCTCACCGAATACACCGCCCAGATGTCCCCCCTCACCGCATACACCGCCCAGATGTCCCCCCTCACCGCATACACCGCCCAGACGTCCCCCTCACTGCATACACTGCCCAGACATCCCCCCTCACCGTATACATCGCCCAGATGTCCCCCCTCACCGCATACACAGCCCAGACGTCCCCCCTCATCATATAAACCGCCCAGATGTCCTCCCTCACCGTATACAACACCCAGACATCCCCCCTCACCGTATAAACCGTCCAGACATCCCCCCTACCCGTATACACAGCCCAGAAGTCCCAATCACCGCATACACCGCCCAGACGTCCCCCCTCACCATATACACTGCCCAGACGTCCCCCCTCACCATATACACCGCCCAGACGTCCTCCCTCACTGCATACACCGCCCAGAAGTCCCACTCACCGCATACACCGCCCAGAAGTCCCACTCACCGCATACACCGCCCAGACGTCCCCTCACTGTATACACCGCCCAGACGTCCCCTCACCGCATACACTGCCCAGACGTCCCCCCTCACCGCATACACCGCCCAGAAGTCCCACTCACCGCATACACCGCCCAGACGTCCCCCCTCACCGCATACACCGCCCAGAAGTCCCACTCACCGCATACACCGCCCAGACGTCCCCCCTCACCGCATACACCGCCCAGAAGTCCCACTCACCGTATACACCGCCCAGACGTCCCCTCACTGTATACACCGCCCAGACGTCCCCCTCACCGCCGTATACATGGCCCAGACGTCCTCCCTCACCGTATACACCACCCAGATATAACACATGTACCTTGGGATTCCCTCCACAGTAGCCTCGAAGGTGCACTGGTAGGTCTGCATGCTCTGCGGGGTGAAGGAGACGCTGGCATAGCAGTGACTGTGGCTCGGGAGGCTCATTCGTGGCGGCTGGACTTCAAAGATTTCGGAAATGCGAGCCACAGACTAGAAAAGTGAAAGTGAGATGTGTAAAGGGGGCAGCACAGACCCATATCTGTACCCTACACCCCGATCATCCCCGGGATCTACTCATACACTGGTGACAGCAGCACAGCCCCCCTATCTGTACCCTACACCTCGATCATCCCCGGGGTCTACCCATACACTGGTGACAGCAGCACAGCCCCCCTATCTGTACCCTACACCCCAATCATCCCCGGGGTCTACCCATACACTGGTGACAGCAGCACAGCCCCCTTATCTGTATCCTACACCCCGATCATCGCCAGCGTCTACCCACACACTGGTGACAGCAGCACAGCCCCCTATCTGTATCCTACACCCCGATCATACACGGGTCTACCCATACACTGGTGACAGCAGCACAGCCCCCCTATCTGTACCCTATACCCCGATCATCCCCGGGGTCTACCCATACACTGGTAACAGCAGCACAGCCCCCCTATCTGTATCCTACACCCCGATCAACCATGGGGTCTACCCATACACTGGTGATAGCAGCACAGCCCCCCTATCTGTATCCTACACCCCGATCAACCATGGGGTCTACCCATACATTAGTGACAGCAGCACAGCCCCCCTATCTGTACCCTACACCCCGATCATCCCCAGGGTCTACCCATACACTAGTGACAGCAGCACAGCCCCCTATCTGTACCCTACACCCCGATCATCCCCGGGGTCTACCCATACACTAGTGACAGCAGCACAGCCCCCCTATCTGTACCCTACACCCCGATCATCCCCGGGGTCTACCCATACACTGGTGACAGCAGCACAGCCCCCTATCTCTACCCTACACACCTATCATCTCCGGGGTCTACCCATACACTGGTAACAGCAGCACAGCCCCCTTATCTGTACCCTACACTCCGATCATCCCCGGGGTCTACCCATACACTGGTGACAGCAGCACAGCCCCCCTATCTGTATCCTACACCCCGATCATCCCCGGGGTCTACCCATACACTGGTGACAGCAGCACAGCCCCCCTATCTGTACCCTACACCCCGATCATCCCCGGAGTCTACCCATACACTGATGATAGCAGCACAGCCCCCCTATCTGTACCCTACACCCCGATCATCCCCTGGGTCTACCCATACACTGGAGACAGCGGCACAGCCCCCCTATCTGTACCCTACACCCCGATCATCCCCGGGGTCTACCCATACACTGGTGACAGCAGCACAGCCCCCCTATCTGTACCCTACAGCAAGTCCAGCCCCGGGGTCTACCCATACACTGGTGACAGCAGCACAGCCCCCCTATCTGTACCCTATACCCCGATCATCCCCGGGGTCTACCCATACACTGGTAACAGCAGCACAGCCCCCCTATCTGTATCCTACACCCCGATCAACCATGGGGTCTACCCATACACTGGTGATAGCAGCACAGCCCCCCTATCTGTACCATACACCCCGATCATCCCCGGGGTCTACCCATACACTGGTAACAGCAGCACAGCCCCCCTATCTGTATCCTACACCCCGATCAACCATGGGGTCTACCCATACATTAGTGACAGCAGCACAGCCCCCTATCTGTACCCTACACCCCGATCATCCCCAGGGTCTACCCATACACTAGTGACAGCAGCACAGCCCCCTATCTGTACCCTACACCCCGATCATCCCCGGGGTCTACCCATACACTGGTGACAGCAGCACAGCCCCCTATCTCTACCCTACACACCTATCATCTCCGGGGTCTACCCATACACTGGTAACAGCAGCACAGCCCCCTTATCTGTACCCTACACTCCGATCATCCCCGGGGTCTACCCATACACTGGTGACAGCAGCACAGCCCCCCTATCTGTATCCTACACCCCGATCATCCCCGGGGCCTACCCATACACTGGTGACAGCAGCACAGCCCCCCTATCTGTACCCTACACCCCGATCATCCCCGGAGTCTACCCATACACTGGAGACAGCGGCACAGCCCCCCTATCTGTACCCTACACCCCGATCATCCCCGGGGTCTACCCATACACTGGTGACAGCAGCACAGCCCCCCTATCTGTACCCTACAGCAAGTCCAGCCCCGGGGTCTACCCATACACTGGTGACAGCAGCACAGCCCCCTATCTCTACCCTACACCACAATCATCCCCGGGGTCTACCCATACACTGGTGACAGCAGCACAGCCCCCTTATCTGTACCCTACAGCAAGTCCAGCCCCGGGGTCTACCCACACACTGGTGACAGCAGCACAGCCCCCTTATCCATACCCTACACCCCGATCATCCCCGGGGTCTACCCATACACTGGTGACAGCAGCACAGCCCCCCTATCTGTACCCTACACCCCGATCATCCCCGGGGTCTACCCATGCAATGGTGACAGCAGCACAGCCCCCTATCTCTACCCTACACCACAATCATCCCCGGGGTCTACCCATACACTGGTGACAGCAGCACAGCCCCCCTATCTGTACCCTACAGCAAGTCCAGCCCCAGGGTCTACCCATACACTGGTGACAGCAGCACAGCCCCCTTATCTGTACCCTACACCCCGATCATCCCCGGGGTCTACCCATACACTGGTGACAGCAGCACAGCCCCCCTATCTGTACCCTACACCCCGATCATCCCTGGGGTCTACCCATACACTGGTGACAGCAGCACAGCCCCCTATCTCTACCCTACACCACAATCATCCCCGGGGTCTACCCATACACTGGTGACAGCAGCACAGCCCCCCTATCTGTACCCTACACCCAGATCATCCCCGGGGTCTACCCATACACTGGTGACAGCAGCACAGCCCCCTTATCTGTACCCAGACCCCGATCATCTCCAGGGTCTACCCATACACTGATGATAGCAGCACAGCCCCCTTATCTGTACCCAGACCCCGATCATCTCCAGGGTCTACCCATACACTGGTGACAGCAGCACAGCCCCCCTATCTGTACCCTACACCCCAATCATCCCCGGGGTCTACCCATACACTGGTGACAGCAGCACAGCCCCCTATCTGTACCCTACACCACAATCATCCCCGGGGTCTGACCATACACTGGTGACAGCAGCACAGCCCCCTATCTCTACCCTACACCCCGATCATCCCCGGGGTCTAACCATACATTAGTGACAGCAGCACAGCCCCCTTATCTGTATCCTACACCCCGATCATCCCCGGGGTCTACACATACACTGGTGACAGCAGCACAGCCCCCTAACTGTACCCTACACCCCGATCATCCCCGGGGTCTACCCATACACTGGTGACAGCAGCACAGCCCCCCTATCTGTACCCTACACCCCGATCATCCCCAGGGTCTACCCATACACTGGTGACAGCAGCACAGCCCCCCTATCTGTACCCTATACCCCGATCATCCCCGGGGTCTACCCATACACTGGTGACAGCAGCACAGCCCCCCTATCTGTACCCTACACCCCGATCATCCCCAGGGTCTACCCATACACTGGTGACAGCAGCACAGCCTCCCTATCTGTACCCTACACCCCGATCATCCCCGGGGTCTACCCATACATTAGTGACAGCAGCACAGCCCCCTATCTCTACCCTACACCACAATCATCCCCAGGGTCTACCTATACACTGGTGACAGCAGCACAGCCCCCCTATCTATACCCTACACCCAATCATCCCCGGGGTCTACCCATACACCGGTGATAGCAGCACAGCCTCCCTATCTGTACTGTACACCCCGTCCATCCCTGGGGTCTACCCATACACTGGTGACAGCAGCAAAGCCCGCTTATCTGTACCCTACACCCCATCATCCCCGGGGTCTACCCATACACTGATAACAGCAGCACAGCCCCCTTATTTGTACCCAGACCCCGATCATCGCCGGGGTCTACCCATACACTGGTGACAGCAGCACAGCCCCCCCCCCCCTATCTGTACCCTACACCCCGATCATCCCCTGGGTCTACCCATACATTAGTGACAGCAGCACAGCCCCCTATCTGTACCCTACACCCCGATCATCCCCGGGGTCTACCCATACATTAGTGACAGCAGCACAGCCCCCTATCTGTACCCTACACCCCGATCATCCCCGGGGTCTACCCATACATTAGTGACAGCAGCACAGCCCCCTATCTGTACCCTACACCCCGATCATCCCCGGGGTCTACCCATACACTGGTGACAGCAGCACAGCCCCCTATCTCTACCCTACACACCTATCATCTCCGGGGTCTACCCATACACTGGTGACAGCAGCACAGCCCTCCTATCTGTACCCTACACCCCGATCATCCCCGGGGTCTACCCATACACTGGTGACAGCAGCACAGCCCCCCTATCTGTACCCTACACCCCGATCATCCCCGGGGTCTACCCATACATTAGTGACAGCAGCACAGCTCCCCTATCTGTACCCTACACCCCGATCATCCCCGTGGTCTACCCATACACTGGTGACAGCAGCACAGCCCCCCTATCTGTACCCAGACCCCAATCATCCCCAGGGTCTACCCATACACTGGTGACAGCAGAACAGCCCCCCTATCTGTACCCTACACCCCGATCATCCCCGGGGTCTACCCATACACTGGTGACAGCAGCACAGCCCCCCTATCTGTACCCTACACCCTGTCCAGCCCCGGGGTCTACCCACACACTGGTGACAGCAGCACAGTCCCCCTATCTGTACCCAGACCCCGATCATCCCCGGGGTCTACCCATACACTAGTGACAGCAGCACAGCCCCCTATCTGTACCCTACACCCCGATCATCCCCGGGGTCTACCCATACATTAGTGACAGCAGCACAGCCCCCTATCTGTACCCTACACCCCGATCATCCCCGGGGTCTACCCATACATTAGTGACAGCAGCACAGCCCCCTATCTCTACCCTACACACCTATCATCTCCGGGGTCTACCCATACACTGGTGACAGCAGCACAGCCCTCCTATCTGTACCCTACACCCCGATCATCCCCGGGGTCTACCCATACACTGGTGACAGCAGCACAGCCCCCCTATCTGTACCCTACACCCCGATCATCCCCGGGGTCTACCCATACACTGGTGACAGCAGCACAGCCCCCCCTATCTGTACCCTACACCCCGATCATCCCCGGGGTCTACCCATACATTAGTGACAGCAGCACAGCCCCCTTATCTGTACCCTACACCCCGATCATCCCCGGGGTCTACCCATACACTGGTGACAGCAGCACAGCCCCCCTATCTGTACCCAGACCCCGATCATCCCCAGGGTCTACCCATACACTGGTGACAGCAGCACAGCCCTCCTATCTGTACCCTACACCCCGATCATCCCCGGGGTCTACCCATACACTGGTGACAGCAGCACAGCCCCCCTATCTGTACCCTACACCCTGTCCAGCCCCGGGGTCTACCCACACACTGGTGACAGCAGCACAGTCCCCCTATCTGTACCCAGACCCCAATCATCCCCGGGGTCTACCCATACACTGGTGACAGCAGCACAGCCCCCCCTATCTGTTCCCAGACCCCGATCATCCCCGGGGTCTACCCATACACTGGTGACAGCAGCACAGCCCCCCTATCTGTACCCTACACCCCGATCATCCCCGGGGTCTACCCATACACTGGTGACAGCAGCACAGCCCCCCTATCTGTACCCTACACCCCGATCATCCCCGGGGTCTACCCATACACTGATGATAGCAGCACAGCCCCCCTATCTGTACCCTACACCCCAATCATCCCCGGGGTCTACCCATACACAGGTGACAGCAGCACAGCCCCCCTATCTGTACCCTACACCCCGATCATCCCCGGGGTCTACCCATACACTGGTGACAGCAGCACAGCCCCCCCTATCTGTACCCTACACCCCGATCATCCTCGGGGTCTACCCATACATTAGTGACAGCAGCACAGCCCCCCTATCTGTACCCTACACCCCGATCATCGCCGGGGTCTACCCATACACTGGTGACAGCAGCACAGCCCCCCCTATCTGTACCCTACACCCCGATCATCCCCGGGGTCTACCCATACATTAGTGACAGCAGCACAGCCCCCCTATCTGTACCCTACACCCCGATCATCCCCGGGGTCTACCCATACACTGGTGACAGCAGCACAGCCCCCCTATCTGTACCCTACACCCCGATCATCCCCGGGGTCTGCCCATACACTGGTGACAGCAGCACAGCCCCCCTATCTGTACCCTACACCACAATCATCCCCGCGGTCTACCCATACACTCGTGACAGCAGCACAGCTCCCCTATCTGTACCCTACACCCCGATCATCCCCGGGGTCTACCCATACACTGGTGACAGCAGCACAGCCCCCCTATCTGTACCCTACACCCCGATCATCCCTGGGGTCTACCCATACATTAGTGACAGCAGCACAGCCCCCCTATCTGTACCCTACACCCCGATCATCCCCAGGGTCTACCCATACACTGGTTACAGCAGCACAGCCCCCCTATCTGTACCCTACACCACAATCATCCCCGCGGTCTACCCATACACTGATAACAGCAGCACAGCCCCCCTATCTCTACCCTACACCCCGATCATCCCCGGGGTCTACCCATACACTCGTGACAGCAGCACAGCCTCCCTATCTGTACCCTACACCCCGATCATCCCCGGGGTCTACCCATACATTAGTGACAGCAGCACAGCCCCCTATCTGTACCCTACACCCCGATCATCCCCGGGGTCTACCCATACATTAGTGACAGCAGCACAGCCCCTTATCTGTACCCTACACCCCGATCATCCCCGGGGTCTACCCATACACTGGTGACAGCAGCACAGCCCCCCTATCTGTATCCAGACCCCGATCAACCCCGGGGTCTACCCATACACTGGTGACAGCAGCACAGCCCTCCTATCTGTACCCTACACCCCGATCATCCCCGGGGTCTACCCATACATTGGTGACAGCAGCACAGCCCCCCTATCTGTACCCAGACCCCGATCATCCCCGCGGTCTACCCATACACTGGTGACAGCAGCACAGCTTCCCTATCTGTATCCAGACCCCGATCATCCCCGGGGTCTACCCATACACTGGTGACAGCAGCACAGCCCCCCTATCTGTATCCTACACCCCAATCATCCCCGGGGTCTACCCATACATTGGTGACAGCAGCACAGCCCCCCTATCTGTACTCTACACCCTGTCCAGCCCTGGGGTCTACCCATACACTGGTGACAGCAGCACAGCCCCCCTATCTGTACCCAGACCCCGATCATCCCCGGGGTCTACCCATACACTGGTGACAGCAGCACAGCCCCCCTATCTGTACTCTACACCCTGTCCAGCCCTGGGGTCTACCCATACACTGGTGACAGCAGCACAGCCCCCCTATCTGTACCCAGACCCCGATCATCCCCGGGGTCTACCCATACACTGGTGACAGCAGCACAGCTTCCCTATCTGTATCCAGACCCCGATCATCCCCGGGGTCTACCCATACACTGGTGACAGCAGCACAGCCCCCCTATCTGTATCCTACACCCCAATCATCCCCGGGGTCTACCCATACATTGGTGACAGCAGCACAGCCCCCCTATCTGTACCCTACACCCTGTCCAGCCCCGGGGTCTACCCATACACTGGTGACAGCAGCACAGCCCCCCTATCTGTACTCTACACCCTGTCCAGCCCTGGCGTCTACCCATACACTGGTGACAGCAGCACAGCCCCCCTATCTGTACTCTACACCCTGTCCAGCCCTGGCGTCTACCCATACACTGGTGACAGCAGCACAGCCCCCCTATCTGTACCCAGACCCCGATCATCTCCGGGGTCTACCCATACATTAGTGACAGCAGCACAGCCCCCTATCTGTACCCTACACCCCGATCATCCCCGGGGTCTACCCATACATTAGTGACAGCAGCACAGCCCCTTATCTGTACCCTACACCCCGATCATCCCCGGGGTCTACCCATACACTGGTGACAGCAGCACAGCCCCCCTATCTGTATCCAGACCCCGATCATCCCCGGGGTCTACCCATACACTGGTGACAGCAGCACAGCCCTCCTATCTGTACCCTACACCCCGATCATCCCCGGGGTCTACCCATACATTGGTGACAGCAGCACAGCCCCCCTATCTGTACCCTACACCCTGTCCAGCCCCGGGGTCTACCCATACACTGGTGACAGCAGCACAGCCCCCCTATCTGTACTCTACACCCTGTCCAGCCCTGGGGTCTACCCATACACTGGTGACAGCAGCACAGCCCCCCTATCTGTACCCAGACCCCAATCATCCCCGGGGTCTACCCATACACTGGTGACAGCAGCACAGCTTCCCTATCTGTATCCAGACCCCGATCATCCCCGGGGTCTACCCATACACTGGTGACAGCAGCACAGCCCCCCTATCTGTATCCTACACCCCAATCATCCCCGGGGTCTACCCATACATTGGTGACAGCAGCACAGCCCCCCTATCTGTACCCTACACCCTGTCCAGCCCCGGGGTCTACCCATACACTGGTGAGAGCAGCACAGCCCCCCTATCTGTACTCTACACCCTGTCCAGCCCTGGCGTCTACCCATACACTGGTGACAGCAGCACAGCCCCCCTATCTGTACTCTACACCCTGTCCAGCCCTGGCGTCTACCCATACACTGGTGACAGCAGCACAGCCCCCCTATCTGTACCCAGACCCCGATCATCTCCGGGGTCTACCCATACACTGGTGACAGCAGCACAGCCCCCCTATCTGTACTCTACACCCTGTCCAGCCCCGGGGTCTACCCATACACTGGTGAGAGCAGCACAGCCCCCCTATCTGTACCATACACCCCGATTATCCCCGGGGTCTACCCATACACTGGTGAGAGCAGCACAGCCCCCCTATCTGTACCCTACACCCCGATTATGCCGTTGGCCCCGGTACCTTAGCAGACAGAGGCTTGACAGTCAGGGCCACATCGCAGGTGACCTTGCCGGAGTTGATGATCTTGAAGCGAGCGGTGGATGTCTGTCCTACGAGCACGTTCCAGAATAAAAATCTGTTCTCTTGGTGCAGGTAGATCCCCCCAGACTGGAGGGGCGGCAGACACTGCAGGACCCGGGCATCCCCTACAATTCGATGTTCTTCAAATATACTGGCAATGTCATCTGTGACGAATCCTGGGGGAAACAGGAGGAGGTGGTCACACGTGTCCTCTGTCCCTGTGGCTTTGTACAAACATGGGCCCCTGTGGAGCTTTACCTGGGGTGCACACCTCACCGATGAGGCGGAAGGGAATCCCACCAGGGTGGTCTTCGGGGTGTCGATCAGAAATATCCAGAGTCAACAGCTCCTCGCTTTTCCCCAGTTGGTCAGCAAAACACTCCACATTGATGACCTGCTGCCCCCCAGGAGGAACGGTCCCAAAGCCAGGCACCATCATGAACATGCCCAGTGTGAAGCGAGCCTGCAAAGAAGCCCACCCGATCACAGCCATGCGTATGGTGACATACCACACCGAAGCCCCCCATACACATGGAGTAACTGACAGCCATCTCTGCTGACTCTCCATACACAGGGATGCTCTATGACCGCGCTGCAACCAGACCCTTGGGTCCTCCTTCTCCAGACTCACCTGTCCTCCTCCGCAAGACTCCTGTCCTCCCTCCTCCTCCAGACTACTCTGTCCTTCTCCGCCAGACTCCTCTGTCCTCCCTCCTCCTCCAGACTCCTCTGTCCTCCCTCCTCCTCCAGGCTCCTCTGTCCTCCCCCTCCAAACTGCTCTGTCTTCCCTCGTCCTCCAGGCTCCTCTGTCCCCCCCCTCCAAACTGCTCTGTCCTCCCCCTCCAGACTCTTCTGTCCTCCTTTTCCAGACTCCTCTGTTCTCCCTTGTCCTCCAGACTCCTCTGTCCTCCTCCTCCTCCAGACTCCTCTGTCTTCACTCCTCCGACAGACTCCTCTGTCCTCCTTTTCCAGACTCCTCTGTTCTTCCTCGGCCTCCAGACTCCTCTGTCCTCCTCCTCCCCCTCCAGACTCCTCTGTCTTCACTCCTCCGACAGACTCCTCTGTCCTCCTTTTCCAGACTCCTCTGTTCTCCCTCGTCCTCCAGACTCCTCTGTCCTCCTCCTCCTCCAGACTCCTCTGGTTCTGTGGACCTTTATGTAATGTCTATGGGGCCTATATATATATATATATACAGTGCCTAAAAGTAGTATTCAACCCCCTGCAGATTTAGCTGGTTTGATAAGATGCAAATAAGTTAGAGCCTTCAAACTGCAAACGAGAGTAGGTTTTATGAACAGAAGCATAAATCTTACAAACCAAAAAGTTATGTTGCTCAGTTGAATTTTATTAAATTTTAAACATAAAAGTGTGGGTCAATTATTATACAACCCCTATGTTTAATATTTTGTGGAATAACCCTTGTTTGCAATTACAGCTAATAATCGTCTTTTCTAAGACCTGATCAGGCCGGCACAGGTCTGTGGAGTTATCTTGGCCCACTCCTCCATGCAGATCTTCTCCAAGTTATCTAGGTTCTTTGGGTGTCTCATGTGGACTTTATTCTTGAGCTCCTTCCACAAGTTTTCAATTGGGTTAAGGTCAGGAGACTGACTAGGCCACTCCAACACCTTGACTTTTTCCCTCTTGAACCAGGCCTTGGTTTTCTTGGCTGTGTGCTTTGGGTCGTTGTCTTGTTGGAAGATGAAATTACGACCCATCTTAAGATTCTTGATGGAGGAGCGGAGGTTCTTGGCCAAAATCTCCAGGTAGGCCGTGCTATCCATCTTCCCATGGATGCGGACCAGATGGCCAGGCCCCTTGGCTGAGAAACAGCCCCACAGCATGATGCTGCCACCACCATGCTTGACTGTAGGGATGGTATTCTTGGGGTCGTATGCAGTGCCATCCAGTCTCCAAACGTCACGTGTGTGGTTGGCAACAAAGATCTCGATCTTGGTCTCATCAGACCATAGAACCTTGAACCAGTCTGTCTGAGAGTCCTCCAAGTGATCATGATCAAACTGTAGACGAGCCTTGACATGACGCTTTGAAAGTAAAGGTACCTGTAGCGCTGGCGTCCCTGCCCTCTGCTAGGCAGGGACGCTGCTCCCCTCACCGCTCTGCTCCGTGCCCGGCGTCCTCTCCCCGCTCTGCTGTCAGCGCGCGCTCCTTCCCGGCGTCCTCCTCCCGCTCTGCTCTCAGCGCGCGCTCCTTCCCGGCCCCTGTGCTTAGGGCGCGCGCGCGCACGCTCCCCTCCTCTTAAAGGGGTCGCGCGCGCCGTCCTAAGGAGTCCCCGGCCAATGGCCGGAGGACTTCATCATATATAAGACACCTCCTCCAAAATGGAGGTGCCCGAGCAATGTTGTTTGCACCTGTGTCTCACCTGTGCTTCAGCCCTCAGGTCCCGTTGCCAGTTACCTGCCAGTTTCCTGCCAGTTTCCTGCTAGTTACCTGCCTGATTCCTGCCTGAATACTTGTTACCTGTCTGCCAGCCTGAGGTCCGACGGTCTGCCTTACTACTCCTGTCAGTCTGTCTAAAGGACCAGCCTGCCCGCTCACCTGGGAGCGCATATCAGCTACCTGCCTGCTTGCCTGAGGTCCGACGGTCTGCCTCACTACTCCGGTCAGTCTGTCTATGGACCAGCTTGCCCGCTCACCTGGGAGCGCTTCTCCGTTACCTGCCTGCTTGCCAGCCCGGAGGTCCCGTTGTCACGTGCGGTGACCACCAGCTATTTCAGAGACTCTTGCCCGCTCACCTGGGAGCGCTTCTCCGTTACCTACCTGCCTGCCAGCCCGGAGGTTCCGCCGTCACGTGCCGTGACCACCTGCTATTCCAGAGACTCTCGCTTGCTCACCTGGGAGCACACATCTACCATCTGCCTGCTAGCCTACCCGGAGGCTCTGCCATCACAGGTCGTACCTACCCCTTACCCAGAGACTGCCCTGATCACTTGCCGTAACTCCCTGTCCGTTCACCCAGAGACTGCCACCCGCTCCCTTACAAGGGCCGCCCCCTTGTATAGTAGCTCAGAGGTTCCGCCTCCCGGACCCGTTACAGTTTGCTCGGGCCATGGAACCCGGTGGCACCCAAGCTCCCTCGCTCTCGGACCTCTGTCTTGAACTGTCCCGTCAGAGGTCCCAACAGGAGGCCATCCTGGGTCACCTGCGGAATGTTAATACTCGCCTGAACACTCTGTCTGATCCACCAACAACCTCCGCCAGTGCCATATCTTGCAATCCGGCAGCTCCGCTGCCCACTAATACTATGGTATCCTACCCCGGACCCCGGCTTTCTGCACCTCCTCGCTTCGGAGGCGACCCCGTCCAGGCTCGGGGCTTCATAAATCAGTGCACCCTGCACTTTGAACTTTTGTCCCATCAGTTTAATTCCGACCGGGCCAAAATTGCCTTTATCATGTCCCATCTCACCGGGGAGGCCCTGGCCTGGCTAAATCCTCTATGGGAGAGAGGAGACCCCCTGGTGTCCAACTTGCCTGCTTTTCTCTCGGCTTTCCGGAAAGTCTTCGACGAACCCGGACGGAAGACCTCATCCGCATCCTCTCTGCTACGCCTCCGTCAGGAGGGTCTCACCGTGGGCCAATATGCCATACGGTTCCGCACCCTTGCCTCGGAGCTGGCCTGGGATAACGACGCTCTGGTATCCGTCTTCTGGGAGGGTCTGTCCGGTCGTATTAAAGATGAACTTGCTGGTCGGGACATTCCTACCTCTCTCGATGATCTAATAACCCTTGCCACCCGGATTGACCTACGGTTCCAGGAGCGTGCCAAAGAGGTCACCCGTGAGAGAAGGATTCCACGTTTAGCTCCTACTTTCCAGAAACCCGTCATTCCCTCCATCTCTCCCCAGGTACACTCTCCTGAGCCTATGCAGGTCGACCAGACCAAGATGGTCAAAACCCGTCAGGACTCACGCCGTGCCGAGGGGAGCTGCTTCTACTGTGGCAGTAAGGAGCACCGGATCCGTGCCTGCCCGGAGAGGTCGGGAAACGCCTGTGTCTAGGTTCGCTCAGAGAGGTCCACCTAGACAAGAATAAATCCTCTCCATCCCTGCTGTTGTCAGTTTCGATCATCTACGGGGAGAACCGTTATTTCGAACTAGCCCAACTTGACTCTGGAGCAGCCGGGAACCTTATTTCACAGTCCCTGGTTGAGAAATACCGCATCCCCACCAAACCTCTGGCTGTACCCTTGTCTGTCGCTGCCGTGGATGGGGGCCTCTTACCTCGCCCCATTCAACTTATCACCGAATCCATTACCCTGCAGGTGGGAATGCTGCATTCTGAAAGTATCTCCTTTCATGTTCTGCCTGGACTCTCTCACGCCCTCTTGCTAGGTCTGCCCTGGCTCCAGAGACATGCACCCGTGCTAGACTGGCAAACCGGAGAGGTCCTTCGCTGGGGACAAGACTGTCATAAAACCTGCCTGGTTCCCGTCCATCCCGTCCGTCCCTCTCCTACCCCAGCTAATCTACCTGGACTTCCGATTCCTTATTGGTCTTATGCTGATGTCTTTAATAAAAAGGAGGCAGAGACATTACCACCACATAGACCATACGACTGTCCCATCGATCTGCTACCCGGTACTACTCCTCCCCGTGGGCGTATCTATCCTTTATCCGCTGCTGAGACCCGGTCAATGTCCGAATATATTGAGGAGAATCTGGCCAGAGGATTCATCCGGAAATCTACCTCCCCGGCGGGAGCAGACTTCTTTTTCGTCAAAAAGAAGGACGGCTCTCTCCGTCCCTGTATAGACTATAGAGGCCTAAACCTGATCACGGTGAAGAATAAGTACCCCCTCCCGCTCATTCCAGAATTATTTGATCGCCTGAGGGGGGCTAGGATCTTCACCAAACTGGACCTTCGTGGGGCGTACAACCTGGTTCGTATTCGTCAGGGGGATGAATGGAAGACGGCATTCAACACCCGGGACGGCCACTATGAATACCTGGTAATGCCCTTTGGTCTCTGTAACGCTCCTGCCGTCTTTCAAGAGTTGGTCAATGACATCTTCCGGGACCTTCTCTACTCCTGCGTAGTGGTGTACCTGGACGACATCTTGGTCTTCTCTCCAGATCTCCAGACTCACCGGAGGGACGTTCGTCAGGTCCTGCTCAGGCTAAGGCAGAACCATCTCTACGCTAAATTTGAGAAGTGCCTCTTTGAGCAGACCTCGCTTCCGTTTCTGGGCTACATTATCTCTCAGACCGGCCTACAAATGGATCCTGAGAAACTGTCTGCCATCGAGAAATGGCCCCGACCGGAGGGGTTGAAGGCCATTCAGCGATTCCTGGGCTTCGCCAACTACTACCGCCTCTTCATACCACACTTCTCTTCCCGGACGGCCCCAATTTCTGCGCTCACCCGTAAAGGTACTAATCCCAAAGAGTGGCCACCCGAAGCAGAGGAGGCCTTTCTTTCCCTTAAACAGGCCTTCTCTTCCGCCCCGGTGCTGCATCGCCCAGATGGCAACAAACAGTTCTTCCTGGAAGTTGACGCCTCCTCCTCTGGAGCCGGAGCGGTACTTACTCAAAAATCATCTTCCGGGAGGATGGTAACTTGTGGCTTCTTCTCTAAACTCTTCTCCTCCTCTGAGCGCAACTATTCCATAGGAGACCGAGAGTTATTGGCCATCAAACTGGCATTGGAGGAGTGGCGTTACCTGCTCGAGGGGGCTCTTCACCCGGTAATAATTTACACTGACCACAAGAACTTGGCTTACCTCCAGCATGCCCAGAGACTTAACCCGCGCCAAGCCCGGTGGTCCTTGTTTTTTGCTCGTTTTGATTTTGTCCTTCATTTTCGCCCGGCTGACAAAAACGTCAAGGCGGACGCCTTGTCTCGGTCCTTTCTGGTGTCTGATCTCGAGGAGGATCCGAAACATATCATCGATCCCGCCAGAGTAATGCAGGTAGCTCCCGTGAGTCTAAATCGTCTTCCTCCTGGTAAGACGTTCGTACCAGTACCTGATCGGGAGAAGATCCTACACTGGGGTCATTCTTCTAAACTAGCTGGCCACGCCGGTCAGAAAAAGACCCTCCAGCTTATTACCCGGCACTACTGGTGGCCTAACCTGCACAAGGATGTAATAGACTTTGTTTCTGCCTGTGTGTCCTGCGCCCGCAACAAAGTTCCGAGACACCTGCCGGCCGGCCGCCTCCTACCTCTGCCAGTACCTGCTGCCCCCTGGCAGCATATAGCGATGGACTTCATTACTGATCTACCCGTCTCTGCCGGTTGTACGGTCATTTGGGTGGTCGCTGACCGCTTCTCCAAGATGGCTCACTTCATTCCACTGCCAGGTCTTCCGTCTGCACCCGAGCTGGCTAAAGACTTTATCCGCCACATCTTCCGTCTTCATGGCCTGCCCCGTCACATCGTGTCGGATCGTGGGGTACAGTTCACTTCCCGTTTCTGGAGAGCCACTTGTAAATTGCTGGACGTCACCCTGGACTTCTCCTCCGCTTACCACCCACAGTCTAATGGTCAAGTGGAGCGGATCAATCAGAACCTGACCAGTTACCTTCGGCACTTCGTTAATGCCCACCATTCTGACTGGGTGGATCTCCTGCCATGGGCCGAATTCTCGTACAACAATCACGAGAGCGAGTCTTCCTCCAAATCCCCGTTTTTTGTAGTCTACGGTCAGCATCCTCGGATCCCGTTTCCCGTCTCCACCTCGGCGGACAATCCGGCTGCGGAATCTCTTGTTAACAAATTTTCCTCCATATGGGAGAGTACCCGGTCCGCACTCCTTCTGTCATCCGAGCGTATGAAAAGACACGCTGACAAAAAACGTCTGGACCCTCCTCAATTCCGCCCTGGGGATAAAGTCTGGCTCTCGTCCAAATATGTCCGGCTCAAGATCCCTTCCTATAAGTTAGGGCCTCGGTTCATCGGCCCACTGGAGGTCATCAGTCAGATCAACCCGGTGGCCTATAAATTGAAACTCCCGGCCAACTTACGGATCCCTAACTCCTTCCATGTGTCTCTCCTCAAACCTGTGGTGCTTAACTCTTTTTTCAAGTCTACAGGTACGCCTCCTGCTCCGGTTTCTGCTGAGGACGAGTTTGAGGTAGAGAACATTCTTGCCACCAAAAGGGTAAGAGGAAAGACCTTTTTTCTGGTAGATTGGAAGGGGTTTGGTCCTGAGGAGAGAACGTGGGAGCCCCGGGAGAACATCCATGCCCCTCTCATCCTAGCTAAATTTCTGTCTGGCCTAAAAAAGGGGGGGCCTAAAGGGGGGGGTACTGTAGCGCTGGCGTCCCTGCCCTCTGCTAGGCAGGGACGCTGCTCCCCTCACCGCTCTGCTCCGTGCCCGGCGTCCTCTCCCCGCTCTGCTGTCAGCGCGCGCTCCTTCCCGGCGTCCTCCTCCCGCTCTGCTCTCAGCGCGCGCTCCTTCCCGGCCCCTGTGCTTAGGGCGCGCGCGCGCGCGCTCCCCTCCTCTTAAAGGGGCCGCGCGCGCCGTCCTAAGGAGTCCCCGGCCAATGGCCGGAGGACTTCATCATATATAAGGCACCTCCTCCAAAATGGAGGTGCCCGAGCAATGTTGTTTGCACCTGTGTCTCACCTGTGCTTCAGCCCTCAGGTCCCGTTGCCAGTTACCTGCCAGTTTCCTGCTAGTTACCTGCCTGATTCCTGCCTGAATACTTGTTACCTGTCTGCCAGCCTGAGGTCCGACGGTCTGCCTTACTACTCCTGTCAGTCTGTCTAAAGGACCAGCCTGCCAGCTCACCTGGGAGCGCATATCAGCTACCTGCCTGCTTGCCTGAGGTCCGACGGTCTGCCTCACTACTCCGGTCAGTCTGTCTATGGACCAGCTTGCCCGCTCACCTGGGAGCGCTTCTCCGTTATCTGCCTGCTTGCCAGCCCGGAGGCTCCGTTGTCACGTGCTGTGACCACCAGCTATCTCAGAGACTCTTGCCCGCTCACCTGGGAGCGCATCTCCGTTACCTGCCTGCTTGCCAGCCCGGAGGTCCCGTTGTCACGTGCGGTGACCACCAGCTATTTCAGAGACTCTTGCCCGCTCACCTGGGAGCGCTTCTCCGTTACCTACCTGCCTGCCAGCCCGGAGGTTCCGCCGTCACGTGCCGTGACCACCTGCTATTCCAGAGACTCTCGCTTGCTCACCTGGGAGCACACATCTACCATCTGCCTGCTAGCCTACCCGGAGGCTCTGCCATCACAGGTCGTACCTACCCCTTACCCAGAGACTGCCCTGATCACTTGCCGTAACTCCCTGTCCGTTCACCCAGAGACTGCCACCCGCTCCCTTACAAGGGCCGCCCCCTTGTATAGTAGCTCAGAGGTTCCGCCTCCCGGACCCGTTACAGTACCTTACGGGCTCGTCTGGAACGGAGACCATTGCGGTGGAGTACGTTACTTATGGTATTGACTGAAAGCAATGTCCCCACTGCCATGAGATCTTCCCGGAGCTCCTTCCTTGTTGTCCTTGGGTTAGCCTTGACTCTTCGGACAAGCCTGGCCTCGGCACGGGAGGACACTTTCAAAGGCTGTCCAGGCCGTGGAAGGCTAACAGTAGTTCCATAAGCCTTCCACTTACGGATGATGCTCCCAACAGTGTAGATAGGTAGGCCCAACTCCTTGGAAAGGGTTTTGTACCCCTTGCCAGCCTTGTGACCCTCCACGATCTTGTCTCTGATGGCCTTGGAATGCTCCTTTGTCTTTCCCATGTTGACCATGTCTGAGTGCTGTTCACAAGTTTGGGGAGGGTCTTAAATAGTCAGAAAAGGCTGGCAAAAGAGATCTTTAATCCACACATGTGAAGCTCATTATTCTTGGTGCCTGAACTACTTCTTAATACTTTAGGGGGACCAAACAGAATTCTTGTGGTTTGAGGGGTTGAATAATAAATGACACTGAATTAACGTTTTAAAAAAAAATAAAAATAAATTTGCTGCAGTGCATTTCCCACTTCCAGGCTGATCTACAGTACAAATGTCACAATGCCAAGATACTTCCGCATGTGTCAACCAGCTAAATCTGCAGGGGGTTGAATACTACTTGTAGGCACTGTATATATATAAACAAATGAGGATGAGCAGGAAGTGGAGGCCAACGTACCTGCCCAGAAATACTTGTGTCTCTCAGCTGGGAATCTGCGCGCTTCGTTTTGCTCATGGAGACTGATCTACTGGATCCAGAACCCTCGCGGGAACGAGCCCTCTTCGTTGCATGAGCCGGCCTACGAGACACAGGGAGCCGGTGGGGTCATTGGCCGGAAGGGGAGAGGTCACAGTCGAGCCGCAGAGTCGCCGCAGTAACTCCGCATGTATAAATCGTGTTGTCAGCGATTCGACCCGCATTGTTGTATTTATGCTGTGCGATCAGGTCGCGTCTAGCGTTTATCCTGAAGGACACGTACAGTTTAATCTAAATGTCCCTTAGTGACGTCTCCGCCCGTGATGGCTCCCTACAATCCCACACAAGTAACGGTGACGTGTTCCCGGTGAGCAGGGGGCCGCAAACCTGGCACAGGGGGGTCTCATCCCGCACCCAACGCCGGGAGCCTTCCATGCATGTGAAGCTGGAGGGTCCCGGCTCTGCTCGTCTCGTGGAGCTATTCTGATAGCGGATCGCTGGATCACAGGCGATCATCCATGGTCTCTGCGTCCCCCAATGACACAAAGGAGGAAAGCGACTGACTACTGTCAGCATTTCACAGCCATCCCCGTCACACGCGCTCGCCTTACCCCTTCTTGGTCGGTTGAATTGTTGCCTCGCGGATGATCTTGCTGAGGTTGTAACGAAACTCCAGCAGTCCGCAGTTCTCCAGGGTGAAGGAGCACAACCTGCGGCTGCCCAGCACCATGGCACCAAAGTTAATGTCTGAGGACGGGGAGAGGCGATACTTGGCGAAGGTGGAGGAAGCAGAGATGCGGATAGGGATACTCGCTATAGTCTCCCCCGTGTCTGACAGGATGGGGTCGATCACCTGTAGGGAAGGCAGAATGGATATAAGATGGGCAATCTGCATGTCAGCATCAGACGCTGTTCAGACTTCTGCAGATTCATCTAGGACTCGACACGCTTGTCAGGAGCCGTGGAATTGTAAGGAACATGCCGATACCTACTACAACCCCCATAGTCCACACTCACAGAAACATACCTGGCACTTCAGGATAGGTTTATCCACAATCTGCACCTCCTCCTTGGTCAGGAACACAATCTGCACCTGGGTGGCGCGGTCGCTGGGGCTCAAGGTGCCCTTCTGTGGCAGGATGGAGAAGATGGCGCTGAGGTCGGGCAGGCCCTGGGCCGAAGCTTCCAAGGAGAAACTGTTGGCAAGAAGAAAAGAAGATTTGGTCAAGGGTTGCGGTGTCAGGAATGGTAAAATCTGCCGCCATGTCAGTCACTGCCGGCCCTGACATCAGGACTTCCCTCACCGCACCCTTTTGAAGATGCCAGTGATACAACACAGGACTCACTCTTCCATCGGGGAGGCTCCATCCGCGAGGAGTACGGTCACAGCTCATTATACACGTCCAGTAATTTACCTGAAGCCGATCTCGTACTTCCCCTTGTTCTTCAGAGAAAGCGAATGTTTCATTTCATCAGAGATCTTAACTACTCCGAAGTCCAGGCCTCCATCTGTTCCTGTGGAGATGACAACCAGGCCTGAGGAGGATGTGTGTGCGGCCAGCAACGAAAGGAAGACATGTGTGCGGCCAGCAACGAAAGGAGGACGTGTGTGCGGCCAGCAACGAAAGGAGGACATGTGTGCGGCCAGCAACGAAAGGAGGACATGTGTGCGGCCAGCAACGAAAGGAGGACATGTGTGCGGCCAGCAACGAAAGGAGGACATGTGTGCGGCCAGCAACGAAAGGAGGACATGTGTGCGGCCAGCAACGAAAGGAGGACATGTGTGCGGCCAGCAACGAAAGGAGGACGTGTGTGCGGCCAGCAACGAAAGGAGGACATGTGTGCGGCCAGCAACGAAAGGAGGACATGTGTGCGGCCAGCAACGAAAGGAGGACATGTGTGCGGCCAGCAACGAAAGGAGGACATGTGTGCGGCCAGCAACGAAAGGAGGACATGTGTGCGGCCAGCAACGAAAGGAGGACGTGTGTGCGGCCAGCAACGAAAGGAGGACGTGTGTGCGGCCAGCAACGAAAGGAGGACATGTGTGCGGCCAGCAACGAAAGGAGGACGTGTGTGCGGCCAGCAACGAAAGGAGGACATGTGAAAGGCCAGCAACGAAAGGAGGACATGTGTGCGGCCAGCAACGAAAGGAGGACATGTGTGCGGCCAGCAACGAAAGGAGGACATGTGTGCGGCCAGCAACGAAAGGAGGACGTGTGTGCGGCCAGCAACGAAAGGAGGACGTGTGTGCAGCCAGCAACGAAAGGAGGACATGTGAAAGGCCAGCAACGAAAGGAGGACGTGTGTGCGGCCAGCAACGAAAGGAGGACATGTGTGCGGCCAGCAACGAAAGGAGGACATGTGTGCGGCCAGCAACGAAAGGAGGACATGTGTGCGGCCAGCAACGAAAGGAGGACGTGTGTGCGGCCAGCAACGAAAGGAGGACATGTGTGCGGCCAGCAACGAAAGGAGGACATGTGTGCGGCCAGCAACGAAAGGAGGACGTGTGTGCGGCCAGCAACGAAAGGAGGACATGTGAAAGGCCAGCAACGAAAGGAGGACGTGTGTGCGGCCAGCAACGAAAGGAGGACATGTGAAAGGCCAGCAACGAAAGGAGGACGTGTGTGCGGTAAGCAACGAAAGGAGGACATGTGTGCGGCCAGCAACGAAAGGAGGACGTGTGTGCGGCCAGCAACGAAAGGAGGACGTGTGTGCGGCCAGCAACGAAAGGAGGACGTGTGTGCGGCCAGCAACGAAAGGAGGACATGTGAAAGGCCAGCAACGAAAGGAGGACGTGTGTGCGACCAGCAACGAAAGGAGGACATGTGTGCGGCCAGCAACGAAAGGAGGACATGTGAAAGGCCAGCAACGAAAGGAGGACATGTGTGCAGCCAGCAACGAAAGGAGGACGTGTGTGCGGCCAGCAACGAAAGGAGGACGTGTGTGCGGCCAGCAACGAAAGGAGGACATGTGTGCGGCCAGCAACGAAAGGAGGACGTGTGTGCGACCAGCAACGAAAGGAGGACATGTGTGCGGCCAGCAACGAAAGGAGGACGTGTGTGCGGCCAGCAACGAAAGGAGGACATGTGTGCGGCCAGCAACGAAAGGAGGACGTGTGTGCGGCCAGCAACGAAAGGAGGACATGTGTGCGGCCAGCAACGAAAGGAGGACATGTGTGCGGCCAGCAACGAAAGGAGGACATGTGTGCGGCCAGCAACGAAAGGAGGACATGTGTGCGGCCAGCAACGAAAGGAGGACGTGTGTGCGGCCAGCAACGAAAGGAGGACGTGTGTGCGGCCAGCAACGAAAGGAGGACATGTGTGCGGCCAGCAACGAAAGGAGGACGTGTGTGCGGCCAGCAACGAAAGGAGGACGTGTGTGCGGCCAGCAACGAAAGGAGGACATGTGTGCGGCCAGCAACGAAAGGAGGACATGTGTGCGGCCAGCAACGAAAGGAGGACGTGTGTGCGGCCAGCAACGAAAGGAGGACGTGTGTGCGGCCAGCAACGAAAGGAGGACATGTGTGCGGCCAGCAACGAAAGGAGGACGTGTGTGCGGCCAGCAACGAAAGGAGGACGTGTGTGCGGCCAGCAACGAAAGGAGGACATGTGTGCGGCCAGCAACGAAAGGAGGACATGTGTGCGGCCAGCAACGAAAGGAGGACATGTGTGCGGCCAGCAACGAAAGGAGGACATGTGTGCGGCCAGCAACGAAAGGAGGACATGTGTGCGGCCAGCAACGAAAGGAGGACGTGTGTGCGGCCAGCAACGAAAGGAGGACGTGTGTGCGGCCAGCAACGAAAGGAGGACATGTGTGCGGCCAGCAACGAAAGGAGGACGTGTGTGCGGCCAGCAACGAAAGGAGGACATGTGAAAGGCCAGCAACGAAAGGAGGACATGTGTGCGGCCAGCAACGAAAGGAGGACATGTGTGCGGCCAGCAACGAAAGGAGGACATGTGTGCGGCCAGCAACGAAAGGAGGACGTGTGTGCGGCCAGCAACGAAAGGAGGACGTGTGTGCAGCCAGCAACGAAAGGAGGACATGTGAAAGGCCAGCAACGAAAGGAGGACGTGTGTGCGGCCAGCAACGAAAGGAGGACATGTGTGCGGCCAGCAACGAAAGGAGGACATGTGTGCGGCCAGCAACGAAAGGAGGACATGTGTGCGGCCAGCAACGAAAGGAGGACGTGTGTGCGGCCAGCAACGAAAGGAGGACATGTGTGCGGCCAGCAACGAAAGGAGGACATGTGTGCGGCCAGCAACGAAAGGAGGACGTGTGTGCGGCCAGCAACGAAAGGAGGACATGTGAAAGGCCAGCAACGAAAGGAGGACGTGTGTGCGGCCAGCAACGAAAGGAGGACATGTGAAAGGCCAGCAACGAAAGGAGGACGTGTGTGCGGCCAGCAACGAAAGGAGGACATGTGTGCGGCCAGCAACGAAAGGAGGACGTGTGTGCGGCCAGCAACGAAAGGAGGACGTGTGTGCGACCAGCAACGAAAGGAGGACATGTGTGCGGCCAGCAACGAAAGGAGGACATGTGAAAGGCCAGCAACGAAAGGAGGACATGTGTGCGGCCAGCAACGAAAGGAGGACGTGTGTGCGGCCAGCAACGAAAGGAGGACGTGTGTGCGGCCAGCAACGAAAGGAGGACATGTGTGCGGCCAGCAACGAAAGGAGGACGTGTGTGCGACCAGCAACGAAAGGAGGACATGTGTGCGGCCAGCAACGAAAGGAGGACGTGTGTGCGGCCAGCAACGAAAGGAGGACATGTGTGCGGCCAGCAACGAAAGGAGGACGTGTGTGCGGCCAGCAACGAAAGGAGGACATGTGAAAGGCCAGCAACGAAAGGAGGACGTGTGTGCGACCAGCAACGAAAGGAGGACATGTGAAAGGCCAGCAACGAAAGGAGGACGTGTGTGCGGCCAGCAACGAAAGGAGGACGTGTGTGCGGCCAGCAACGAAAGGAGGACATGTGAAAGGCCAGCAACGAAAGGAGGACATGTGAAAGGCCAGCAACGAAAGGAAGACGTGTGTGCGACCAGCAACGAAAGGAGGACATGTGTGCGGCCAGCAACGAAAGGAGGACGTGTGTGCGGCCAGCAACGAAAGGAGGACGTGTGTGCGGCCAGCAACGAAAGGAGGACGTGTGTGCGGCCAGCAACGAAAGGAGGACGTGTGTGCGGCCAGCAACGAAAGGGGGACATGTGTGCGGCCAGCAACGAAAGGAGGACGTGTGTGCGGCCAGCAACGAAAGGAGGACGTGTGTGCGGCCAGCAACGAAAGGAGGACGTGTGTGCGGCCAGCAACGAAAGGAGGACATGTGAAAGGCCAGCAACGAAAGGAGGACGTGTGTGCGACCAGCAACGAAAGGAGGACATGTGTGCGGCCAGCAACGAAAGGAGGACGTGTGTGCGGCCAGCAACGAAAGGAGGACGTGTGTGCGGCCAGCAACGAAAGGAGGACGTGTGTGCGGCCAGCAACGAAAGGAGGACATGTGAAAGGCCAGCAACGAAAGGAGGACGTGTGTGCGACCAGCAACGAAAGGAGGACATGTGTGCGGCCAGCAACGAAAGGAGGACGTGTGTGCGGCCAGCAACGAACGGAGGACGTGTGTGCGGCCAGCAACGAAAGGAGGACATGTGAAAGGCCAGCAACGAAAGGAGGACATGTGAAAGGCCAGCAACGAAAGGAAGACGTGTGTGCGACCAGCAACGAAAGGAGGACGTGTGTGCGGCCAGCAACGAAAGGAGGACGTGTGTGCGGCCAGCAACGAAAGGAGGACATGTGAAAGGCCAGCAACGAAAGGAGGACGTGTGTGCGACCAGCAACGAAAGGAGGACATGTGTGCGGCCAGCAACGAAAGGAGGACGTGTGTGCGGCCAGCAATGAAAGGAGGACGTGTGTGCGGCCAGCAACGAAAGGAGGACGTGTGTGCGGCCAGCAACGAAAGGAGGACGTGTGTGCGGCCAGCAACGAAAGGAGGACGTGTGTGCGGCCAGCAACGAAAGGAGGACATGTGAAAGGCCAGCAACGAAAGGAGGACGTGTGTGTGACCAGCAACGAAAGGAGAACATGTGAAAGGCCAGCAACGAAAGGAGGACGTGTGTGCGGCCAGCAACGAAAGGAGGACGTGTGTGCGGCCAGCAACGAAAGGAGGACATGTGAAAGGCCAGCAACGAAAGGAGGACATGTGAAAGGCCAGCAACGAAAGGAAGACGTGTGTGCGACCAGCAACGAAAGGAGGACATGTGTGCGGCCAGCAACGAAAGGAGGACGTGTGTGCGGCCAGCAACGAAAGGAGGACGTGTGTGCGGCCAGCAACGAAAGGAGGACGTGTGTGCGGCCAGCAACGAAAGGAGGACATGTGTGCGGCCAGCAAAGAAAGGAGGACGTGTGTGCGGCCAGCAACGAAAGGAGGACGTGTGTGCGGCCAGCAACGAAAGGAGGACATGTGAAAGGCCAGCAACGAAAGGAGGACGTGTGTGCGACCAGCAACGAAAGGAGGACATGTGTGCGGCCAGCAACGAAAGGAGGACGTGTGTGCGGCCAGCAACGAAAGGAGGACGTGTGTGCGGCCAGCAACGAAAGGAGGACATGTGAAAGGCCAGCAACGAAAGGAGGACGTGTGTGCGACCAGCAACGAAAGGAGGACATGTGTGCGGCCAGCAACGAAAGGAGGACGTGTGTGCGGCCAGCAACGAAAGGAGGACGTGTGTGCGGCCAGCAACGAAAGGAGGACATGTGAAAGGCCAGCAACGAAAGGAGGACATGTGAAAGGCCAGCAACGAAAGGAAGACGTGTGTGCGACCAGCAACGAAAGGAGGACATGTGTGCGGCCAGCAACGAAAGGAGGACGTGTGTGCGGCCAGCAACGAAAGGAGGACATGTGAAAGGCCAGCAACGAAAGGAGGACGTGTGTGCGACCAGCAACGAAAGGAGGACATGTGTGCGGCCAGCAACGAAAGGAGGACGTGTGTGCGGCCAGCAACGAAAGGAGGACGTGTGTGCGGCCAGCAACGAAAGGAGGACATGTGAAAGGCCAGCAACGAAAGGAGGACATGTGAAAGGCCAGCGGACGAGAAGAGGACGTGTGTGCGGCCAGCAATGAAAGGAGGACATGTGTGCGGCCAGCGGACTAGAAGAGGACGTGTGTGCGGCCAGCAATGAAAGGAGGACAAGGGTGCGGCCAGCGGACAAGAAGAGGACATGTGTGCGGCCAGCGGACGAGAAGAGGACGTGTGTGCGGCCAGCGGACGAGAAGAGGACGTGTGTGCGGCCAGCGGACGAGAAGAGGACGTGTGTGCGGCCAGCGGACGAGAAGAGGACGTGTGTGCGGCCAGCGGACGAGAAGAGGACGTGTGTGCGGCCAGCGGACGAGAAGAGGACGTGTGTGCGGCCAGCGGACGAGAAGAGGACGTGTGTGCGGCCAGCGGACGAGAAGAGGACGTGTGTGCGGCCAGCGGACGAGAAGAGGACGTGTGTGCGGCCAGCGGACGAGAAGAGGACGTGTGTGCGGCCAGCGGACGAGAAGAGGACGTGTGTGCGGCCAGCAATGAAAGGAGGACATGTGTGCGGCCAGCGGACTAGAAGAGGACGTGTGTGCGGCCAGCAATGAAAGGAGGACAAGTGTGCGGCCAGCGGACAAGAAGAGGACGTGTGTGCGGCCAGCGGACGAGAAGAGGACGTCTGTGCGGCCAGCAATGAAAGGAGGACATGTGTGCGGCCAGCGGACGAGAAGAGGACGTGTGTGCGGCCAGAGGACGAGAAGAGGACGTGTGTGTGGCCAGCAACGAAAGGAGGACATGTGTGCGGCCAGCAACGAAAGGAGGACGTGTGTGCGGCCAGCGGACGAGAAGAGCACGTGTGTGCGGCCAGAGGATGAGAAGAGGATGTGTGTGCGGCCAGAGGATGAGAAGAGGACGTGTGTGCGGCCAGAGGATGAGAAGAGGATGTGTGTGCAACTAACGGATGAGAAGAGGACATGTGTGCGGCCAGCGGAAGCGAGGAGGACGCGTGTGTGGCAGGTAGATGTGAGGAGGACGCGTGTGCAGCAGATAGATGTGAGGAGGACGCTTGTGCGGCAGGTAGATGTGAGGAGGACGCGTGTGTGGCAGGTAGATGTGAGGAGGACGCGTGTGCAGCAGATAGATGTGAGGAGGACGCTTGTGCGGCAGGTAGATGTGAGGAGGACGCGTGTGTGGCAGGTAGTGTATACACGGTCAGTGTGGGTGGGTTATGACACTGACACAAGCACCTCTACCTTTAGGGAAGCTGATATCTAGAGCGACATCATAAGACTCTGCAAAGACATGGATGTTCTCCAGCTGCACAATTCCCAGAATGTTCTCAACGTCTGAAACCTGAAGAGAACATGGAAGAGTACATGAGAAGACAGCCAGCCTCACCGGGAGCCTCGGCCAGGACATCCACCATTACCTCTAGACGGATAAACTTCTTGATGTTGGTGGCTTTGCCTGCCTTGAAGTAAAGCTGTAAGCCATACTCAGAGCGAGGTGCCACAATACCCTGGTTCTGAGACACCGAGAAATCATCGCCCAGGTTCTCCAGACCCGTCACTCTCCAGGCAGCTGGTAAGAAGGTGCTATTCCTGAGGAAGACTGTTTTGGTGTCTTTCCTGTGAACAAGTAGGGAATTAATGGACTGGGGGACTCCACAATGTCAGAGATCATTCCCCGAGAGCCAGCAGCATCTCCCATGCCCAGAATAAATCCACAGGTCTCATAGAACCGGCGGTGACAGCCACAGAACCGGCGGTGACCGCCACATCAAAGCTTCAATGACTACACCTGGGAGCCAATAAGTGGCAGCCCTGCCGGCGGGGAAGCAGAGGGCATCTGAGGGTGGTCCCAGATTCATTTCTCCCCTCTAGATATGATCTACTCACCGATGCAGCAGCATCTTCTCAAAGTGAACCTGCTTGCGATCGAGCTCCAGCTCGGGGCGGACACCTCTGCAGCACACATGGAAGATGACAGGCTCAGGGTTGTCCTTGATGCAGCACACGATATTATCGTCAAACACACCGGGAGCGGTGGGATAAGCCCATAAGGAGAGCTCCTGGACAGAGAAGACACAAGGTCACCGCTGCCGGTATCTGGCTGCACGCTCCGCTCCGCATCCTCCTAACACTACATTGTGGTAAGGAAAGGCACGGAGAGCGCGGGAACCAGAAGACCCTGAACCACAGGACAGACCCCGACAGAGATGTCACAGATCACCATCAGCCCTGAGCTGTGTGTCTTTACACTGCAGCCCCGCGTCATGGCAAGCAGCCCCACGTCATGGCAAGCAGCTCCGTGTCAGTGCGCGCAGCCCCACGTCAGTGCAAGCAGCCCCACGTCAGTGCAAGCAGCCCCGCTTCATGGCAAGCAGCCCCACGCCACTGCGCAGTCCCGCGTCAATGCACGCAGCGCCGCGTCAGTGTATTTAGCATCTTGTGAGTGTGTACAGTCTCTACAAGCACACCTGCTTTTCGCCGGGCTTCAGGCTCATGTTTGGAGGGTCCAGGATGAAGGTTGCAGCTTTCATGTCAAACTGGAAGCACAATGTGACGTCAGACTCCAGAGGCGACACATTGCAGATGGTCACTTTCTCCATGTTCTCTGGATATTGTCCAGCTTTATATCTACAGAGAAGAAGCAGAACACAAAATATTGTCTGCAAGACCTCGGAGCTGCAGACAGTCGCCATCATGGCCATGCAAGACCTCGGAGATGCAGACAGTCACCATCATGGCTATGCAAGACCTCGGAGATGCACAGTCACCATCATGGCCATGCAAGACCTCGGAGATGCAGACAGTCGCCATCATGGCTATGCAAGACCTCGGAGATGCAGACAGTCGCCATCATGGCCATGACAGACCTCGGAGATGCAGTCACCATCATGGCCATGACAGACCTCGGAGCTGCAGACAGTCGCCATCATGGCCATGACAGACCTCGGAGCTGCAGACAGTCGCCATCATGGCCATGACAGACCTCGGAGCTGCAGACAGTCACCATCATGGCTATGCAAGACCTCGGAGATGCAGACAGTCACCATCATGGCCATGCAAGACCTCGGAGATGCAGACAGTCACCATCATGGCCATGCAAGACCTCGGAGATGCAGACAGTCACCATCATGGCCATGCAAGACCTCGGAGTTGCAGACAGTCGCCATCATGGCCATGACAGACCTCGGAGCTGCAGACAGTCGCCATCATGGCCATGACAGACCTCAGAGATGCAGACAGTCACCATCATGGCCATGCAAGACCTCGGAGATGCAGACAGTCACCATCATGGCCATGCAAGACCTCGGAGTTGCAGACAGTCGCCATCATGGCCAAGCAAGACCACGGAGCTGCAGACAGTCGCCATCATGGCCATGCAAGACCTTGGAGCTGCAGTCACCATCATGGCCATGCAAGACCTCGGAGATGCAGACAGTTGCCATCATGGCCATGCAAGACCTCGGAGATGCAGACAGTCACCATCAGGGCCATGCAAGACCTCGGAGTTGCAGACAGTCGCCATCATGGCCATGACAGACCTCGGAGGTGCAGACAGTCGCCATCATGGCCATGACAGACCTCGGAGCTGCAGACAGTCGCCATCATGGCCATGCAAGACCTCGGAGCTGCAGACAGTCACCATCATGGCCATGACATACCTCGGAGCTGCAGACAGTCGCCATCATGGCCATGCCAAACTTCGGAGCTGCAGAAAGTCGCCATCATGGCCATGCAAGACCTCGGAGCTGCAGACAGTCACCATCATGGCCATGCCAGACCTCGGAGGTACAGACAGTCGCCATCATGGCCATGCAAGACCTCGGAGCTGCAGACACCATCATGGCCATGCAAGACCTCGGATCTGCAGACACCATCATGGCCATGCAAGACCTCGGAGCTGCAGACACCATCATGGCCATGCAAGACCTCGGATCTGAAGACACCATCATGGCCATGCCAGACCTCAGAGCTGCAGACACCATTATGGCCATGCCAGATCTCAGAGCTGCAGACCATCGCCATCATGGCTATCTCCTCATGTCATAAATGTCACAGCTGCACCTTATTACACCATCCTTTATCAGAACCATGTGACTGATGACATCATGAGCACTTCCTTTGAGGTCATGTTTTCAGCTCTGCTATGCAGCACCAGGATCTTTTGGGTGTAAATCATTTACTGGATTCGTAGTTGGCGTTCATTGTGCCCCTGAACTGATTGTCAAACATTTGGGGGGTCTGTGCATCCAGAGCAGTGATCGTGCAGTTGGCAATAAAGCTGCTGGAGTCAGACACAGCTGACAATTTACAGGAGTTTGTCCATTACTTAACATTCCCTTAAAAGCTGTTTTTTCAGTGCTGCTCTGGCTCTTTAGTTTATATTCACGTGCTGCAGTGTTAATGATGTCGGTGCCGTTCTCACCTGTTATTTACGTCACGAGCCCTGCAGGCAATCAGCAGTGGTCAGGGGCTGCTCCGCTCACACGTCCAGGGGACCATGGGAGGGGGGGCCCCAGCAGACTATTAGTGGTTGCTGATTGGCAGCGGGAATCACGTAATCACCACACACTGGCACGCGAGCACTGGGAGACCCGGTGCCAACATTGGGGGCACTGTGCCGATGCAGGAGGTGAATATAAGCTTCTTTTTTTACTTGGGGGACTACAGCATTGAAGTAGGTGATGTAATAGACAACCCCTTTAAGGTCATAGTTACACGTTTTTTCATGAACTGTGACCAGTGGTGATATCCAGGCATCACAATCTGTGGGTTGAGAGGCTCAGGCAGAACTAGAGGCCGTGGCCTAGTGTAAGTGACCAGTTGGAGCCATCAGGGCCACTGTTCTTTAATCCGATCAGCAGAGATCTCTGCCCGCTCCTTTAAGGCTTCCCTGATTTAGACAGGACATTTCCCCCACCGGCGGGCACATTCCTGGTTTAGTGACTCCTGCATTGAGCAGGGGGGTTGGACACAAGGACCCTGGAGGACCCTCCAACTCTAACATTCTAAGATTCTATGACTCCTGGCACTGGAGACTCACTACAAGACATGAGAGCGCTGGCATTGCCCACCAGACTGCTCGCATCCCCCGCACACAGCTTGGTGCCTGCCAGACCTCCCATGAAGGTCTGTGCCACCATCTGGGTTCCCGTCTGGTCACCGTCACCTTCTGGAAACCTTGGCACTCACTTGTCTCGACTTTTACCGCACAGCAGAGGTCCGAAGTCAAAGGTGGCAGTGCTGAGGATGAACGTCTTGTGGACAATCTCGTTGCTCTGGATTTCCTTCTTGCGATGTGGAAAGACAATCCTGCAATCAGAGGTCCAGACTCAGCTCATCGTCCTACATCTATGTATACCCCCTTGTGTTAATGGCAGGCCGCATGATATGGAAGGTACCTGGCCCTGTGAGTGGGGACAGGTGGGGCCCCCATGTTCCTCCAGGACGGTCATGCACTGAAATGTCGCCATCCAGTTAACTACCACTAATGAGGGAGGGTCCGCTGCCCCACACTCAGTGCTCAGGCCCCTCCATCTCCTGCTGTGAGAGTCTATTATTTGGGCACTTTCTGGCAGAACGTGAGGCGGTGGCATTATTAAGGGGTCTGGCTCAGGGCACGACTCCGGGGGGGACAGCTCGTGGTGCACGGCTCGCGGTGGCAGCTGTGATGATGAAGCTCTTACTTTGGCTCTCTACTGATGGTGGGGAAGGCGCACACTCCGCGGCAGTACAGCTGGTATCTACGTCGGGTCCCAACTAGCTCAAAGTTCAGGGTTAGATCGAAATTCCCAGTTTGGTTTGAGTGGAATTGGATGCGCAGAGGCACTTCTCCCCCGGCAGGGACCACCCAGCGGAATATCCCGAGGCTGGAGACAAAAGAACGATGAGCGGGGCTACAGCTCAGCATCACGGGCCGATGACTGTCCTGACAACATTCTCACCGAGGTGACCTCTCGGGCAGGGCTTCTCCTGTGACACTGCTGCGGTCCATGTCGGAGAGCGGCGTCCTGGCGCCGGGCGGTGGAGATCGGCTCTCCAGGTTCTGCTGCATCTTGCGGAGGGAGGAGGAGCGGCGTTTCTCTTTTTGGCTCTCGTGGCCGGGGTCCGTAGCTTTGTCCTTCTTGCTCCGGCTCTTGGTGGGGGTCACTTGTTCTTCCTGAAATGATAGATAGCCGCCATCCCAATCACACAGACATACAAGCGGGAGACCCCTTGCAGACCGTAGAGACAACTGCAGGGGCGACAGAGCTGCCGCTGGCACTGGTCGTGTGATGGCGACATCCCTCAACATGGAGGATGTAAAGCACAGCCACCATGGTGAGCAGCGGGGTCATGTGCGGACCACCAGCTGGTGATGTCTGCAGACCCTGGAGCTCCCGTTACTGACAGCCCTATAGGACAATCTAGGCCTGGCATTGCTGTCCTGACGGACCTCCTTATCTGCACAGGCAGACCATATGGCAGCCGACTTACCTTCAGCAAGGGGATGGGGGGCACAGGCTCCGGCTCAGGTTCTGGATCCTTCTTCTCTTCAGTAATGACATTGGGGTCGTCAGGAGAAGCGGCAATGAAGGAGAAGTGGCCGAGCGTCTCTGGGTCACTAGACATATTACTCCTTTCAGGGAAGGAGACGACTGAGAAGAGGTAAGGTGGGGGAACGGGTGGGCCGGATGGGCCGAGACCTAAGCCTTCGAGCACCTGTCAGGAGCAGTAAGGTACATAGGGAAGTGTGTGACTATGTGGTACATGGTACACTGCCGTCGTTACTAGCCATGGAGGGACAGACGGCGTCCACTCACCTCATCTGCTGAAGGTAGGAAGCCACTCTGCAGAACAGTCTGACTGGTGTCAGGACCACCCGACACGCGGAGCTCATAGTGCGGGACCCCCACACCCATCTTCAGCTCCTCCTCTAGATTCTCCTGCCCTTTCTTCTCTGGGCCCACGTGGACCCCCGCTTCCTCCGCCGTGGCTCTCAGCTTCTCCAGCCGCTCCTTCTCTGCTCTTTCTTTCTCCGCCTTCTCTCGTTCCAGTTTCTCCTGCCGTTCTCGATCTTTCCGGTACTTCTTACCGGACGGTGCCTGCCGCTCGGGTGCCTGCTCCTCCCCCTCATGTTGCCCATCTTGTGTAGTTGTAGGTGGTATTAGGACCCCCTGTACACGGTCCCAGAACGTCAGGATGTGTAGGACCTCCTTCTGGGAGGACTCGTACATCTTGAACTTCTGCAGCAGTGGCTTCTCGCTGTCGCTCGCGGGCTCCTTGTCCTCCTGGACACTCACATGCTGGAGAATCTCGCGGTTCTTCTTTTTTCTTCCGTCGTCACACTCATTGTGCACAGAATCGGTTCGGTTCACTGAAGCTTTTCGCTCAGATCCTGAGTCCAAGCGGGGTTCTGTTTTCACAGCGAGCAGATTCTGAGGCTGACGAGAGAAAGATGGGGTCAAGACACTGCGGGAGGTGCAGGGGTCACGACCCTACGGGGGTGCAGGGGTCACGACACTGCGGGGCGTGCAGGGGTCACGACACTGTGGGAGGTGCAGGGGTCACGACACTGCGGGGCGTGCAGGGGTCACGACACTGCGGGGCGTGCAGGGGTCAAGACACTGCGGGGCGTGCAGGGGTCACGACACTGCGGGGCGTGCAGGGGTCACGACACTGCGGGGCGTGCAGGGGTCACGACACTGTGGGAGGTGCAGGGGTCACGACACTGCGGGGCGTGCAGGGGTCATGACACTGCGGGGGATGCAGGGGTCAAGACACTGCGGGGCGTGCAGGGGTCACGACACTGCGGGGCGTGCAGGGGTCACGACACTGCGGGGCGTGCAGGGGTCACGACACTGCGGGGCGTGCAGGGGTCACGACACTGCGGGGCGTGCAGGGGTCACGACACTGCGGGGCGTGCAGGGGTCACGACACTGCGGGGCGTGCAGGGGTTATGACACTGCGGGGCGTGCAGGGGTTATGACACTGCGGGGGATGCAGGGGTCAAGACACTACGGGGCGTGCAGGTGCCACGACACTGCGGGGCGTGCAGGGGTCACGACACTCCGGGGCGTGCAGGGGTCACGACACTGTGGGAGGTGCAGGGGTCACGACACTGCGGGGCGTGCAGGGGTCACGACACTGCGGGGGATGCAGGGGTCAAGACACTGCGGGGCGTGCAGGGGTCATGACACTGCGGGGCGTGCAGGGGTCACGACACTGCGGGGCGTGCAGGGGTCACGACACTGCGGGGCGTGCAGGGGTCACGACACTGCGGGGCGTGCAGGGGTCACGACACTGCGGGGCGTGCAGGGGTCACGACACTGCGGGGCGTGCAGGGGTCACGACACTGCGGGGCGTGCAGGGGTCACGACACTGCGGGGCGTGCAGGGGTCACGACACTGCGGGGCGTGCAGGGGTTATGACACTGCGGGGCGTGCAGGGGTTATGACACTGCGGGGGATGCAGGGGTCAAGACACTACGGGGCGTGCAGGTGCCACGACACTGCGGGGCGTGCAGGGGTCACGACACTGCGGGGCGTGCAGGGGTCACGACACTGCGGGGCGTGCAGGGGTCACGACACTGCAGGGCGTGCAGGGGTCACGACACTGCAGGGCGTGCAGGGGTCACGACACTGCGGGGCGTCCAGGGGTCACGACACTGCGGGGCGTGCAGGGGTCACGACACTGAGGGGCGTGCAGGGGTCACGACACGGCGGCGGATGCAGGGGTCACGACACGGCGGGGCGTGCAGGGGTCACGACACTGCGGGGCGTGCAGGGGTCACGACACTGCGGGGCGTGCAGGGGTCACGACACTGCGGGGCGTGCAGGGGTCACGACACTGCGGGGCGTGCAGGGGTCACGACACTGCGGGGCGTGCAGGGGTCACGACACTGCGGGGCGTGCAGGGGTCACGACACTGCGGGGCGTGCAGGGGTCACGACACTGCGGGGCGTGCAGGTGCCACGACACTGCAGGGCGTACAGTGGTCACGACACTGCGGGGCGTGCAGGGGTCACGACACTGCGGGGGATGCAGGAGTCAAGACACTACGGGGGGAGCAGGGGTCACGACACTGCGGGGGGTGCAGGGGTCACGACACTGCGGGGGGGTGCAGGGGCCACGACACTGCAGGGGGTGCAGGGGTCACGACACTGCAAGGGGTGCAGGGGTCACGACACTGCAAGGGGTGCAGGGGTCACGACACTGCGGGGGGGTGCAGGGGCCACGACACTGCGGGGCGTACAGTGGTCACGACACTGCGGGGCGTACAGTGGTCACGACACTGCGGGGCGTACAGTGGTCACGACACTGCGGGGCGTACAGTGGTCACGACACTGCGGGGCGTACAGTGGTCACGACACTACGGGGGGTGCAGGGGTCACGACACTACGGGGGGTGCAGGGGTCACGACACTGCGGGGGGGTGCAGGGGTCACGACACTGTGGGGGAGTGCAGGGGTCACGACACTGTGGGGGGGTGCAGGGGTCACGACACTGCAGGGGGGTGCAGGGGTCACGACATGGCGGGGGTGCAGGGGTCACAACACTGTGGGGGGGGGTGCAGGGGTCACGACACTGCAACCAGTGTGGTCCAAGAAAGACAGCAAGGGCACTGTGATGGCAGCAGTGTTGTGTCAGGGCAGCGGTGGGGGCAGATATTGTGTCGGGGGCAGTGTTGTGTCGGGGCAGCGGTGGGGGCAGATATTGTGTCGGGGGCAGTGTTGTGTCAGTGCAGCGGTGGAGGCAGATATTGTGTCGGGGGCAGTGTTGTGTCAGAGCAGTGGTGGGGGCAGATATTGTGTCGGGGGCAGTGTTGTGGGCAGATATTGTGTCGGGGGCAGTGTTGTGTCAGTGCAGCGGTGGAGGCAGATATTGTGTCGGGGGCAGTGTTGTGTCAGTGTAGCGGTGGGGCCAGATATTGTGTCGGGGGCAGTGTTGTGTCGGGGCAGCGGTGGGGGCAGATATTGTGTCGGGGGCAGTGTTGTGTCGGGGCAGCGGTGGGGGCAGATATTGTGTCGGGGGCAGTGTTGTGTCAGTGTAGCGGTGGGGGCAGATATTGTGTCGGGGGCAGTGTTGTGTCAGGGCAGCGGTGGGGGCAGATATTGTCTCGGGGGCAGTGTTGTGTCAGGGCAGCGGTGGGGGCAGATATTGTGTCGGGGGCAGTGTTGTGTCGGGGCAGCGGTGGGGGCAGATACTGTCTCGGCGGCAGTGTTGTGTCGGGGCAGCGGTGGGGGCAGATACTGTCTCGGGGGCAGTACCTGCTTGTTACCAGCCTGACTTTTCTTCCCCTCTTTCTCAGAGTCCCGGCTCTTTCCTCTCTTGCTTTTCCTCTTCTGCTCCTCTTCCTCTCTTTGCTTCGCCAGTTCTTCTTGCAGCCTTCGCTCCTGCTCCGCTCTCGCTTGCCTTTGTTCTTGCTCTCTGCACCCAAAGGAGAAACACTCAGCACCCAATGGCTAAACGCAGGTGGAGAAGACAGTATAAGATTTCAGCGGAATGGAGATCAGACCTTTTCTTGCGCTCCTTCAAGGCTCGGAGACGCAGTCCATCGATACGCGCTTTCTCGTCCGCCGGTAACTGATCGTACTCTTCCTCATCCATCTCCTCCATGTTGGCTTTTTCCTGGGCCTGAATCTGAAGCTGCTCCTGTTCTATATTAGAAACAAAACACCAAAAAAATCCTTTAGTCGTATTTACCGGCAAATCCAAAAATACAAATAAATCTCCATTCTCAAAGCGGTCCCTGGGATATACAGTCATGGCCGGAAGTGTTGGCAACTTTAAAACTGTTCCAGAAAAGCTGGGTTTTATAAAGCTGGAAATTGGCATCGCCAGCCTTTCCTAACGATGATAGTGAACAAGCCGCAACCCTAACGGCGAAGTAAGGTCTGAATACAAAATACATATTGAGTACAACAATAGAATATTTATTAACTGAAAAAACACCATACGAGAAAAACAAGAAAAAAAACAATGGGCGAGTAGCAGAAAAGGTGGGTGGGCCCAGCCGGGTAACAGAAAAGGTGGGTGGGCCCAGCCGGGTAACAGAAAAGGTGGGTGGGCCCAGCCGGGTAACAGAAAAGGTGGGTGGGCCCAGCCAGGTAGCAGAAAGGTGGGTGGGCCCAGCCAGGTAGCAGAAAGGTGGGTGGGCCCAGCCAGGTAGCAGAAAAGGTGGGTGGGCCCAGCCGGGTAGCAGAAAGGTGGGTGGGCCCAGCCGGGTAGCAGAAAAGGTGGGTGGGCCCAGCCGGGTAGCAGAAAGGTGGGTGGGCCCAGCCGGGTAACAGAAAAGGTGGGTGGGCCCAGCCAGGTAGCAGAAAGGTGGGTGGGCCCAGCCGGGTAACAGAAAAGGTGGGTGGGCCCAGCCAGGTAGCAGAAAGGTGGGTGGGCCCAGCCGGGTAACAGAAAAGGTGGGTGGGCCCAGCCAGGTAGCAGAAAAGGTGGGTGGGCCCAGCCAGGTAGCAGAAAGGTGGGTGGGCCCAGCCAGGTAGCAGAAAAGGTGGGTGGGCCCAGCCGGGTAGCAGAAAGGTGGGTGGGCCCAGCCGGGTAGCAGAAAAGGTGGGTGGGCCCAGCCGGGTAGCAGAAAAGGTGGGTGGGCCCAGCCAGGTAGCAGAAAGGTGGGTGGGCCCAGCCGGGTAACAGAAAAGGTGGGTGGGCCCAGCCAGGTAGCAGAAAAGGTGGGTGGGCCCAGCCAGGTAGCA
The DNA here is from genome assembly GCF_046119375.1 of Phyllobates terribilis. Taxonomy (NCBI): domain Eukaryota; kingdom Metazoa; phylum Chordata; class Amphibia; order Anura; family Dendrobatidae; genus Phyllobates; species Phyllobates terribilis. Next base: position 30,051,121 of record NW_027362774.1, on the reverse strand, counting down.
GAAAGGTGGGTGGGCCCAGCCGGGTAACAGAAAAGGTGGGTGGGCCCAGCCAGGTAGCAGAAAAGGTGGGTGGGCCCAGCCAGGTAGCAGAAAGGTGGGTGGGCCCAGCCAGGTAGCAGAAAAGGTGGGTGGGCCCAGCCGGGTAGCAGAAAGGTGGGTGGGCCCAGCCGGGTAGCAGAAAAGGTGGGTGGGCCCAGCCGGGTAGCAGAAAAGGTGGGTGGGTCCAGCCGGGTAGCAGAAAAGGTGGGTGGGCCCAGCCGGGTAGCAGAAAAGGTGGGTGGGCCCAGCCGAGTAGCAGAAAGGTAGGTGGGCCCAGCCAGGTAGCAGAAAAGGTGGGTGGGCCCAGCCGGGTAGCAGAAAGGTAGGTGGGCCCAGCCAGGTAGCAGAAAAGGTGGGTGGGCCCAGCCGGGTAGCAGAAAGGTAGGTGGGCCCAGCCAGGTAGCAGAAAAGGTGGGTGGGCCCAGCCGGGTAGCAGAAAAGGTGGGTGGGCCCAGCCGGGTAGCAGAAAAGGTGGGTGGGCCCAGCCGGGTAGCAGAAAAGGTGGGTGGGCCCAGCCGGGTAGCAGAAAAGGTGGGTGGGCCCAGCCGAGTAGCAGAAAAGGTGGGTGGGCCCAGCCGGGTAACAGAAAAGGTGGGTGGGCCCAGCCAGGTAGCAGAAAAGGTGGGTGGGCCCAGCCAGGTAGCAGAAAGGTGGGTGGGCCCAGCCGGGTAACAGAAAAGGTGGGTGGGCCCAGCCAGGTAGCAGAAAAGGTGGGTGGGCCCAGCCAGGTAGCAGAAAGGTGGGTGGGCCCAGCCAGGTAGCAGAAAAGGTGGGTGGGCCCAGCCGGGTAGCAGAAAGGTGGGTGGGCCCAGCCGGGTAGCAGAAAAGGTGGGTGGGCCCAGTCGGGTAGCAGAAAAGGTGGGTGGGCCCAGCCGGGTAGCAGAAAAGGTGGGTGGGCCCAGCCGGGTAGCAGAAAAGGTGGGTGGGCCCAGCCGAGTAGCAGAAAGGTAGGTGGGCCCAGCCAGGTAGCAGAAAAGGTGGGTGGGCCCAGCCGGGTAGCAGAAAGGTAGGTGGGCCCAGCCAGGTAGCAGAAAAGGTGGGTGGGCCCAGCCGGGTAGCAGAAAGGTAGGTGGGCCCAGCCAGGTAGCAGAAAAGGTGGGTGGGCCCAGCCGGGTAGCAGAAAAGGTGGGTGGGCCCAGCCGGGTAGCAGAAAAGGTGGGTGGGCCCAGCCGGGTAGCAGAAAAGGTGGGTGGACCCAGCCGGGTAGCAGAAAAGGTGGGTGGGCCCAGCCGAGTAGCAGAAAAGGTGGGTGGGCCCAGCCGGGTAACAGAAAAGGTGGGTGGGCCCAGCCGGGTAACAGAAAAGGTGGGTGGGCCCAGCCGAGTAGCAGAAAAGGTGGGTGGGCCCAGCCGGGTAACAGAAAAGGTGGGTGGGCCCAGCCGAGTAGCAGAAAAGGTGGGTGGGCCCAGCCGGGTAACAGAAAAGGTGGGTGGGCCCAGCCGGGTAACAGAAAAGGTGGGTGGGCCCAGCCGGGCTTTATGGTATACGTTACTTGCTGTGATCTCTGTACTATTACATCTTCAATGGTCATCATTCCTTTTTGCTGTTATTCTCATAATTAATTTATGAGAGTCACATGGATTATATTGTGTATCCATTAATATCTACTATATTCTTTTGACCGCAGGTTTGTGGGTCATCTTGGGTATCGGCCATCAGTGCTATTTGTTATCTATTCTTGTACTCTGCCTGTCTTTATCATAAGGAGCAGATGCACAGTGGGTGGACTCTCACTCATTGAGGGTTCTCACTGGGTTTTTACTTGTGTTTTAATGTTTTTTGGGTTATTTTGTAATTATGCATATTTAATAAAAATGTATATATTTGTATGTATTAATTCTCTGGGTGATCACTGCTGCATGGTATACCCTCTTATTTTTATTTATTCATTATTGTATTTTCTGGTATACCGCATGTAGATCCCCTTCATTGGATGGTGCCCTCCATTTATATATCTGCTCCATGCTCTGGACACTGCGCTGACAGACACAGCTGCCCTTCTTGCCAGAGCTCGCATTGATGTGCCATCCTGGATGAGCTGCACAACCTGAGCAACTTCTGTGGGTTGTAGACACCACCTCATGCTCCTGTACCTCTAAGGGTAAGAGCAATGACAAAATGCAAAAAAGTGACCAAAACAACAGCCAAAAAGGATGAGAACAGAGAAATGGTCTGTGGTCACCACCTGCAGGACCGCTCCATTATAGGGGGTATCTTGCTAATTGCCGATCATTTCTACAAGTTGTCTGTTCCATTTCCACAACAGCAGGAGAAATGGATTCACAATCAGTGTCGCCTCATAACTGAACGGGTAGATTTCACAGAAGTGAGATTCATTTGGAGTTACATTGTGTTGTTTCAGTGTTCCCTTTATTTTTTAAGCAGTGTATATAACCCGAAGGACCCCGATCCGATATACATATACATACATATACATGACACAGAGGTCCCCGTTGAGATATATATATATATATATATATATATATATATATATATATATATATATATATATTAGTACAGACCAAAAGTTTGGACACACCTTCTCATTTAAAGATTTTTCTGTATTTTCATGACTAAGAAAATTGTACATTCACACTGAAGGCATCAAAACTATGAATTACCACATGTGGAATTATATACTTAGCAAAAAAGTGTGAAACAACTGAAAATATGTCTTATATTCTAGGGTCTTCACAGTAGCCACCTTTTGCTTTGATGACTGCTTTGCACACTCTTGGCATTCTCTTGATGAGCTTCAGGAGGTAGTCACCGGAAATGGTCTTCCAACAATCTTGAAGGAGTTCCCAGAGATGCTTAGCACTTGTTGGCCCTTTTGCCTTCACTCTACGGTCCAGCTCACCCCAAACCATCTCGGTTGGGGTCAGGTCTGGTGACTGTGGAGGCCAGGTCATCTGGCGTAGCCCCCCATCACTCTCCCTCTTGGTCAAATAGCCCTTACACAGCCTGGAGGTGTTTGGGGTCATTGTCCTGTTGAAAAATAAATGATGGTCCAACTAAACGCAAACCGGATGGAATAGCATGCCGCTGCAAGATGCTGTGGTAGCCATGCTGGTTCAGTATGCCTTCAATTTTGAATAAATCCCCAACAGTGTCACCAGCAAAGCACCCCCACACCATCACACCTCCTCCTCCATGCTTCACGGTGGGAACCAGGCATGTAGAGTCCATCCGTTCACCTTTTCTGCGTCACACAAAGACACGGTGGTTGGAACCAAAGATCTCAAATTTGGACTCATCAGACCAAAGCACAGATTTACACTGGTCTAATGTCCATTCCTTGTGTTCTTTAGCCCAAACAAGTCTCTTCTGCTTGTTGCCTGTCCTTAGTGGTTTCCTAGCAGCTATTTTACCATGAAGGCTGCTGCACAAAGTCTCCTCTTAACAGTTGTTGTAGAGATGTGTCTGCTGCTAGACCTCTGTGTGGCATTGACCTTGTCTCTAATCTGAGCTGCTGTTAACCTGCGATTTCTGAGGCTGGTGACTCGGATAAACTTATCTTCAGAAGCAGAGGTGACTCTTGGTCTTCCTTTCCTGGGGCGGTCCTCATGTGAGTCAGTTTCTTTGTAGCGCTTGATGGTTTTTGCAACTGCACTCGGGGACACTTTCAAAGTTAGCCCAATTTTTCGGACTGACTGACCTTCATTTCTTAAAGTAATGATGGCCACTCGTTTTTCTTTACTTAGCTGCTTTTTTCTTGCCATAATACAAATTCTAACAGTCTATTCAGTAGGACTATCAGCTGTGTATCCACCAGACTTCTGCACAACACAACTGATGGTCCCAACCCCATTTATAAGGCAAGAAATCCCACTTATTAAACCTGACAGGGCACACCTGTGAAGTGAAGACCATTTCCGGAGACTACCTCTTGAAGCTCATCAAGAGAATGCCAAGAGTGTGCAAAGCAGTCATCAAAGCAAAAGGGGGCTACTGTGAAGACCCTAGAATATAAGACATATTTTCAGTTGTTTCACACTTTTTTGGTAAGTATATAATTCCACATGTGGTAATTCATAGTTTTGATGCCTTCAGTGTGAATGTACAATTTTCATAGTCATGAAAATACAGAAAAATCTTTAAATGAGAAGGTGTGTCCAAACTTTTGGTCTGTACTGTATGTGGGACCTCCATGTCATACAGTTAAAACCAGAAGTTTCCATCCACTATATATAAAGACACATATGATGTTTTTCTCAATATCTGACATGGAATCAGAATAAACCTTTCCCGTTTTAGGACAATTAGGATTTTACCATAATGTTTAATATTTGCCCAATGCCGGAATAATGAGAGAGAGAGAGAAGGTTTAAGGCATTTTTATTACTTACTGCAGAGTCAGAAGTTTCCATACAGTAAGATTACTCTGCCTTTAAACAATTCTGGATGGCCCATATGATTATGTCAGGTATTTGGAAGCTTCTGATACGATTTTTGGCAACATCTGAGTTAATTAGAGACACGCCTGTGGATGTATTTTAATGCACACCTGAAACACACTGCTTCTTTGTGTAGCATCATGGGAAAGTCTAAAGAAATCAGCCAAGATATCAGGAAGAGAATTGTGGACTTGCACAAGTCTGGCTCATCCTTGGGTACAATTTCAAGATCCCTGAAGGTGCCTCGTTCATCTGTACAAACAAGATGGGAATGTCCAGCCATCATACCGCTCAGGAAGGAGACGGGTTCTGTGTCCCAGAGATGAACGTGCTTTGGACCAACATGTGCTTATCAACCCAAGGACAAAAGCAAAAGACCTTGTGAAGATGATGGCGGAAGCTGGTAAGATTGTGTCAATATCCACAGTGAAACGAGTACTGTATCAACATGGACTGAAAGGCCACTCTGCCAGGAGGAAGCCATTACTCCAAAAGAAACATAAGAAGCCAGATTAATGTTTGTAAATGCACACAGGAACAAAGACCTTAATTTTTGGAGACATGTCCTGTGGTCTGATGAAACTAAAATTGAGCTTTTTTGGCATAATGACCATTGTTAAGTTTGGAGGAAAAAGGGAGAAGTTTGGAAGCCTAAGAACACCATCCCAACTGTGAAGCATGGGGGTGGCAGCATCATGTTGTGGGGTTGCTTTGCAGCAGGAGGGACTGGTGCACGTCACAAAATACATGGCATCATGAGAAAAGAAGATTTTCTGGCAATACTAAAGCAACATCTCAAGACATCAGCCAGGAAGATAAAGCTTGGGTGGAAATGGGTCTTCCAAATGGACAATGACCCGAAGCATACGGCCAAAATGGTAACAAAGAGGCTTAAAGTAGAAATACCATCTCCAAGATCCTATCCCAATATATAGTAGGTGTAATAATAATAATAATAATATTAGTAAATACCTCCAATTAGAAATGTAGTATAGTTTTTCTGATTCGTTATGTTTCTTTCCTCATGTGCAGACATTGCAGGACCTTGGGTATCCATGGTTACGACCACTGACATAGTAACAGCTAGTTGCTAGTGGTCGTAACCATGGATACCTAAGATCCTGCAATGTCTGCACATGAGGAAAGAGACATAACGAATCAGAAAAACTATACTACATTTCTAATTGGAGGTATTTGCTAATATTATTATTATTATTAAACCTACTACATATTGGGATAGGATCTTGGAGATGGGATTATTCCTTTAAGGATAACAAAGTCCATGTTTTGGAGCGGCCATCACAAAGCCCTGATCTCAATCCTATTGAAAATGTATGGGCAAAGCTGAAAAGGCTGCGAGTGCCGAGCAAGACGACCTCCAAACCGGGATCAGGTACTCCAGAGCAAGGCAACCTCCAAATCGGGATCAGGTACACCAGAGCAAGGCGACCTCCAAACCGGGATCAGGTACTCCAGAGCAAGACGACCTCCAAACCGGGATCAGGTACTCCAGAGCAAGGCGACCTCCAAACCTGGATCAGGTACACCAGAGCAAGGCGACCTCCAAACCTGGATCAGGTACACCAGAGCAAGGCGACCTCCAAACCTGGATCAGGTACACCAGAGCAAGGCGACCTCCAAACCTGGATCAGGTACACCAGAGCAAGGCGACCTCCAAACCTGGATCAGGTACTCCAGAGCAAGTCGACCTCCAAACCGGGATCAGGTACACCAGAGCAAGGCGACCTCCAAACCTGGATCAGGTACACCAGAGCAAGGCGACCTCCAAACCTGGATCAGGTACACCAGAGCAAGGCGACCTCCAAACCTGGATCAGGTACACCAGAGCAAGGCGACCTCCAAACCTGGATCAGGTACACCAGAGCAAGGCAAGGCGACCTCCAAACCTGGATCAGGTACACCAGAGCAAGGCAAGGCGACCTCCAAACCTGGATCAGGTACACCAGAGCAAGGCGACCTCCAAACCTGGATCAGGTACACCAGAGCAAGGCGACCTCCAAACCGGGATCAGGTACTCCAGAGCAAGTCGACCTCCAAACCGGGATCAGGTACACCAGAGCAAGGCGACCTCCAAACCTGGATCAGGTACACCAGAGCAAGGCGACCTCCAAACCTGGATCAGGTACACCAGAGCAAGGCAACCTCCAAATCGGGATCAGGTACTCCAGAGCAAGGCAACCTCCAAATCGGGATCAGGTACACCAGAGCAAGGCGACCTCCAAACCGGGATCAGGTACTCCAGAGCAAGACGACCTCCAAACCGGGATCAGGTACTCCAGAGCAAGGCGACCTCCAAACCTGGATCAGGTACACCAGAGCAAGGCGACCTCCAAACCTGGATCAGGTACACCAGAGCAAGGCGACCTCCAAACCTGGATCAGGTACACCAGAGCAAGGCGACCTCCAAACCTGGATCAGGTACACAAGAGCAAGGTGACCTCCAAACCTGGATCAGGTACTCCAGAGCAAGTCGACCTCCAAACAGGGATCAGGTACACCAGAGCAAGGCGACCTCCAAACCTGGATCAGGTACACCAGAGCAAGGCGACCTCCAAACCTGGATCAGGTACACCAGAGCAAGGCGACCTCCAAACCTGGATCAGGTACACCAGAGCAAGGCGACCTCCAAACCTGGATCAGGTACACCAGAGCAAGGCAAGGCGACCTCCAAACCTGGGTCAGGTACACCAGAGCAAGGCGACCTCCAAACCTGGATCAGGTACACCAGAGCAAGGCGACCTCCAAACCTGGATCAGGTACACCAGAGCAAGGCGACCTCCAAACCGGGATCAGGTACTCCAGAGCAAGTCGACCTCCAAACCGGGATCAGGTACACCAGAGCAAGGCGACCTCCAAACCTGGATCAGGTACACCAGAGCAAGGCGACCTCCAAACCTGGATCAGGTACTCCAGAGCAAGGCGACCTCCAAACCTGGATCAGGTACACCAGAGCAAGGCGACCTCCAAACCTGGATCAGGTACACCAGAGCAAGGCGACCTCCAAACCTGGATCAGGTACACCAGAGCAAGGCGACCTCCAAACCTGGATCAGGTACACCAGAGCAAGGCAAGGCGACCTCCAAACCTGGGTCAGGTACACCAGAGCAAGGCGACCTCCAAACCTGGATCAGGTACACCAGAGCAAGGCGACCTCCAAACCTGGATCAGGTACACCAGAGCAAGGCGACCTCCAAACCGGGATCAGGTACTCCAGAGCAAGTCGACCTCCAAACCGGGATCAGGTACACCAGAGCAAGGCGACCTCCAAACCTGGATCAGGTACACCAGAGCAAGGCGACCTCCAAACCTGGATCAGGTACACCAGAGCAAGGCGACCTCCAAACCTGGATCAGGTACACCAGAGCAAGGCGACCTCCAAACCTGGATCAGGTACACCAGAGCAAGGCGACCTCCAAACCTGGATCAGGTACTCCAGAGCAAGTCGACCTCCAAACCGGGATCAGGTACACCAGAGCAAGGCGACCTCCAAACCTGGATCAGGTACACCAGAGCAAGGCGACCTCCAAACCTGGATCAGGTACACCAGAGCAAGGCGACCTCCAAACCTGGATCAGGTACACCAGAGCAAGGCGACCTCCAAACCTGGATCAGGTACAGCAGAGCAAGGCGACCTCCAAACCGGGATCAGGTACACCAGAGCAAGGCGACCTCCAAACCTAGATCAGGTACACCAGAGCAAGGCGACCTCCAAACCTGGATCAGGTACACCAGAGCAAGGCGACCTCCAAACCTGGATCAGGTACTCCAGAGCAAGGCGACCTCCAAACCGGGATCAGGTACAGCAGAGCAAGACGACCTCCAAACCTGGATCAGGTACACCAGAGCAAGGCGACCTCCAAACCGGGATCAGGTACAGCAGAGCAAGACGACCTCCAAACCTGGATCAGGTACACCAGAGCAAGGCGACCTCCAAACCTGGATCAGGTACAGCAGAGCAAGACGACCTCCAAACCTGGATCAGGTACAGCAGAGCAAGACGACCTCCAAACCTGGATCAGGTACACCAGAGCAAGGCGACCTCCAAACCTGGATCAGGTACAGCAGAGCAAGACGACCTCCAAACCTGGATCAGGTACAGCAGAGCAAGACGACCTCCAAACCTGGATCAGGTACACCAGAGCAAGGCGACCTCCAAACCTGGATCAGGTACACCAGAGCAAGGCGACCTCCAAACCTGGATCAGGTACACCAGAGCAAGGCGACCTCCAAACCTGGATCAGGTACAGCAGTTCTGTCAGGAGGAATCGGCCCAAATTCCACCAACTATTGTGAGAAGCTGTGGAAGGAGATCCCAAACGTCTGACCCAAGTCATTCAGTGTAAGGGCAATGGCACCAAATACTAATGAGATGGAAACTTCTGACTCTGCAGTAAGTAATAAAAATGTCTTAAACCTTCTCTCTCTCATTATTCTGGTATTTGGCAAATATTAAACATTATGGTAAAATCCTAATTGTCCTAAAACGGGAAAGGTTTATTCTGATTCCAAGTCAGATATTGAGAAAAACATCATATGTGTCTTTATATATAGTGGATGGAAACTTCTGGTGTCAACTAATACATACAGTACAGACCAAAAGTTTGGACACACCTTCTCATTTAAAGATTTTTCTGTATTTTCCTGACTATGAAAATTGTACATTCACACTGAAGGCATCAAAACTATGAATTACCACATGTGGAATTATATACTTAACAAAAAAGTGTGAAACAACTGAAAATATGTCTTATATTCTAGGGTCTTCACAGTAGCCACCTTTTGCTTTGATGACTGCTTTGCACTCTCTTGGCATTCTCTTGATGAGCTTCAAGAGGTAGTCACCGGAAATGGTCTTCCAACAATCTTGAAGGAGTTCCCAGAGATGCTTAGCACTTGTTGGCCCTCTTGCCTTCACTCTGCGGTCCAGCTCACCCCAAACCATCTCGATTGGGTTCAGGTCTGGTGACTGTGGAGGCCAGGTCATCTGGCGTAGCCCCCCATAACTCTCCCTCTTGGTCAAATAGCCCTTACACAGCCTGGAGGTGTTTGGGGTCATTGTCCTGTTGAAAAATAAATGATGGTCCAACTAAACGCAAACCGGATGGAATAGCATGCCGCTGCAAGATGCTGGTTCAGTATGCCTTCAATTTTGAATAAATCCCCAACAGTGTCACCAGCAAAGCCCCCCCACACCATCACACCTCCTCCTCCATGCTTCACGGTGGGAACCAGGCATGTAGAGTCCATCCGTTCACCTTTTCTGCGTCGCACAAAGACATGGTGGTTGGAACCAAAGATCTCAAATTTGGACTCATCAGACCAAAGCACAGATTGCCACTGGTCTAATGTCCATTCCTTGTGTTCTTTAGCCCAAACAAGTCTCTTCTGCTTGTTGCCTGTCCTTAGCAGTGGTTTCCTAGCAGCTATTTTACCATGAAGGCCTGCTGCACAAAGTCTCCTCTTAACAGTTGTTGTAGAGATGTGTCTGCTGCTAGAACTCTGTGTGGCATTGACCTGGTCTCTAATCTGAGCTGCTGTTAACCTGCGATTTCTGAGGCTGGTGACTCGGATAAACTTATCCTCAGAAGCAGAGGTGACTCTTGGTCTTCCTTTCCTGGGGCGGTCCTCATGTGAGCCAGTTTCTTTGTAGCGCTTGATGGTTTTTGCAACTGCACTTGGGGACACTTTCAAAGTTTGCCCAATTTTTCGGACTGACTAACCTTCATTTCTTAAAGTAATGATGGCCACTCGTTTTTCTTTACTTAGCTGCTTTTTTCTTGCCATAATACAAATTCTAACAGTCTATTCAGTAGGACTATCAGCTGTGTATCCACCTGACTTCTGCACAACACAACTGATGGTCCCAACCCCATTTATAAGGCAAGAAATCCCACTTATTAAACCTGACAGGGCACACCTGTGAAGTGAAGACCATTTCCGGTGACGACCTCTTGAAGCTCATCAAGCGAATGCCAAGAGGGTGCAAAGCAGTCATCAAAGCAAAAGGTGGCTACTGTGAAGACCCTAGAATATAAGACATATTTTCCGTTGTTTCACACTTTTTTGTTAAGTATATAATTCCACATGTGGTAATTCATAGTTTTGATGCCTTCAGTGTGAATGTACAATTCTCATAGTCAAGAAAATACAGAAAAATCTTTAAATGAGAAGGTGTGTCCAAACTTTTGATCTGTACTGTGTATATACATATATATATAAAAAATATATATATATATATGTGACATGGAGGTCCCCGATATATGACGCAGCGGCCCCTGATATATGACATGTGGATGCTTATTACCGTCCTGCTGCCTCCGGGCGGCGTCTCGCGCCTTCATTGTGGCGTAATCCTGCCACAGATTGAGCAGATATATGTGCTGGCGATTGTTCAGAGCCTTCAGGATAATGTGGAGAGCGGAGGACATGCTGCGAGCAAACAAGGTATCGAGGCCATCAAACACAACGCCGTGGAAACAGTCATTTAGCTGCGAGGAAAAAGAAGCATTAAATATAGGAGGTGACACTGGAGCAGTATACAGCGCCGGGTAACCCAATGACCATCAGTCAGAGGTCAGCATACAGGCGGCGTCCCTGCGGTCCATTTGACGTCAGCAGCAGACATGGCGCACATACCTGGAGCCGCTCACAGAGGATTTCCAGCAGCAGCTCCTCCGGGAGCACGCAGCTCAGCAGTCCCAGTTCGCCGCCCACACTTGCGCTCACGCTCAGGCGCCGCGCTGCAGGACCGGGGAGAGGCGAGCTCCCTGACTGCAGGAAGAAAGACCAGACTTACACAGCCTCTTTCACATTACATTTCTGGCTTTTTTGCGATCCCTGTCCATTATTTTTCGGTGACGTTCATCCTTTCTCCATGTCACAGGAGTGTGCCTGGTGTAGAAGATGAACACCACCAGAAAAGATGTCAAAATGGGGTCTGGAGATTTAGATTTTGGATCCCTTTGCAGCACTCGATGTCTCCTTCTGAATGACAGTTTCTGGACTTGAGATGAAGGCCCCAGATGGAGAAAGCAGAATAGGCAGGAATACAGAGTGACCCCTTCGGTAGGACCGGAGACTGAACCCTCCGTACGACCGGAGACTGAACCCGCCGTACGACCGGAGACTGAACCCGCCGTACGACCGGAGACTGAACCCGCCGTACGACCGGAGACTGAACCCGCCGTACGACCGGAGACTGAACCCGCCGTACGACCGGAGACTGAACCCGCCGTACGACCGGAGACTGAACCCGCCGTACGACCGGAGACTGAACCCGCTGTAGGAACGGAGATTGAACCCGCCGTAAGAAAGGAGACTGAACCCGCCGTAAGAAAGGAGACTGAACCCGCCGTACGACCGGAGACTGAACCCTCCATACGACCGGAGACTGAACCCTGCGGGATCTTCATCAGGATGGGCAGCGGGCATTGCCCCCTTACCTGTGAAGCTGCCTGATCTGACAGATACTGCCTGGCTCCTGGGAATTGGTGAGACTCCGGTTTGCCCTTTGCAGCCAGCAGACTTCCTCGATTCCCCCGGGAGATTACGGACTGAGGGGCGGCTCTGGGCTCCACAGCCGGTCCCCCCTCTGCTGTGTGCTTGGCCAGCGCTTCCACGCTTAATGCAGTCTGACCGCTGGGGGTATCGACCATGGAGGCTGCAGGACACAAGTTACCATGTCACCTCTTCCCTGGACACTACCCAGAAGGATTCACACAGCAGACGACATCAGCCTAGATACCCAACCTCCATCACCGCAGTCCTGCAGGTGCCGGTGTGACGTACCTGCCTCCTCAGACTCCCGCAGCGCCTGGTTGAGCGCAGCCTTGGCACACAGTTGTCTTGCTTTCAGGCCAGTAGGACTGTTCCCATCAGAGATGGCTTCCAGGACCACCGCGTTAATGGAAAGACAGGCTACATTGTAATGCTGGGCCAGGACCACTGCCGCGGAGCTCTTGCCTAAATAGACAAAGGGTTGGAAGGCTGGTGTTCGCAGATGGGAGTGGCGAGATTTATAATATCTGCTCACTACTACCCTCAGCAGATGCAGCACTTTCTCATCTCACCTGTAAGGGGGGCTCCATGTACAATTATAGCGATGCCACGCCGATTTCTTGCTGCTTGGCCTTCAATGCTGGTGTCAATGCCCATGTACCGGGCAATGGCTGAGGACACCGGGTTGCTTTCCAGGTCGCCCATGCCTTTGCTGTTTCCATCATTTCTGCCGACTTCTTCACCTCCACAAAGATACAATCTGATCGTGGTGATGCCCCCGACACTTATGAACCCCCTGTCCTCGAGCCCATTACCACAGAGATCTCTCCAGACCTTTCACCTCACCTGACCCCGCTCCCTTGTCCTCCTCAGCTTCTCTGATAGACGAGCCGCCCTCTCCACAGCTGGTGGTAGACGGGAAGCGCTGCGCCGAAGGAAGCTCCGCTCTCTCATCCCGATCAGACACCAGCTCCGTCTCCGCCTCGTACACAGCACCTAATCAACAAGAGGCCGGATAAGAGGAGCAACGATCTGCAGCCTGAACTACATCTCAGCTCTCCACTGCCCTCCGGAGGATACACTGTATACTGGATGCACACACCGCTCACCGTCCTCTGCGCCCTCCGGAGACATGGTGTACGGCCTCATGGATCAGTATACAGCGGAGGATATACTGCCCTGTATACTGGGTACATACACCGCTCACCGTCCTCTGTGCCCTCCGGAGACATGGTGTACGGCCTCATGGATCAGTATACAGTGGAGGATATACTGCCCTGTATACTGGGTACATACACCGCTCACGGTCCTCAGTGCCCTCCGGAGACATGGTGTACGGCCTCATGGATCAGTATACAGCGGAGGATATACTGCCCTGTATACTGGGTACATACACCGCTCACTCTCCTCTGTGCCCTCCGGAAACATGGTGTACGGCCTCATGGATCAGTATACAGTGGAGGATATACTGCCCTGTATACTGGGTACATACACCGCTCACTCTCCTCAGTGCCCTCCGGAGACATGGTGTACGGCCTCATGGATCAGTATACAGAGGAGGATATATTGCCCTGTATACTGGGTACACACACCGCTCACCGTCCTCTGTGCCCTCCGGAGACATGGTGTATGGCCTCATGGATCAGTATACAGCGGAGGATATACTGCCCTGTATACTGGGTACATACACCGCTCACCGTCCTCTGTGCCCTCCGGAGACATGGTGTATGGCCTCATGGATCAGTATACAGAGGAGGATATACTGCCCTGTATACTGGGTACATACACCGCTCACCGTCCTCTGTGCCCTCCGGAGACATGGTGTATGGCCTCATGGATCAGTATACAGCGGAGGATATACTGCCCTGTATACTGGGTACATACACCGCTCACTCTCCTCAGTGCCCTCCGGAGACATGGTGTACGGCCTCATGGATCAGTATACAGTGGAGGATATACTGCCCTGTATACTGGGTACATACACCGCTCACCGTCCTCTGTGCCCTCCGGAGACATGGTGTATGGCCTCATGGATCAGTATACAGCGGAGGATATACTGCCCTGTATACTGGGTACATACACCGCTCACCGTCCTCTGTGCCCTCCGGAGACATGGTGTACGGCCTCATGGATCAGTATACAGTGGAGGATATAATGCCCTGTATACTGGGTACATACACCGCTCACCGTCCTCTGTGCCCTCCGGAGACATGGTGTATGGCCTCATGGATCAGTATACAGCGGAGGATATACTGCCCTGTATACTGGGTACATACACCGCTCACCGCCCTCTGTGCCCTCCGGAGACATGGTGTACGGCCTCATGGATCAGTATACAGCAGAGGATATAATGCCCTGTATACTGGGTACATACACCGCTCACCGTCCTCTGTGCCCTCCGGAGACATGATGTACGGCCTCATGGATCAGTATACAGCAGAGGATATAATGCCCTGTATACTGGGTACATACACCGCTCACCGTCCTCTGTGCCCTCCGGAGACATGATGTACGGCCTCATGGATCAGTATACAGCAGAGGATATAATGCCCTGTATACTGGGTACATACACCGCTCACGGTCCTCTGTGCCCTCCGGAGACATGGTGTATGGCCTCATGGATCAGTATACAGCGGAGGATATAATGCCTTGTATACTGGGTACATACACAGCTCACCGTCCTCTGCGCCCTCCGGAGACATGGTGTATGGCCTCATGGATCAGTATACAGCAGAGGATATAATGCCCTGTATACTGGGTACATACACGGCTTACCGTCCTCTGTGCCCTCCGGAGACATGGTGTACGGCCTCATGGATCAGTATACAGCGGAGGATATACTGCCCTGTATACTGGGTACATACACCGCTCACCGTCCTCTGCGCCCTCCGGAGACATGGTGTACGGCCTCATGGATCAGTATACAGCAGAGGATATACTGCCCTGTATACTGGGTACATACACCGCTCACCGTCCTCTGTGCCCTTCGGAGACATGGTGTATGGCCTCATGGATCAGTATACAGCAGAGGATATAATGCCCTGTATACTGGGTACATACACAGCTCACCGTCCTCTGCGCCCTCCGGAGACATGGTGTATGGCCTCATGGATCAGTATACAGCGGAGGATGTACTGCCCTGTATACTGGGTACATACACCGCTCACCGTTCTCTGCGCCCTCCGGAGACATGGTGTACGGCCTCATGGATCAGTATACAGCAGAGGATATACTGCCCTGTATACTGGGTACATACACCGCTCACCGTCCTCTGTGCCCTTCGGAGACATGGTGTATGGCCTCATGGATCAGTATACAGCAGAGGATATAATGCCCTGTATACTGGGTACATACACAGCTCACCGTCCTCTGCGCCCTCCGGAGACATGGTGTATGGCCTCATGGATCAGTATACAGCAGAGGATATACTGCCCTGTATACTGGGTACATACACCACTCACGGTCCTCTTGTGTCCTCCGGAGACCTGGTGTATGGCCTCATGGATCAGTATACAGCAGAGGATATATTGCACTGTATACTGGGTACATACACCGCTCACCGTCCTCTGTGCCCTCCGGAGACATGGTGTACGGCCTCATGGATCAGTATACAGCGGAGGATATATTGCCCTGTATACTGGGTACATACACCACTCACCGTCCTCTGTGCCCTCCGGAGACATGGTGTACGGCCTCATGGATCAGTATACAGTGGAGGATATAATTCCCTGTATACTGGGTACATACACCGCTCACCGTCCTCAGTGCCCTCCGGAGACATGGTGTACGGCCTCATGGATCAGTATACAGCGGAGGATATATTGCCCTGTATACTGGGTACATACACCACTCACCGTCCTCTGTGCCCTCCGGAGACATGGTGTACGGCCTCATGGATCAGTATACAGTGGAGGATATAATTCCCTGTATACTGGGTACATACACCGCTCACCGTCCTCAGTGCCCTCCGGAGACATGGTGTACGGCCTCATGGATCAGTATACAGCGGAGGATATACTGCCCTGTATACTGGGTACATACACCGCTCACCGTCCTCTGTGCCCTCCGGAGACATGGTGTACGGCCTCATGGATCAGTATACAGTGGAGGATATAATTCCCTGTATACTGGGTACATACACCGCTCACCGTCCTCTGTGCCCTCCGGAAACATGGTGTATGGCCTCATGGATCAGTATACAGCAGAGGATATACTGCCCTGTATACTGGGTACATACACCGCTCACTCTCCTCAGTGCCCTCCGGAGACATGGTGTACGGCCTCATGGATCAGTATACAGTGGAGGATATACTGCCCTGTATACTGGGTACATACACCGCTCACCGTCCTCTGTGCCCTCCGGAGACATGGTGTATGGCCTCATGGATCAGTATACAGTGGAGGATATACTGCCCTGTATACTGGGTACATACACCGCTCACCGTCCTCTGTGCCCTCCGGAGAGATGGTGTACGGCCTCATGGATCAGTATACAGCGGAGGATATATTGCCCTGTATACTGGGTACATACACCGCTCACCGTCCTCTGTGCCCTCCGGAGACATGGTGTATGGCCTCATGGATCAGTATACAGCAGAGGATATATTGCCCTGTATACTGGGTACATACACCGCTCACCGTCCTCCGTGCCCTCCGGAGACATGGTGTACGGCCTCATGGATCAGTATACAGCGGAGGATATAATGCCCTGTATACTGGGTACATACACCGCTTACCGTCCTCTGTGCCCTCCGGAGACATGGTGTACGGCCTCATGGATCAGTATACAGTGGAGGATATACTGCCCTGTATACTGGGTACATACACCGCTCACCGTCCTCTGTGCCCTCCGGAGACATGGTGTACAGCCTCATGGATCAGTATACAGCAGAGGATATACTGCCCTGTATACTGGGTACATACACCGCTCACCGTCCTCTGTGCCCTCCGGAGACATGGTGTACGGCCTCATGGATCAGTATACAGCAGAGGATATACTGCCCTGTATACTGGGTACATACACCGCTCACCGTCCTCTGTGCCCTCCGGAGACATGGTGTACGGCCTCATGGATCAGTATACAGCAGAGGATATACTGCCCTGTATACTGGGTACATAAACCGCTCACCGTCCTCAGTGCCCTCCGGAGACATGGTGTATGGCCTCATGGATCAGTATACAGCGGAGGATATACTGCCCTGTATACTGGGTACATACACAGATCACCGTCCTCAGTGCCCTCCGGAGACATGGTGTACGGCCTCATGGATCAGTATACAGCGGAGGATATACTCCCCTGCATACTGGGTACATACACGGCTCACCGTCCTCAGTGCCCTCCGGAGACATGGTGTACGGCCTCATGGATCAGTATACAGCAGAGGATATACTGCCCTGTATACTGGGTACATACACCGCTCACCGTCCTCGGTGCCCCCCGGAGACATGGTGTACGGCCTCATGGATCAGTATACAGCGGAGGATGTACTGCCCTGTATACTGGGTGCATACACCGCTCACTCTCCTCAGTACCCTCCGGAGACATGGTGTACGGCCTCATGGATCAGTATACAGCGGAGGATGTACTGCCCTGTATACTGGGTACATACACCGCTCACCGTCCTCTGTGCCCTCCGGAGACACGGTGTACGGCCTCATGGATCAGTATACAGCAGAGGATGTACTGCCCTGTATACTGGGTGCATACACCGCTCACTCTCCTCAGTGCCCTCCGGAGACATGGTGTACGGCCTCATGGATCAGTATACAGCAGAGGATATAATGCCCTGTAAACTGGGTACATACACCGCTCACCGTCCTCGGTGCCCTCCGGAGAGATGGTGTACGGCCTCATGGATCAGTATACAGCGGAGGATATACTGCCCTGTATACTGGGTACATACACCGCTCACCGTCCTCGGTGCCCCCCGGAGACATGGTGTATGGCCTCATGGATCAGTATACAGCGGAGGATATATTACCCTGTATACTGGGTACATACACAGCTCACTGTTCTCTGTGCCCTCCGGAGACATGGTGTATGGCCTCATAGGATCAGTATACAGCAGAGGATATACTGCCCTGTATACTGGGTACATACACCGCTCACCGTCCTCTGTGCCCTCCGGAGACATGGTGTACGGCCTCATGGATCAGTATACAGCGGAGGATATACTGCCCTGTATACTGGGTACATACACCGCTCACTGTTCTCTGTGCCCTCCGGAGACATGGTGTATGGCCTCATAGGATCAGTATACAGCAGAGGATATACTGCCCTGTATACTGGGTACATACACGGCTTACCGTCCTCTGTGCCCTCCGGAGACATGGTGTACGGCCTCATGGATCAGTATACAGCGGAGGATATAATGCCCTGTATACTGGGTACATACACCGCTCACTGTTCTCTGTGCCCTCCGGAGACATGGTGCATGGCCTCATAGGATCAGTATACAGCAGAGGATATACTGCCCTGTATACTGGGTACATACACCGCTCACCGTCCTCTGTGCCCTCCGGAGACATGGTGTACAGCCTCATGGATCAGTATACAGCGGAGGATATACTGCCCTGTATACTGGGTACACACACCGCTCACCGTCCTCTGTGCCCTCCGGAGACATGGTGTACGGCCTCATGGATCAGTATACAGCGGAGGATATACTGCCCTGTATACTGGGTACATACACGGCTTACCGTCCTCTGTGCCCTCCGGAGACATGGTGTACGGCCTCATGGATCAGTATACAGCGGAGGATATACTGCCCTGTATACTGGGTACATACACAGATCACCGTCCTCAGTGCCCTCCGGAGACATGGTGTATGGCCTCATGGATCAGTATACAGCAGAGGATATAACGCCCTGTATACTGGGTACATACACCGCTCACTGTTCTCTGTGCCCTCCGGAGACATGGTGTATGGCCTCATAGGATCAGTATACAGCGGAGGATATACTGCCCTGTATACTGGGTACATACACCGCTCACTGTTCTCTGTGCCCTCCGGAGACATGGTGTACGGCCTCATAGGATCAGTATACAGCAGAGGATATAATGCCCTGTATACTGGGTACATACACCGCTCACCGTCCTCGGTGCCCTCCAGAGACATGGTGTACAGCCTCATGGATCAGTATACAGCGGAGGATATACTGCCCTGTATACTGGGTACATACACAGATCACCGTCCTCAGTGCCCTCCGGAGACATGGTGTACGGCCTCATGGATCAGTATACAGCAGAGGATATACTGCCCTGTATACTGGGTACATACACCGCTCACCGTCCTCGGTGCCCCCCGGAGACATGGTGTACGGCCTCATGGATCAGTATACAGCGGAGGATGTACTGCCCTGTATACTGGGTGCATACACCGCTCACTCTCCTCAGTACCCTCCGGAGACATGGTGTACGGCCTCATGGATCAGTATACAGCGGAGGATGTACTGCCCTGTATACTGGGTACATACACCGCTCACCGTCCTCTGTGCCCTCCGGAGACACGGTGTACGGCCTCATGGATCAGTATACAGCGGAGGATGTACTGCCCTGTATACTGGGTGCATACACCGCTCACTCTCCTCAGTGCCCTCCGGAGACATGGTGTACGGCCTCATGGATCAGTATACAGCGGAGGATGTACTGCCCTGTATACTGGGTACATACACCGCTCACCGTCCTCTGTTCCCTCCGGAGACATGGTGTACGGCCTCATGGATCAGTATACAGTGGAGGATATACTGCCCTGTATACTGGGTGCAAACACCGCTCACTCTCCTCAGTGCCCTCCGGAGACATGGTGTACGGCCTCATGGATCAGTATACAGCGGAGGATATACTGCCCTGTATACTGGGTACATACAACGCTCACGGTCCTCTGTGCCCTCCGGAGACATGGTGTACGGCCTCATGGATCAGTATACAGCAGAGGATATAATGCCCTGTAAACTGGGTACATACACCGCTCACCGTCCTCGGTGCCCTCCGGAGAGATGGTGTACGGCCTCATGGATCAGTATACAGCGGAGGATATACTGCCCTGTATACTGGGTACATACACCGCTCACCGTCCTCGGTGCCCCCCGGAGACATGGTGTATGGCCTCATGGATCAGTATACAGCGGAGGATATATTACCCTGTATACTGGGTACATACACAGCTCACTGTTCTCTGTGCCCTCCGGAGACATGGTGTATGGCCTCATAGGATCAGTATACAGCAGAGGATATACTGCCCTGTATACTGGGTACATACACCGCTCACCGTCCTCTGTGCCCTCCGGAGACATGGTGTACGGCCTCATGGATCAGTATACAGCGGAGGATATACTGCCCTGTATACTGGGTACATACACCGCTCACTGTTCTCTGTGCCCTCCGGAGACATGGTGTATGGCCTCATAGGATCAGTATACAGCAGAGGATATACTGCCCTGTATACTGGGTACATACACGGCTTACCGTCCTCTGTGCCCTCCGGAGACATGGTGTACGGCCTCATGGATCAGTATACAGCGGAGGATATAATGCCCTGTATACTGGGTACATACACCGCTCACTGTTCTCTGTGCCCTCCGGAGACATGGTGTATGGCCTCATAGGATCAGTATACAGCAGAGGATATACTGCCCTGTATACTGGGTACATACACCGCTCACCGTCCTCTGTGCCCTCCGGAGACATGGTGTACAGCCTCATGGATCAGTATACAGCGGAGGATATACTGCCCTGTATACTGGGTACACACACCGCTCACCGTCCTCTGTGCCCTCCGGAGACATGGTGTACGGCCTCATGGATCAGTATACAGCAGAGGATATAATGCCCTGTATACTGGGTACATACACCGCTCACCGTCCTCTGTGCCCTCCGGAGACATGGTGTACAGCCTCATGGATCAGTATACAGCAGAGGATATACTGCCCTGTATACTGGGTACATACACCGCTCACCGTCCTCTGTGCCCTCCGGAGACATGGTGTACGGCCTCATGGATCAGTATACAGCAGAGGATATACTGCCCTGTATACTGGGTACATACACCGCTCACCGTCCTCTGTGCCCTCCGGAGACATGGTGTACGGCCTCATGGATCAGTATACAGCAGAGGATATACTGCCCTGTATACTGGGTACATAAACCGCTCACCGTCCTCAGTGCCCTCCGGAGACATGGTGTATGGCCTCATGGATCAGTATACAGCGGAGGATATACTGCCCTGTATACTGGGTACATACACAGATCACCGTCCTCAGTGCCCTCCGGAGACATGGTGTACGGCCTCATGGATCAGTATACAGCGGAGGATATACTCCCCTGCATACTGGGTACATACACGGCTCACCGTCCTCAGTGCCCTCCGGAGACATGGTGTACGGCCTCATGGATCAGTATACAGCAGAGGATATACTGCCCTGTATACTGGGTACATACACCGCTCACCGTCCTCGGTGCCCCCCGGAGACATGGTGTACGGCCTCATGGATCAGTATACAGCGGAGGATGTACTGCCCTGTATACTGGGTGCATACACCGCTCACTCTCCTCAGTACCCTCCGGAGACATGGTGTACGGCCTCATGGATCAGTATACAGCGGAGGATGTACTGCCCTGTATACTGGGTACATACACCGCTCACCGTCCTCTGTGCCCTCCGGAGACACGGTGTACGGCCTCATGGATCAGTATACAGCGGAGGATGTACTGCCCTGTATACTGGGTGCATACACCGCTCACTCTCCTCAGTGCCCTCCGGAGACATGGTGTACGGCCTCATGGATCAGTATACAGCGGAGGATGTACTGCCCTGTATACTGGGTACATACACCGCTCACCGTCCTCTGTGCCCTCCGGAGACATGGTGTACGGCCTCATGGATCAGTATACAGCGGAGGATGTACTGCCCTGTATACTGGGTGCATACACCGCTCACTCTCCTCAGTACCCTCCGGAGACATGGTGTACGGCCTCATGGATCAGTATACAGCGGAGGATGTACTGCCCTGTATACTGGGTACATACACCGCTCACCGTCCTCTGTGCCCTCCGGAGACATGGTGTACGGC
This sequence comes from Phyllobates terribilis, assembly GCF_046119375.1. Lineage (NCBI taxonomy): Eukaryota > Metazoa > Chordata > Amphibia > Anura > Dendrobatidae > Phyllobates > Phyllobates terribilis. Next base: position 30,029,096 of record NW_027362774.1, on the reverse strand, counting down.
CTCATGGATCAGTATACAGTGGAGGATATACTGCCCTGTATACTGGGTGCAAACACCGCTCACTCTCCTCAGTGCCCTCCGGAGACATGGTGTACGGCCTCATGGATCAGTATACAGCGGAGGATATACTGCCCTGTATACTGGGTACATACAACGCTCACGGTCCTCTGTGCCCTCCGGAGACATGGTGTACGGCCTCATGGATCAGTATACAGCAGAGGATATAATGCCCTGTAAACTGGGTACATACACCGCTCACCGTCCTCGGTGCCCTCCGGAGAGATGGTGTACGGCCTCATGGATCAGTATACAGCGGAGGATATACTGCCCTGTATACTGTGTACATACACCGCTCACCGTCCTCGGTGCCCCCCGGAGACATGGTGTATGGCCTCATGGATCAGTATACAGCGGAGGATATATTACCCTGTATACTGGGTACATACACAGCTCACTGTTCTCTGTGCCCTCCGGAGACATGGTGTATGGCCTCATAGGATCAGTATACAGCAGAGGATATACTGCCCTGTATACTGGGTACATACACCGCTCACCGTCCTCTGTGCCCTCCGGAGACATGGTGTACGGCCTCATGGATCAGTATACAGCGGAGGATATACTGCCCTGTATACTGGGTACATACACCACTCACCGTCCTCTGTGCCCTCCGGAGACATGGTGTATGGCCTCATGGATCAGTATACAGCAGAGGATATACTGCCCTGTATACTGGGTACATACACCGCTCACTGTTCTCTGTGCCCTCCGGAGACATGGTGTATGGCCTCATAGGATCAGTATACAGCAGAGGATATACTGCCCTGTATACTGGGTACATACACGGCTTACCGTCCTCTGTGCCCTCCGGAGACATGGTGTACGGCCTCATGGATCAGTATACAGCGGAGGATATAATGCCCTGTATACTGGGTACATACACCGCTCACTGTTCTCTGTGCCCTCCGGAGACATGGTGTATGGCCTCATAGGATCAGTATACAGCAGAGGATATACTGCCCTGTATACTGGGTACATACACCGCTCACCGTCCTCTGTGCCCTCCGGAGACATGGTGTACAGCCTCATGGATCAGTATACAGCGGAGGATATACTGCCCTGTATACTGGGTACACACACCGCTCACCGTCCTCTGTGCCCTCCGGAGACATGGTGTACGGCCTCATGGATCAGTATACAGCGGAGGATATACTGCCCTGTATACTGGGTACATACACGGCTTACCGTCCTCTGTGCCCTCCGGAGACATGGTGTACGGCCTCATGGATCAGTATACAGCGGAGGATATACTGCCCTGTATACTGGGTACATACACAGATCACCGTCCTCAGTGCCCTCCGGAGACATGGTGTACGGCCTCATGGATCAGTATACAGCAGAGGATATAACGCCCTGTATACTGGGTACATACACCGCTCACTGTTCTCTGTGCCCTCCGGAGACATGGTGTATGGCCTCATAGGATCAGTATACAGCGGAGGATATACTGCCCTGTATACTGGGTACATACACCGCTCACTGTTCTCTGTGCCCTCCGGAGACATGGTGTACGGCCTCATAGGATCAGTATACAGCAGAGGATATAATGCCCTGTATACTGGGTACATACACCGCTCACCGTCCTCGGTGCCCTCCAGAGACATGGTGTACAGCCTCATGGATCAGTATACAGCGGAGGATATACTGCCCTGTATACTGGGTACATACACAGATCACCGTCCTCAGTGCCCTCCGGAGACATGGTGTACGGCCTCATGGATCAGTATACAGCGGAGGATATACTCCCCTGCATACTGGGTACATACACGGCTCACCGTCCTCAGTGCCCTCCGGAGACATGGTGTACGGCCTCATGGATCAGTATACAGCAGAGGATATACTGCCCTGTATACTGGGTACATACACCGCTCACCGTCCTCGGTGCCCCCCGGAGACATGGTGTACGGCCTCATGGATCAGTATACAGCGGAGGATGTACTGCCCTGTATACTGGGTGCATACACCGCTCACTCTCCTCAGTACCCTCCGGAGACATGGTGTACGGCCTCATGGATCAGTATACAGCGGAGGATGTACTGCCCTGTATACTGGGTACATACACCGCTCACCGTCCTCTGTGCCCTCCGGAGACACGGTGTACGGCCTCATGGATCAGTATACAGCGGAGGATGTACTGCCCTGTATACTGGGTGCATACACCGCTCACTCTCCTCAGTGCCCTCCGGAGACATGGTGTACGGCCTCATGGATCAGTATACAGCGGAGGATGTACTGCCCTGTATACTGGGTACATACACCGCTCACCGTCCTCTGTGCCCTCCGGAGACATGGTGTACGGCCTCATGGATCAGTATACAGTGGAGGATATACTGCCCTGTATACTGGGTGCAAACACCGCTCACTCTCCTCAGTGCCCTCCGGAGACATGGTGTACGGCCTCATGGATCAGTATACAGCGGAGGATATACTGCCCTGTATACTGGGTACATACAACGCTCACGGTCCTCTGTGCCCTCCGGAGACATGGTGTACGGCCTCATGGATCAGTATACAGCAGAGGATATAATGCCCTGTAAACTGGGTACATACACCGCTCACCGTCCTCGGTGCCCTCCGGAGACATGGTGTATGGCCTCATGGATCAGTATACAGCAGAGGATATAATGCCCTGTAAACTGGGTACATACACCGCTCACCGTCCTCGGTGCCCTCCGGAGAGATGGTGTACGGCCTCATGGATCAGTATACAGCGGAGGATGTACTGCCCTGTATACTGGGTACATACACCGCTCACCGTCCTCTGTGCCCTCCGGAGACACGGTGTACGGCCTCATGGATCAGTATACAGCGGAGGATGTACTGCCCTGTATACTGGGTGCATACACCGCTCACTCTCCTCAGTGCCCTCCGGAGACATGGTGTACGGCCTCATGGATCAGTATACAGCGGAGGATGTACTGCCCTGTATACTGGGTACATACACCGCTCACCGTCCTCTGTGCCCTCCGGAGACATGGTGTACGGCCTCATGGATCAGTATACAGTGGAGGATATACTGCCCTGTATACTGGGTGCAAACACCGCTCACTCTCCTCAGTGCCCTCCGGAGACATGGTGTACGGCCTCATGGATCAGTATACAGCGGAGGATATACTGCCCTGTATACTGGGTACATACAACGCTCACGGTCCTCTGTGCCCTCCGGAGACATGGTGTACGGCCTCATGGATCAGTATACAGCAGAGGATATAATGCCCTGTAAACTGGGTACATACACCGCTCACCGTCCTCGGTGCCCTCCGGAGAGATGGTGTACGGCCTCATGGATCAGTATACAGCGGAGGATATACTGCCCTGTATACTGGGTACATACACCGCTCACCGTCCTCGGTGCCCCCCGGAGACATGGTGTATGGCCTCATGGATCAGTATACAGCGGAGGATATATTACCCTGTATACTGGGTACATACACAGCTCACTGTTCTCTGTGCCCTCCGGAGACATGGTGTATGGCCTCATAGGATCAGTATACAGCAGAGGATATACTGCCCTGTATACTGGGTACATACACCGCTCACCGTCCTCTGTGCCCTCCGGAGACATGGTGTACGGCCTCATGGATCAGTATACAGCGGAGGATATACTGCCCTGTATACTGGGTACATACACCGCTCACCGTCCTCTGTGCCCTCCGGAGACATGGTGTATGGCCTCATAGGATCAGTATACAGCAGAGGATATACTGCCCTGTATACTGGGTACATACACGGCTTACCGTCCTCTGTGCCCTCCGGAGACATGGTGTACGGCCTCATGGATCAGTATACAGCGGAGGATATAATGCCCTGTATACTGGGTACATACACCGCTCACTGTTCTCTGTGCCCTCCGGAGACATGGTGTATGGCCTCATAGGATCAGTATACAGCAGAGGATATACTGCCCTGTATACTGGGTACATACACCGCTCACCGTCCTCTGTGCCCTCCGGAGACATGGTGTACAGCCTCATGGATCAGTATACAGCGGAGGATATACTGCCCTGTATACTGGGTACACACACCGCTCACCGTCCTCTGTGCCCTCCGGAGACATGGTGTACGGCCTCATGGATCAGTATACAGCGGAGGATATACTGCCCTGTATACTGGGTACATACACGGCTTACCGTCCTCTGTGCCCTCCGGAGACATGGTGTACGGCCTCATGGATCAGTATACAGCGGAGGATATACTGCCCTGTATACTGGGTACATACACAGATCACCGTCCTCAGTGCCCTCCGGAGACATGGTGTATGGCCTCATGGATCAGTATACAGCAGAGGATATAACGCCCTGTATACTGGGTACATACACCGCTCACTGTTCTCTGTGCCCTCCGGAGACATGGTGTATGGCCTCATAGGATCAGTATACAGCGGAGGATATACTGCCCTGTATACTGGGTACATACACCGCTCACTGTTCTCTGTGCCCTCCGGAGACATGGTGTACGGCCTCATAGGATCAGTATACAGCAGAGGATATAATGCCCTGTATACTGGGTACATACACCGCTCACCGTCCTCGGTGCCCTCCAGAGACATGGTGTACAGCCTCATGGATCAGTATACAGTGGAGGATATACTGCCCTGTATACTGGGTACATACACCACTCACCGTCCTCGGTGCCCTCCAGAGACATGGTGTACAGCCTCATGGATCAGTATACAGTGGAGGATACACTGCCCTGTATACTGGGTACATACACCGCTCACCGTCCTCTGCGCCCTCCGGAGACATGGTGTACGGCCTCATGGATCAGTATACAGCGGAGGATATACTGCCCTGTATACTGGGTACATACACCGCTCACCGTCCTCTGTGCCCTCCGGAGACATGGTGTACGGCCTCATGGATCAGTATACAGCGAAGGATATACTGCCCTGTATACTGGGTACATACACCGCTCACTCTCCTCAGTGCCCTCCGGAGACATGGTGTACGGCCTCATGGATCAGTATACAGCGGAGGATATAATGCCCTGTATACTGGGTACATATACCGCTCACTCTCCTCAGTGCCCTCTGGAGACATGGTGTACAGCCTCATGGATCAGTATACAGCAGAGGATATAATGCCCTGTATACTGGGTACATACACCGCTCACTGTTCTCTGTGCCCTCCGGAGACATGGTGTACGGCCTCATAGGGTCAGTATACAGCAGAGGATATAATGCCCTGTATACTGGGTACATACACCGCTCACCGTCCTCGGTGCCCTCCAGAGACATGGTGTACAGCCTCATGGATCAGTATACAGTGGAGGATATACTGCCCTGTATACTGGGTACATACACCACTCACCGTCCTCTGTGCCCTCCGGAGACATGGTGTACGGCCTCATGGATCAGTATACAGCGGAGGATATAATGCCTTGTATACTGGGTACATACACCGCTCACCGTCCTCGGTGCCCCCCGGAGACATGGTGTATGGCCTCATGGATCAGTATACAGTGGAGGATACACTGCCCTGTATACTGGGTACATACACGGCTTACCGTCCTCTGTGCCCTCCGGAGACATGGTGTATGGCCTCATGGATCAGTATACAGCAGAGGATATACTGCCCTGTATACTGGGTACATACACCACTCACCGTCCTCTGTGCCCTCCGGAGACATGGTGTACGGCCTCATGGATCAGTATACAGCGGAGGATATACTGCCCTGTATACTGGGTACATACACCGCTCACCGTCCTCTGTGCCCTCCGGAGACATGGTGTACGGCCTCATGGATCAGTATACAGCGGAGGATATACTGCCCTGTATACTGGGTACATACACAGCTCACCGTCCTCTGTGCCCTCCGGAGACATGGTGTATGGCCTCATGGATCAGTATACAGCGGAGGATATAATTCCCTGTATACTGGGTAAATACACCGCTCACCGTCCTCTGTGCCCTCCGGAGACATGGTGTACGGCCTCATGGATCAGTATACAGCGGAGGATATACTGCCCTGTATACTGGGTACATAGACCGCTCACCGTCCTCTGTGCCCTCCGGAGACATGGTGTATGGCCTCATGGATCAGTATACAGCAGAGGATATAATGCCCTGTATACTGGGTACATACACCGCTCACCGTCCTCTGTGCCATCCGGAGACATGGTGTACGGCCTCATGGATCAGTATACAGCGGAGGATATACTGCCCTGTATACTGGGTACATACACCACTCACCGTCCTCTGTGCCCTCCGGAGACATGGTGTACGGCCTCATGGATCAGTATACAGCGGAGGATATACTGCCCTGTATACTGGGTACATACACCGCTCACCGTCCTCTGTGCCCTCCAGAGACATGGTGTATGGCCTCATGGATCAGTATACAGCGGAGGATATACTGCCCTGTATACTGGGTACATACATCGCTCACCGTCCTCTGTGCCCTCCGGAGACATGGTGTATGGCCTCATGGATCAGTATACAGCAGAGGATATACTGCCCTGTATACTGGGTACATACACGGCTTACCGTCCTCTGTGCCCTCCGGAGACATGGTGTACGGCCTCATGGATCAGTATACAGCGGAGGATGTACTGCCCTGTATACTGGGTACATACACCACTCACCGTCCTCTGTGCCCTCCGGAGACATGGTGTACGGCCTCATGGATCAGTATACAGTGGAGGATATAATGCCCTGTATACTGGGTACATACACCGCTCACCGTCCTCTGTGCCCTCCGGAGACATGGTGTACGGCCTCATGGATCAGTATACAGTGGAGGATATACTGCCCTGTATACTGGGTACATACACGGCTTACCGTCCTCTGTGCCCTCCGGAGACATGGTGTACGGCCTCATGGATCAGTATACAGCGGAGGATGTACTGCCCTGTATACTGGGTACATACACCACTCACCGTCCTCTGTGCCCTCCGGAGACATGGTGTACGGCCTCATGGATCAGTATACAGTGGAGGATATAATGCCCTGTATACTGGGTACATACACCGCTCACCGTCCTCTGTGCCCTCCGGAGACATGGTGTACGGCCTCATGGATCAGTATACAGTGGAGGATATACTGCCCTGTATACTGGGTACATACACGGCTTACCGTCCTCTGTGCCCTCCGGAGACATGGTGTACGGCCTCATGGATCAGTATACAGCGGAGGATATACTGTCCTGTATACTGGGTACACACACCACTCACCGTCCTCTGTGCCCTGCGCTCCGCGCCCTCTCTCCTGTTCCTCCTGCCGCTGTCTCTTCTCCTCGTAGTACTCCAGGATTTCTGGTGGGAGTTTCTCTCCAGCTGAGCGCGGTGGGAGCAGAAGGGTCTTCTGAGCGTCATAGCCCTTCAAGAGCCGCAGAATCTGCACCAAGCACAGAGCGATGGAGCGACAAGTGTGAGCGGAGCCCGAAGAGCACAGCACGCCCGCTGATTACCTTCTCCTCCTCCACGTACTGCTTGTCCATCTCCAGGGAGTAGAACTCAATGGGAAAGCTGCAGGGATTTCTCACCACGACCTCCACATCATCCCCCGAGCTTAGTGGCAGGATGGGGCCCAGCTCCAGGACACTGGGGGTAAATTCCAGCTGCGGCTCCAGGCCCTGGCCTTGTGCTAGCATCAGGACTCGCTGGCTGCTCTGCGCCACCTGAAGGACCAGGCGCTGACGGTACAGCTTCTACAAGTAGAGTATCACAGCCCACCATCCAGAATCCCACCGCCCGGCTTACATCCCCCAGTGCCATCGCTCTGCTTCCTCACCTCCTCCCGCGGCAGAAACTTTATGTCCACGTTCTTCTTCTGTCCGGGAAGCAGGAGGTCATGTGCCGGGATCATCTCGAAGACGGCGGCTTTGGGCTGAGCCTCCTGCCTCAACTTCTTGCGCAGGTACATAGGGAGGTGTTTGTCTACCTGCAGAGGACGGGAACAATAAGCACCGAGTCCTGCTCCCACGGGGGCACTGTTAGTGACGGGACCAGGCTAATGGCGGTACCTTAACTTCAGCCTCCAGGGACATCAGCGTCCACTCACAGGGCACAGGGAGCGGGTTAGACAGCTGAAGAGTGCGGATCTGACACTGGCCGACTTGCACGGGACTGAACTCCACCCGCTCGTCCGAAACACACAGGGAAGGCATAGTCACCAGCGCCCGCAGACGGACAGACCACCGGGGACCCCCACTCACCTGCAGGAAGAGATCAGGCCTGAGAGACCCACGAGACCCCGAGGTGCCGCCAACACGGACCGAGACCTCACCTGAATGTCCAGCACCACATCCACTGCTCCCAGATGGAGATTCGCACCCTGAGGATCAAACTTCACCCAGAAGATCTCAGTCTGACAGCAGGGTAGATTCCTGACGCGGTCTAACTCCACGGTGAACCCTACGGGAGGCAGAACGCTGGGATCGTTACTGCCCCTGGCCGCTCATGGTCTGCTCTGAGGACAGACATGGTGATACCTGTGCCTGAGAGTCCACGCCGGTCAGCCCGGAAGGACACGGGAAAATGTCCAGTGTTAGTGACCTTAATGATGTGCGATCGGACCTCGCCAATAATTACGTATCCAAAATCTAGCAGATACTCTGGGAGGTCAGCCCTGGAAGAGACAGATATTACTGACAAAATTCCCAAATTCATAATAGCGGCAGGCACATCAAAACGCACTAGCGAGAGTGTGCTGCACTAGAAAAACTCTGTGAACCATCAAGGAACCAGGAGAAACAGGGAGTTTTAAAGTTTAAAAGTTGTGACAAATCTTTATTAACATATAGTACACATAGATAAACAGTGTAAAGACCGGCTAAAAGACAGTATGCAAGGTAGGGAGCTGATCCAGTCTAAAACCTCCAGCACAAGATGGAAAGCAGTTACCAAATGGTCCTGCAATTTAGTTGTCTCCAGGACCTTAAAGTAACCAGGTACACCATGTGATCGGAGGTAAACCAATGGCGCATGCGCCTCCCTTTAGCCACGCCCCCTGCCGTAGACACGGCAATCAAGCCACCATCACTAAATAAGTCCTGGACGGACTTACTGTCTGTTTTCCCAAGTTCCCCACGTTTTATCTGCTGCCCAAGATCCACAAGGATGCCATCAACCCACCGGGGCATACGATTGTGTCGGGTTAGAGAGTCTCTGCGAACCCATCTGCAGATTCGTTGATCACAATCTTAAGCCCTTAGTTGAGACGCTACCATCATTTATCAAGGACACGACGTACGTCCTTACTCGGGTTGACGGCATCTTTGTGGAAGACGATGCGCTCCTGGTTACGGCAGATGTGGAAACCCTTTATATGTGCATTGACCACGCCGATGGATTGGAGGCGGTCCGCCTCTTCTTGGGTACCTTTGACCTGGACGGCCCTTTGTGCGAGTTTAGCCTAGAGCTGCTGTGCTTCATACTTACCCACAATTTTTTTATTTTTAAAGATCTTTTTTACCTGCAACGACACGGCATGGCCATGGGCACGGGCTGCGCGCCCTCGTACGCCAATCTCTTCCTGGGTTCCTGGGAGAGATCCCTTTTGGGTGACGAGCATGCGTGCTGGTACAGGTATATTGATGATATTTTGTTTTTGTGGAGGGGGATGGCGCAGCAGCTCGGGACCTTCATGGACAGATTCAACATCAACAGTAAAAATATCCGTTTGACGTATAAATATGACCCTGTCAGAATTGAATTTCTGGACTTGAGTTTGAGGTCGACTCACGGTCGTCCATCCAGATTGACGTCTTCAGAAAAACGACGGCGCTCAATGCATTGATCCACGCGTCCTCTGTCCATGACAGCGAGGAGATCACATAATCTTAGTGATCTCCTCGTCAGAAGCCATTATATCCCAGAAAACAGTAGGCTCCTGTCATCTTTCACATCTACGGTGGGGTGTTTCCCCTGCGGCCACTGCTTGGCTTGTGCCAATGTTCTATGTTACAAAACCTTTGACTCTGATGGTGGGAACCTACATTGGATTTCATGTTGCAGTACAAGTCAGGGCTCGCCAGCACGTTAGAGACATTGCTGCGGCCTTTCAGTGGTTGATCCCTCCGAACTGAAGACAATCCCCCGTCATTTTAGAGACTTTCACAATTGTGACCCTTGGTCTCTTATGATTAGGACCAAGGGGAAGCAATATCAAGAAACTCCATGCACAAAGAGAGGCAAGGTGGAATGTCACGTTGGCTACTATGGCCCCCAACAGACTGAACGAGTCACTTAGCTTTTCCTCCTTCCTTTAGCCATATGTGGTTTGATCCTATTTTTTGTCCTTAGGGTACTAACATACCTGTTATTTCCCCCTAGTGCCCCTTTCCCTTCCCTTTATTTATATAATTGGTCATGTGGTTGTTTTTTCTCCCCATCCTTTTGTGTCTCCCTTGTTACATTTTATTATTTTTCTTTTTATTATTTTTTTCTAATTCCCCTTTTGATTATTTTGTTCTTAACAGTCTTTTCAATTAATTTATGTTCTTTTTTTGTTCAGGACCCAATGCTTTTTTCTTGCTTTACCTCTTTGGGATGATGACGGCGCATAGTCTCTTGCACTGGGAATATTACGCCAGACAGAAGATCCAGTGTTATTTGAAGCAGGGTTGCTCTGCTCGTCCTGCTGTTCATCAGCCATCTCCTTCTATTATAACATCTGATCAGCAAGATTGATATCATAATTTTCTTTATATTTTCTACTGTTGTTTTACATATACTCACCACCGATGGCGCTGCCGTGCGCATGCGCCCCCGTGGCTGCGGTCCCCCGTCGTGGTCTGGTGTCTCCAGGTCCGTGCACACACTGTGGCTGCCTGCACGACGGGTAGCTCCGGTGCGAGCCTCCTGCGGGCTTGACTGTCGAGCCCGGAACGGGGGGGCGTGGCTAAAGGGAGGCGCATGCGCCACTGTGTGCAGCGCCATTTGTTTACCTCTGATCACATGGTATACCATGTGATTGGTTGTCCTGCTTACTTAAAGGTCCTGGAGATGAAATACCTTACCTTCCCTTGACAAAGCCAAGAACGCCCCACGCGAAACGCGCATTGGGAAGCGGGGGAACATCCACTAACACTTCCTTTACCCTCCAGCTGGTGGGTATAATACTATTATCATCTTTACACGCTTGTTTACACCTAAGTTGTAGGTTCCTTACTGGCAATTTTCTCTTATTGCGGCATTGCCTGCAGCAGATATTTACACCCCATGGTCAATATGCTTATTCTCGCCCGCTACCTACATACTCAGGCCTTCACTCTTTTACAGCTTTTCCCCCATCTAAATTGCAGGACCATTTGGTAACAGCTTTCCATCTTGTTCTGGAGGTTTTAGACTGGATCAGCTCCCTACCTTGCATACTGTCTTTTATCTGGTCTTTACACTGTTTATCTATGTGGACTACACAGTACAGACCAAAAGTTTGGACACACCTTCTCATTTAAAGATTTTTCAGCATTTTCATGACTATGAGAATTGTACATTCACACTGAAGGCATCAAAACTATGAATTACCACATGTGGAATTATATACTTAACAAAAAAGTGTGAAACAACTGAAAATATGTCTTATATTCTAGGGTCTTCACAGTAGCCACCTTTTGCTTTGATGACGGCTTTGCACACTCTTGGCATTCTCTTGATGAGCTTCAAGAGGTAGTCACCGGAAATGGTCTTCCAACAATCTTGAAGGAGTTCCCAGAGATGCTTAGCACTTGTTGGCCCTTTTGCCTTCACTCTGCGGTCCAGCTCACCCCAAACCATCTCGATTGGGTTCAGGTCTGGTGACTGGAGGCCAGGTCATCTGGCGTAGCCCCCCATCACTCTCCTTCTTGGTCAAATAGCCCTTACACAGCCTGGAGGTGTGTGGGGTCATTGTCCTGTTGAAAAATAAATGATGGTCCAACTAAACGCAAACCGGATGGAATAGCATGCCGCTGCAAGATGCTGTGGTAGCCATGCTGGTTCAGTATGCCTTCAATTTTGAATAAATCCCCAACAGTGTCACCAGCAAAGCCCCCCCACACCATCACACCTCCTCCTCCATGCTTCACGGTGGGAACCAGGCATGTAGAGTCCATCCGTTCACCTTTTCTGCATCACACAAAGACACGGTGGTTGGAACCAAAGATCTCAAATTTGGACTCATCAGACCAAAGCACAGATTTCCACTGGTCTAATGTCCATTCCTTGTGTTCTTTAGTCCAAACAAGTCTCTTCTGCTTGTTGCTTGTCCTTAGCAGTGGTTTCCTAGCAGCTATTTTACCATGAAGGCCTGCTGCACAAAGTCTCCTCTTAACAGTTGTTGTAGAGATGTGTCTGCTGCTAGAACTTTGTGTGGCATTGACCTGGTCTCTAATCTGAGCTGCTGTTAACCTGCGATTTCTGAGGCTGGTGACTCGGATACACTTATCCTCAGAAGCAGAGGTGACTCTTGGTCTTCCTTTCCTTGGGCGGTCCTCATGTGAGACAGTTTCTTTGTAGCGCTTGATGGTTTTTGCAACTGCACTTAGGGACACTTTCAAAGTTTGCCCAATTTTTCACACTGACTGACATTCATTTCTTAAAGTAATGATGGCCACTCATTTCTCTTTACTTAGCTGCTTTTTTCTTGCCACAATACAAATTCTAACAGTCTATTCAGTAGGACTATCAGCTGTGTATCCACCTGACTTCTGCACAACGCAACTGATGGTCCCAACCCCATTTATAAGGCAAGAAATCCCACTTATTAAACCTGACAGGGCACACCTGTGAAGTGAAGACCATTTCCGGTGACTACCTCTTGAAGCTCATCAAGAGAATGCCAAGAGTGTGCAAAGCAGTCATCAAAGCAAAAGGTGGCTACTGTGAAGACCCTAGAATATAAGACATATTTTCAGTGGTTTCACACTTTTTTGTTAAGTATATAATTCCACATGTGGTAATTCATAGTTTTGATGCCTTCAGTGTGAATGTACAATTCTCATAGTCATGAAAATACAGAAAAATCTTTAAATGAGAAGGTGTGTCCAAACGCGGGGCTCGAAGGTACAGCACGGGGCCTGAAGGTACAGCACGGGGCCTGAAGGTACAGCACGGGGGCCCATAGGTACAGCACGGGGGCCCATAGGTACAGCACGGGGGCTGTCATGGAGGACAAGCCTTGTCACATGAGAAGGTAGATGCACAGGCGCAGAGCACTCACTGCAGTAGCTGCCGGCGTCTCTTCTGGGTGCTGCCCCCCGTTATCCCTTTATCCAGCTCATCCTCCGCATGCTTTTTAATCAGGAGACGCTCCACCTCCATCATCAACAGGGCATCCTGCAGAGCACAGCACAGTCAGGTCAGCTCCGCGCGCAGCACATCACTGGACTCACCGCTGACACACACCACAACCACGGGCGGGCGTACAGAGGTTGCGCAGGGCTCCGGCTCTCCTCCCCTCAACTGCTCTGCCACTGTCAGAAACGGCTCAAATCGGTCACCTGCTGGAAGCAGAGAACAGGAAAACTTACAAAACTGCGGGCGATATGGGCGAGGCGGGCGATACAGGTGAGGGAGACTATAGAGATGATATGGACGAAGCAGGCGATATGGGTGAGGCGGGCGATACAGGTGAGGGAGACTATAGAGATGATATGGACGAAGCAGGCGATATGGGTGAGGCGGGCGATACAGGTGAGGGAGACTATAGAGATGATATGGACGAAGCAGGCGATATGGGTGAGGCGGGCGATACAGGTGAGGGAGACTATAGAGATGATATGGACGAAGCAGGCGATATGGGTGAGGCGGGCGATACAGGTGAGGGAGACTATAGAGATGATATGGACGAAGCAGGAGACATGGGTGAGGCGGGCGATACAGGTGAGGGAGACTATAGAGATGATATGGACGAAGCAGGCGATATGGGTGAGGCGGGCGATACAGGTGAGGGAGACTATAGAGATGATATGGACGAAGCAGGCGATATGGGTGAGGCGGGCGATACAGGTGAGGGAGACTATAGAGATGATATGGACGAAGCAGGAGACATGGGTGAGGCGGGCGATACAGGTGAGGGAGACTATAGAGATGATATGGACGAAGCAGGCGATATGGGTGAGGCGGGCGATACAGGTGAGGGAGACTATAGAGATGATATGGACGAAGCAGGCGATATGGGTGAGGCAGACTATAGAGATGATATGGACGAAGCAGGAGACATGGGTGAGGCGGGCGATACAGGTGAGGCAGACTGTGATGATACAGCCTATAATCTTAATTAGCCAGACGTTTAGATTTGTTAATCCAAGAGAAATACACTATTGTGTTTCTGTTGACTTGTAAATGTATGTGTATTTATGTGCCTGGTCAATAAGAACAGACCAGTATTTGTATAACCCTGATTGCTGTCTCCTCTTCGGTTTGGAAACAATGAATGTTTGCTAATTATGATGATTAACCTTTGTTGACCCTGTGGCTTATTGACTCACAAGACAGGAGGACAAACTAAGCAAATTAATTAAATGCTCAAACAATGAGACATGAGGCAGCCCTTTCCCTCCAACCTGTGGATGTGTACTTAAAAAGGACATGTGCTTCTGTAGCAGGGAGAGTCAAGGATTAGGATATAGCCTGACTGGAAAGATACGGATCTGCTCCATTGACCATCAGAGATCCCATGGATACATTTGGGGTTGCCAGGTTGGGACGATGAAGTCACCTGGCCCCATGGATATGTTGTTTGGGGTTGCCAGGAGGGACCCACCGGTCATCTGGCCCCATGGAAACTGTCGGAGGCGCCAGGGTGGGACCCACGGGTCTCCTGGTCTTGTACCTCGATGGACTGCTAGCTTCCTTCTCTCTGTGGGGGTCCGCCAGAAGCGGGGGGGGCCACTGATTGAGGTAGTCGGACCTGGAAGTCCCAAAGTCGCAGCTGTTCTATCCCAGGCGGGCGGAGAAGGAGGAAGGGTGAGACTGTGTAATGTTGCACCATCTTGGGTATTTGCTGGGACTGTTCTATGTGTTTATTGTCCGCTTTGTGGGTCAGTAAAGTATTGTCACAATGTTTTACCCTCACCCTGTGTTGTCTGAGTAGCGTTACACCCACGGAAGACCCCGGGTCTTCACAAAGACTATACAAATGATACGGATGAGGCGGGCAATACAGGCGAGGTGGGCAAAATGGTCAAGGCAGGCAATACAGGCGAGACAAACGATACAGATTATACAGGCGAGGCAAACGATACAGAATATACGGACGAGGTGGGCGATATGAAAAAGGCAGACGACACGGGTGATGCAGACAATATGGATGATACTGGCGAGGCAGACGACTCTGGCGAGGCAGACAATGTGGGTGATACGGGTGAGGCATGCGGTGCTGATAATACAGGTGACACACATGACACACACACTGCTGTCGATGCAGACACACAGCAGCGGTAACGTCTCCGGAGCAGGATGCCTTGCAGCTCATCGCTTTTTCTCTCAGCAGCTTAGGGGATAACCAGGCAGCACCCGAGCGCTCAGTACATCATGGCATGTGCCCCCGAACATCTGCTCGTCTGCCACCTTAAGTGCAGATGAAGTGGAGTGCCTGAGAAGTGAGGCAGGAGGCCCAGGAATGACTCTGAGAAGTGAGGCAGGAGGCCCAGGAGTGACTGGGAAGTGAGGCAGGAGGCCCAGGAGTGACTCTGAGAAGTGAGGCAGGAGGCCCAGGAGTGACTCTGAGAAGTGAGGCAGGAGGCCCAGGAGTGACTCTGAGAAGTGAGGCAGGAGGCCCAGGAGTGACTGGGAAGTGAGGCAGAAGGCCCAGGAGTGACTCTGAGAAGTGAGGCAGAAGGCCCAGGAGTGACTGGGAAGTGAGGCAGGAGGCCCAGGAGTGACTCTGAGAAGTGAGGCAGGAGGCCCAGGAGTGACTGGGAAGTGAGGCAGGAGGCCCAGGAGTGACTCTGAGAAGTGAGGCAGAAGGCCCAGGAGTGACTGGGAAGTGAGGCAGGAGGCCCAGGAGTGACTCTGAGAAGTGAGGCAGGAGGCCCAGGAGTGACTGGGAAGTGAGGCAGAAGGCCCAGGAGTGACTCTGAGAAGTGAGGCAGGAGGCCCAGGAGTGACTCTGAGAAGTGAGGCAGGAGGCCCAGGAATGACTGGGAAGTGAGGCAGAAGGCCCAGGAGTGACTCTGAGAAGTGAGGCAGAAGGCCCAGGAGTGACTGGGAAGTGAGGCAGGAGGCCCAGGAGTGACTCTGAGAAGTGAGGCAGAAGGCCCAGGAGTGACTGGGAAGTGAGGCAGGAGGCCCAGGAGTGACTCTGAGAAGTGAGGCAGGAGGCCCAGGAGTGACTCTGAGAAGTGAGGCAGGAGGCCCAGGAATGACTGGGAAGTGAGGCAGAAGGCCCAGGAGTGACTCTGAGAAGTGAGGCAGGAGGCCCAGGAGTGACTCTGAGAAGTGAGGCAGGAGGCCCAGGAGTGACTCTGAGAAGTGAGGCAGGAGGCCCAGGAGTGACTGGGAAGTGAGGCAGGAGGCCCAGGAGTGACTCTGAGAAGTGAGGCAGGAGGCCCAGGAGTGACTCTGAAGTAAGGCAGAAGGCCCAGGAGTGACTGGGAAGTGAGGCAGGAGGCCCAGGAGTGACTCTGAGAAGTGAGTCAGGAGGCCCAGGAGTGACTGGGAAGTGAGGCAGAAGGCCCAGGAGTGACTCTGAGAAGTGAGGCAGGAGGCCCAGGAGTGACTGGGAAGTGAGGCAGGAGGCCCAGGAGTGACTCTGAGAAGTGAGGCAGGAGGCCCAGGAGTGACTCTGAGAAGTGAGGCAGGAGGCCCAGGAGTGACTCTGAGAAGTGAGGCAGGAGGCCCAGGAGTGACTCTGAGAAGTGAGGCAGGAGGCCCAGGAGTGACTGGGAAGTGAGGCAGGAGGCCCAGGAGTGACTCTGAGAAGTGAGGCAGGAGGCCCAGGAGTGACTCTGAAGTAAGGCAGAAGGCCCAGGAGTGACTGGGAAGTGAGGCAGGAGGCCCAGGAGTGACTGGGAAGTGAGGCAGGAGGCCCAGGAGTGACTGGGAAGTGAGGCAGGAGGCTCAGGAGTGACTGGGAAGTGAGGCAGGAGGCCCAGGAGTGACTCTGAGAAGTGAGGCAGGAGGCCCAGGAGTGACTGGGAAGTGAGGCAGGAGGCCCAGGAGTGACTCTGAGAAGTGAGGCAGGAGGCCCAGGAGTGACTCTGAAGTAAGGCAGAAGGCCCAGGAGTGACTGGGAAGTGAGGCAGGAGGCCCAGGAGTGACTGGGAAGTGAGGCAGGAGGCCCAGGAGTGACTGGGAAGTGAGGCAGGAGGCCCAGGAGTGACTGGGAAGTGAGGCAGGAGGCCCAGGAGTGACTCTGAGAAGTGAGGCAGGAGGCCCAGGAGTGACTCTGAGAAGTGAGGCAGGAGGCCCAGGAGTGACTCTGAGAAGTGAGGCAGGAGGCCCAGGAGTGACTCTGAGAAGTGAGGCAGGAGGCCCAGGAGTGACTCTGAGAAGTGAGGCAGGAGGCCCAGGAGTGACTCTGAGAAGTGAGGCAGGAGGCCCAAGAGTGACTGGGAAGTGAGGCAGGAGGCCCAGGAGTGACTCTGAGAAGTGAGGCAGGAGGCCCAGGAGTGACTCCAAGAAGTGAGGCAGGAGGCCCAGGAGTGACTGGGAAGTGAGGCAGGAGGCCCAGGAGTGACTCCGAGAAGTGAAGCAGGAGGCCCAGGAATGACTGGGAAGTGAGGCAGGAGGCCCAGGAGTGACTGGGAAGTGAAGCAGGAGGCCCAGGAGCGACAGGGAAGTGAAGCAGGAGGCCCAGGAGTGACTCCGGGAAGTGAGGCAGGAGGCCCAGGAGTGACTCTGAGAAGTGAGGCAGGAGGCCCAGGAGTGACTCCAAGAAGTGAGGCAGGAGGCCCAGGAGTGACTCCGAGAAGTGAGGCAGGAGGCCCAGGAGTGACTGAGAAGTGAGGCAGGAGGCCCAGGAGTGACTGAGAAGTGAGGCAGGAGGCCCAGGAATGACTGGGAAGTGAGGCAGGAGGCCCAGGAGTGACTGGGAACTGAGGCAGGAGGCCCAGGAGTGACTGGGAACTGAGGCAGGAGGCCCAGGAGTGACTGAGAAGTGAGGCAGGAGGCCCAGGAGTGACTGAGAAGTGAGGCAGGAGGCCCAGGAGTGACTGGGAAGTGAGGCAGGAGGCCCAGGAGTGACTGGGAAGTGAGGGAGGAGGCCCAGGAGTGACTGGGAAGTGAGGCAGGAGGCCCAGGAGTGACTGAGGAGTGAGGCAGGAGGCCCAGGAGTGACTGAGAAGTGAGGCAGGAGGCCCAGGAGTGACTGGGAAGTGAGGCAGGAGGCCCAGGAGTGACTCTGAGAAGTGAGGCAGGAGGCCCAGGAGTGACTCCAAGAAGTGAGGCAGGAGGCCCAGGAGTGACTGGGAAGTGAGGCAGGAGGCCCAGGAGTGACTCCGAGAAGTGAAGCAGGAGGCCCAGGAATGACTGGGAAGTGAGGCAGGAGGCCCAGGAGTGACTGGGAAGTGAAGCAGGAGGCCCAGGAGCGACAGGGAAGTGAAGCAGGAGGCCCAGGAGTGACTCCGGGAAGTGAGGCAGGAGGCCCAGGAGTGACTCTGAGAAGTGAGGCAGGAGGCCCAGGAGTGACTCCAAGAAGTGAGGCAGGAGGCCCAGGAGTGACTCCGAGAAGTGAGGCAGGAGGCCCAGGAGTGACTGAGAAGTGAGGCAGGAGGCCCAGGAGTGACTGAGAAGTGAGGCAGGAGGCCCAGGAATGACTGGGAAGTGAGGCAGGAGGCCCAGGAGTGACTGGGAAGTGAGGCAGGAGGCCCAGGAGTGACTGGGAACTGAGGCAGGAGGCCCAGGAGTGACTGAGAAGTGAGGCAGGAGGCCCAGGAGTGACTGAGAAGTGAGGCAGGAGGCCCAGGAGTGACTGGGAAGTGAGGCAGGAGGCCCAGGAGTGACTGGGAAGTGAGGGAGGAGGCCCAGGAGTGACTGGGAAGTGAGGCAGGAGGCCCAGGAGTGACTGAGGAGTGAGGCAGGAGGCCCAGGAGTGACTGAGAAGTGAGGCAGGAGGCCCAGGAGTGACTGGGAAGTGAGGCAGGAGGCCCAGGAGTGACTCCGAGAAGTGAGGCAGGAGGCCCAGAAGTGACTGGGAAGTGAGGCAGGAGGCCCAGGAGTGACTCTGAGAAGTGAGGCAGGAGGCCCAGGAATGACTGGGAAGTGAGGCAGAAGGCACAGGAGTGACTCTGAGAAGTGAGGCAGGAGGCCCAGGAGTGACTCTGAGAAGTGAGGCAGGAGGCCCAGGAGTGACTCTGAGAAGTGAGGCAGGAGGCCCAGGAGTGACTGGGAAGTGAGGCAGGAGGCCCAGGAGTGACTCTGAGAAGTGAGGCAGGAGGCCCAGGAGTGACTCTGAAGTAAGGCAGAAGGCCCAGGAGTGACTGGGAAGTGAGGCAGGAGGCCCAGGAGTGACTCTGAGAAGTGAGGCAGGAGGCCCAGGAGTGACTGGGAAGTGAGGCAGAAGGCCCAGGAGTGACTCTGAGAAGTGAGGCAGGAGGCCCAGGAGTGACTGGGAAGTGAGGCAGAAGGCCCAGGAGTGACTCTGAGAAGTGAGGCAGGAGGCCCAGGAGTGACTGGGAAGTGAGGCAGGAGGCCCAGGAGTGACTCTGAGAAGTGAGGCAGGAGGCCCAGGAGTGACTCTGAGAAGTGAGGCAGGAGGCCCAGGAGTGACTGGGAAGTGAGGCAGGAGGCCCAGGAGTGACTCCGAGAAGTGAGGCAGGAGGCCCAGGAGTGACTCTGAGAAGTGAGGCAGGAGGCCCAGGAGTGACTGGGAAGTGAGGCAGGAGGCCCAGGAGTGACTCTGAGAAGTGAGGCAGGAGGCCCAGGAGTGACTCTGAGAAGTGAGGCAGGAGGCCCAGGAGTGACTCTGAAGTAAGGCAGAAGGCCCAGGAGTGACTGGGAAGTGAGGCAGGAGGCCCAGGAGTGACTGGGAAGTGAGGCAGGAGGCCCAGGAGTGACTGGGAAGTGAGGCAGGAGGCCCAGGAGTGACTCTGAGAAGTGAGGCAGGAGGCCCAGGAGTGACTGGGAAGTGAGGCAGGAGGCCCAGGAGTGACTCTGAGAAGTGAGGCAGGAGGCCCAGGAGTGACTCTGAAGTAAGGCAGAAGGCCCAGGAGTGACTGGGAAGTGAGGCAGGAGGCCCAGGAGTGACTGGGAAGTGAGGCAGGAGGCCCAGGAGTGACTGGGAAGTGAGGCAGGAGGCCCAGGAGTGACTGGGAAGTGAGGCAGGAGGCCCAGGAGTGACTCTGAGAAGTGAGGCAGGAGGCCCAGGAGTGACTCTGAGAAGTGAGGCAGGAGGCCCAGGAGTGACTCTGAGAAGTGAGGCAGGAGGCCCAGGAGTGACTCTGAGAAGTGAGGCAGGAGGCCCAGGAGTGACTCTGAGAAGTGAGGCAGGAGGCCCAGGAGTGACTCTGAGAAGTGAGGCAGGAGGCCCAGGAGTGACTCTGAGAAGTGAGGCAGGAGGCCCAGGAGTGACTGGGAAGTGAGGCAGGAGGCCCAGGAGTGACTCTGAGAAGTGAGGCAGGAGGCCCAGGAGTGACTCCAAGAAGTGAGGCAGGAGGCCCAGGAGTGACTGGGAAGTGAGGCAGGAGGCCCAGGAGTGACTCCGAGAAGTGAAGCAGGAGGCCCAGGAATGACTGGGAAGTGAGGCAGGAGGCCCAGGAGTGACTGGGAAGTGAAGCAGGAGGCCCAGGAGCGACAGGGAAGTGAAGCAGGAGGCCCAGGAGTGACTCCGGGAAGTGAGGCAGGAGGCCCAGGAGTGACTCTGAGAAGTGAGGCAGGAGGCCCAGGAGTGACTTTTGAGAAGTGAGGCAGGAGGCCCAGGAGTGACTCCGAGAAGTGAGGCAGGAGGCCCAGGAGTGACTGAGAAGTGAGGCAGGAGGCCCAGGAGTGACTGAGAAGTGAGGCAGGAGGCCCAGGAATGACTGGGAAGTGAGGCAGGAGGCCCAGGAGTGACTGGGAAGTGAGGCAGGAGGCCCAGGAGTGACTGGGAACTGAGGCAGGAGGCCCAGGAGTGACTGAGAAGTGAGGCAGGAGGCCCAGGAGTGACTGAGAAGTGAGGCAGGAGGCCCAGGAGTGACTGGGAAGTGAGGCAGGAGGCCCAGGAGTGACTGGGAAGTGAGGGAGGAGGCCCAGGAGTGACTGGGAAGTGAGGCAGGAGGCCCAGGAGTGACTGAGGAGTGAGGCAGGAGGCCCAGGAGTGACTGAGAAGTGAGGCAGGAGGCCCAGGAGTGACTGGGAAGTGAGGCAGGAGGCCCAGGAGTGACTCCGAGAAGTGAGGCAGGAGGCCCAGAAGTGACTGGGAAGTGAGGCAGGAGGCCCAGGAGTGACTGAGAAGTGAGGCAGGAGGCCCAGGAGTGACTGAGAAGTGAGGCAGGAGGCCCAGGAGTGACTGAGAAGTGAGGCAGGAGGCCCAGGAGTGACTCCAAGAAGTGAGGCAGGAGGCCCAGGAGTGACTCCAAGAAGTGAGGCAGGAGGCCCAGGAGTGACTCCGAGAAGTGAGGCAGGAGGCCCAGGAGTGACTGAGAAGTGAGGCAGGAGGCCCAGGAGTGACTGAGAAGTGAGGCAGGAGGCCCAGGAATGACTGGGAAGTGAGGCAGGAGGCCCAGGAGTGACTGGGAAGTGAGGCAGGAGGCCCAGGAGTGACTGGGAAGTGAGGCAGGAGGCCCAGGAGTGACTGAGAAGTGAGGCAGGAGGCCCAGGAGTGACTGGGAAGTGAGGCAGGAGGCACAGGAGTGACTGGGAAGTGAGGGAGGAGGCCCAGGAGT
Organism: Phyllobates terribilis; assembly: GCF_046119375.1. Taxonomy (NCBI): domain Eukaryota; kingdom Metazoa; phylum Chordata; class Amphibia; order Anura; family Dendrobatidae; genus Phyllobates; species Phyllobates terribilis. The sequence continues at coordinate 30,007,316 of NW_027362774.1, read as the reverse complement.
GACTGGGAAGTGAGGCAGGAGGCCCAGGAGTGACTGAGGAGTGAGGCAGGAGGCCCAGGAGTGACTGAGAAGTGAGGCAGGAGGCCCAGGAATGACTGGGAAGTGAGGCAGGAGGCCCAGGAGTGACTGAGAAGTGAGGCAGGAGGCCCAGGAGTGACTGAGAAGTGAGGCAGGAGGCCCAGGAGTGACTGAGAAGTGAGGCAGGAGGCCCAGGAGTGACTGAGAAGTGAGGCAGGAGGCCCAGGAGTGACTGAGAAGTGAGGCAGGAGGCCCAGGAGTGACTGAGAAGTGAGGCAGGAGGCCCAGGAATGACTGGGAAGTGAGGCAGGAGGCCCAGGAGTGACTGGGAAGTGAGTCAGGAGGCCCAGGAGTGACTGAGAAGTGAGGCAGGAGGCCCAGGAGTGACTGGGAAGTGAGGCAGGAGGCCCAGGAGTGACTGGGAAGTGAGGGAGGAGGCCCAGGAGTGACTGGGAAGTGAGGCAGGAGGCCCAGGAGTGACTGAGGAGTGAGGCAGGAGGCCCAGGAGTGACTGAGAAGTGAGGCAGGAGGCCCAGGAATGACTGGGAAGTGAGGCAGGAGGCCCAGGAGTGACTGAGAAGTGAGGCAGGAGGCCCAGGAGTGACTGAGAAGTGAGGCAGGAGGCCCAGGAGTGACTGAGAAGTGAGGCAGGAGGCCCAGGAGTGACTGAGAAGTGAGGCAGGAGGCCCAGGAGTGACTGGGAAGTGAGGCAGGAGGCCCAGGAGTGACTGAGAAGTGAGGCAGGAGGCCCAGGAGTGACTGGGAAGTGAGGCAGGAGGCCCAGGAGTGACTGGGAAGTGAGGCAGGAGGCACAGGAGGTGCGCTGAGTACCTGTGAGGTTTCGAGGCAGATCCAGGCTGATGCGGGGGAACACTCCCTCTCCTCGCAGGACAATCGTCTCTGCTTCCAGATGAGCCACCTGCAGGTGAATAAAGTGCTGGAAAGTATCGGGGACTCCAGGAAAATAGGAAACGGTGAGAATCTCTTCTCCTCCGGCCGGGACAAGGCCCTGGGGAAAAAGAGGGCGAGCAGGAGATCAGACGTGTTCTGGGGTAAATCAGGGGGTGGTGGCGGCCCCGTCCAACACACACAGAATGCACATATACATATATAAGAGTACACACTATGTACAGTACAGACCAAAAGTTTGGACACACCTTCTCATTTAAAGATGTTTCTGTATTTTCATGACTATGAAAATTGTACATTCACACTGAAGGCATCAAAACTATGAATTACCACATGTGGAATTATATACTGAACAAAAAAGTGTGAAACCACTGAAAATATGTCTTATATTCTAGGGTCTTCACAGTAGCCACCTTTTGCTTTGATGACTGCTTTGCACCCTCTTGGCATTCTCTTGATGAGCTTCAAGAGGTAGTCACCGGAAATGGTCTTCACTTCACAGGTGTGCCCTGTCAGGTTTAATAAGTGGGATTTCTTGCCTTATAAATGGGGTTGGGACCATCAGTTGTGTTGTGCAGAAGTCTGGTGAATACACAGCTGATAGTCCTACTGAATAGACTGTTAGCTGCTTTTTACTTGCCATAATACAAATTCTAAGTAAAGAAAAACGAGTGGCCATCATTACTTTAAGAAATGAAGGTCAGTCAGTCCGAAAAATTGGGCAAACTTTGAAAGTGTCCCCAAGTGCAGTTGCAAAAACCATCAAGCGCTACAAAGAAACTGACTCACATGAAGACCGCCCCAGGAAAGGAAGACCAAGAGTCACCTCTGCTTCTGAGGATAAGTTTATCCGAGTCACCAGCCTCAGAAATCGCAGGTTAACAGCAGCTCAGATTAGAGACCAGGTCAATGCCACACAGAGTTCTAGCAGCAGACACATCTCTACAACAACTGTTAAGAGGAGACTTTGTGCAGCAGGCCTTCATGGTAAAATAGCTGCTAGGAAACCACTGCTAAGGACAAGCAACAAGCAGAAGAGACTTGTTTGGGCTAAAGAACACAAGGAATGGACATTAGACCAGTGGAAATCTGTGCTTTGGTCTGATGAGTCCAAATTTGAGATCTTTGGTTCCAACCACCGTGCCTTTGTGCGACGCAGAAAAGGTGAACGGATGGACTCTACATGCCTGGTTCCCACCGTGAAGCATGGAGGAGGAGGTGTGATGGTGTGGGGGTGCTTTGCTGGTGACACTGTTGGGGATTTATTCAAAATTGATGGCATACTGAACCAGCATGGCTACCACAGCATCTTGCAGCGGCATGCTATTCCATCCGGTTTGCGTTTAGTTGGACCATCATTTATTTTTCAACAGGACAATGACCCCAAACACCTCCAGGCTGTGTAAGGGCTATTTGACCAAGAAGGGGAAGTGATGGGGGGCTACGCCAGATGACCTGGCCTCCACAGTCACCAGACCTGAACCCAATCGAGATGGTTTGGGGTGAGCTGGACCGCAGAGTGAAGGCAAAAGGGCCAACAAGTGCTAAGCATCTCTGGGAGCTCCTTCAAGATTGTTGGAAGACCATTTCCGGTGACTACCTCTTGAAGCTCATCAAGAGAATGCCAAGAGTGTGCAAAGCAGTCATCAAAGCAAAAGGTGGCTACTGTGAAGACCCTAGAATATAAGACATATTTTCAGTTGTTTCACACTTTTTTGGTAAGTATATAATTCCACATGTGGTAATTCATAGTTTTGATGCCTTCAGCGTGAATGTACAATTTTCATAGTCATGAAAATACAGAAAAATCTTTAAATGAGGTGTGTCCAAACTTTTGGTCTGTACTGTATACACCATATACAGAATGCACACATACATACACACTATGTATACACAGAATGCATCCGGTTTTCTTTGCACCCATAGAAATGAACAGACGAGCCTTATCCAAAATACAGAAGAGACTCGTGCACACTGTGGCTGTTTTCATGCGCACACTCGCTCCGTGTACAGTGCGGGCACCCGAGCAGCCGTACGGCATCACACTGGTCAGTGCCCGGCCATGTTTTTCAAGGACAGAACTCAAAAAGAAGTTGTGTGAACGGAGTCCAGGGAGCTGCAGTGAGAGTCCTGTCCACAGGGGGGCAGATCTGCACAGCGTTCCCTCCTGCGGTTATATAACACCGTCCTCATATCCATCCGCTATAACACCCCAGCCCCGACTGCAGCACCCGCGCGCTGCTAGTGAGGGACTGGCCGGTGCGATGTCTGTACTGTGCGCTCCGGCTCTGCTAATGCTGGGGTTATGTAAGGACACGCAGGCGGCAAGCAGTGCCGCAGCCCAACAGTGTGCACAGCACTCGCCAAAGATTCCTCTGGAGGGAGAGGAGTCCTGTACAATAATAAGCAGCAGTGGTGGGTAGAGATGAGGGCGCACTCACACTCCGAGGCTGGACGTGCGGCTCCCCGGGGCCCTGCTGCCAATCCGCGCTTTGCTGCAGCACAGTAAATGGGAAGCCGACCCTCCCCGTGTTCCTCAGAACAATCTGGGCCTCGGCCATCTGGTCAATCACCTGTGGAAACAAACAGCTGTTACCCATAATGCCCAACCTGAGGTGCCCCATCGGGCATGCCCGCACGTCACCTCCTCCCCACCACCAGCCGTGCCCGCCCATCACCCTCTCCCCACCACTGGCTGTGCCTACGCGTCACATCACCCCACCACCGGCCGTGCCCACCCGTCACCCCCTTCCCACCACTGGCCATGCCTGCCTGTTACCCCCTCCCCACCACCGGCCGTGACTGCCTGTTACCCCCTCCCCACCACTGGCCGTGCCCGCCCATCACCGCCCCTCCTCACCACTGGCCGTGCCCGCCCATCACCCCCTCCCCACCACTGGCCGTGCCCACCCATCACCCCCTCCCCACCATCAGCCTTGCCCGCCCGTCACCCCCTCCCCACCACCGGCCATGCCGGCCTGTTACCCCCTCCCCACCACTGGCCGTGCCCGCCCATCACCCCCTCCCCACCACTGGCCGTGCCCGCCCATCACCCCCTCCGCATCGTATTCCTACCTATATCTCCAGGTTAGCACATGGTTGTTCCCACACGGTACCACGGCTAGGACACGCACACAGGCCGCCGCCCATCCCAGCTTCGGCCTCCATGTTACCTGGACTCCAGTGTCGATTTCTCTGGTGCTCAGTTCGTAGCTGACGAGCGAGGCCTCCCCATACAGACGGACTTCATACACGGGACCACCATACACCGCACACAGGGCCCGGGCCCCGACGCTGACGCCTGAGTGGCCATAGAAAGTGAACGACACAACCTGACTCTCCCCCGGCTGCAGGGTCCCGAACTGAGGAAGGACGTCAAACACCTGGGGGGGACGGGACAGGATCAGAGACCCCTGGTGGTGGGATATTACAGGGAAATGTGGACCCTCAGTGGTGGGATATTACAGGGGGATGTGGACACTCAGTGGTGGGATATTACAGGGGGATGTGGACCCTCGGTGGTGGGATATTACAGGGGGATGTGGACACTCAGTGGTGGGATATTACAGGGGGATGTGGACCCTCGGTGGTGGGATGTTACAGGGGGATGTGGACCCTTGGTGGTGGGATATTACAGGGGGATGTGGACCCTTGGTGGTGGGATATTACAGGGGGATGTGGACCCTTGGTGGTGGGATATTACAGGGGGATGTGGACCCTCGGTGGTGGGATATTACAGGGGGATGTGGACCCTCAGTGGTGGGATATTACAGGGGGATGTGGACCCTCGGTGGTGGGATATTACAGGGGGATGTGGACCCTCGGTGCTGTGGACGTCTGGACTGGGCTTAGATGCAGTGAGCTGGTATCTACATGTTGGGCACACACCATGACCCAGCGTACCTCCTCTACTCCGGTGGTCCTGCGTTCTTCTGCCACAATTACGCCATCTCCGGTGGTCGGTGTCACAGACTGAGAACAGAGGGGATCAGATGAGAGAAGCATCTCAGGCCACACTGGAAGTACATCGGCCAAATGAACCCGGTGATTTTGGATTATAAAGTCCCCACCCTTTATTTACCTGCCATTAGACATACAGCTTCCTGAGAACAGGCTCTGCTCGCTGAGTGTACATGGGCAGAGGGTAGTGGTAGAGAGCGGCTGACAGCCATCTAATGTGTGTGGCCCAAGGATAAGAGCTCATTCACACCTCTGTGCATGGACGGCAATGCCTGGCTGCGGGTTTCCTGAGCGGAGCATGACCGCTGTCACCCTGGAGCCGCGGACGGTCCATGCTCTGCAGTCAGTGATCAGCCTGAGATCCCGGAGGAGACAGAAGAGAAGACAGGACCCTACCTTAGTCTGGGGGACCAGGGTTTGAGTCCAGGTCGCAGGGACGGGCGCTCTTGACTTGTAGAATCCATGTTGCCTGGAGATTAGAAGGGGTCATTAGATCGTTTTATCGCCCACCAGGATCTTACACTGAGAGCGGATCATGTATTTGGTGAATCCCACCCTCCAGCTGGATCAGAGTCTTCTCCAGCACCTTCAGGATGGTCGCCAGGGTCCGGTAATCTGCAAAACAATCACTGCACATCCAGCAAAGCAGGCAGAGGAACAGAGGTCCAGTGCTGATGGGGGGCGTCATAGGGGGCCTCACCTAACATCCGACACGAAGGCCCAGCGGTACTGCACGGGCAGCGGGCTGACGTTGGTCACCTCCAGCTCTCGGGTCATCTCTGTGTCATTGAGAATGCAGCCAAAGTGGATGTGAGTGTGGGGGAAGTGCAGGTTGGGGAAGTGCACCTCCGCCTGCAGAGCGACGTGCTCCGTATGTGGGTGCTCCGCGTAGCAGATGGACACAACCTCCTCCACAACTCTGCTTTGAAGGTCATCAATGAAAGTCGGGTCAAATCTAATGGTCAGCTCCACTTCTTCATTGGTGTCAAGGCGCAGGGGACTCTGGAGGGGAAACAGAGACCACGACATTGTGGGGAAGAGGCAGACAACCCATCGAACTGTTCCTGCTGTAGGACATATGCATGAGGTGTCGGACACGTACAATAAGCTGAAGCAAGAGCAGAATTACAGGGCCGCTCCACCGATCTCTGGGCACAATCGCTCCAACTCTGCTGAGCGTGGAGATTCCCATGTGCCTGATCTGTGCCGCCGCCAGCATGCCCCGGAGATCAGGACCTGAGACCGCTCGAGAGACAGAACCAAAGGGGGAACAGGTGTCGACCAGAGATGGGCACTGGCGCTGACTGGCAGTGAATTTTTGGGCACTGATGCCAAGTGGTGGTGAGTTTTGGGGAGCTGGTGCTGACTGGCGATGAGTTTTGGGGAGCTGGTGCTGACTGGCGGTGAGTTTTAGGGGAGTGGTGCTGACTGGCGATGAGTTTTGGGGAGCTGGTGCTGATTGGCGGTGAGTTTTGGGGTACTAGCGCTGACTGGCGGTGAGTTTTGGGGGAGTGGTGCTGACTGGCGGTGAGTTTTGGGGCACTGGCGGTGAGTTTTGGGGAGCTGGTGCTGACTGGCGGTGAGTTTTGAAGGAGTGGTGCTGACTGGCGGTGAGTTTTGAGGGAGTGGTGCTGACTGGCGGTGAGTTTTGGGGCACTGGCGGTGAGTTTTGGGGAGCTGGTGCTGACTGGCGGTGAGTTTTGGTGGAGTGGTGCTGACTGGCGGTGAGTTTTGGTGGAGTGGTGCTGACTGGCGGTGAGTTTTGGTGGAGTGGTGCTGACTGGCGGTGAGTTTTGGTGGAGTGGTGCTGACTGGCGGTGAGTTTTGGGGGAGTGGTGCTGACTGGCGGTGAGTTTTGGGGCACTGGCGGTGAGTTTTGGGGAGCTGGTGCTGACTGGCGGTGAGTTTTGAAGGAGTGGTGCTGACTGGCGGTGAGTTTTGAGGGAGTGGTGCTGACTGCTGGTGAGTTTTGGGGCACTAGTGCTGACTGGTGGTGAGTTTTGGGACACTGGCGCTGACTGGCGGTGAGTTTAGGGGCACTGGCGCTGACTGGCGGTGAGTTTAGGGGCAATGGTGCTGACTGTGAGTTTTGGGGTACTGGCACTGATGGGGTTAGTTTTGTGGCACTGGAGCTGAATACCTACTTGTGTACAATGAAACTGTGCAAAAGAGAGAGGTGAATAAAGTTGATTTCTCTCCCCTGTGTAAAGAGAGTTGGCTGCACTATGGCTGGGCACTACTGCAGGGCACTAATGACGGGCACTACCTCCTCATCCTCCTCCTGGACGGCACCGCTGTGGCAGAGGGAGAACGGAGGCTTCAGGGATAGGCGGATTGTCACGGGCAGTGAGGACACATTTCTCAGGATCACAGACTCGTACTTCTCCTTTAGCTCTTCTTCTGGTGGCTAAAAAGGCAGAGGACATGGTGAGTGACTTGAGGAGGACTCGGTGGTGGAGGCCGGCGGATAACAAGCGGTGCCTCACCTTCTCCACGTAGAAGTGCAGCCTCTGCTTGGACAGATGAAGCACAGGAGCAATGAATTCACAGATCACATCGGCCACCAGGATTTTTTCCTTCCCGGACTGTTTCCCTATAATGGCCTGTCCCAGCAGACGCTCCCTCACCATCTGAAACACAAGAGGTGGCACAAGGACTATCCCCGTATGGACCCGGGCACAAAACCTATCCATGCAGCGACCCATGGTCAGTGGCACGGTCCACCAGTGACATGGCTGTGGCCACCACTACTGCTCACCTTTGGGGTGGCGGAGGACCCCTCTAGCACCACATCAATGCTCTGCCCAGGAGCCAGCTCCATTCGTGATGGGAGCAATCTGAACACGGGGCCCAGGGGCTCAGGATTAGGGGCCCCGGGTTTACGGCTAGGAAGTTGCTGTCTTTTGCTGAACTGAGGGAATCCCTCTGTTATCCAGTAAAGCTGGTGGGTGCGACACCCGCGGTTCGTTATCGTGAAGGGATAGCGGCAGGGCCCGGCACTGCATGAAGACACAAGGTTCATTACACGGCAGATGCCACATCGGTGAAGGAGCGGTGCATATAGCCTGGTCGTCATCTAAGGGCACCAGCGCTCCGCGTGCCACCCTGGCAGCGGGACGCAGCAGAAGGGACGAGGAATGCAGCGATTGTGAAGGAGACGCTGTGCAAAGCGAGATGTCTCGGACGTCCATTAAATAGGAGTCGGGGTGTGCAGCGAGGTTCTCGGGGTGTAAGGTCAGGGTCTCGGGAGCGTGCGGTGAGGGTCTCGGGGCATGAGGTGAGGGTCTTGGGAGCGTGCGGCGAGGGTTTTGGGAGCGTGCGGCGTAGGTCTTGAGGTCGTGCAGTGTGGGTCTCGGGGCCATGCTTCAAGGCTCTCGGACCGTGAGGTGAGGGTCTCGGTGCATGCGGCGAGGATCTCGGTGCATGCGGCGAGGGTCTCGGAGGGGCCATCCTCTGCTCGGTGTTGCAGGAAAGCGGACAGGTCACGCTGCTCTTGGGTTACGCTCTCGGCAGCTTCTTGGGTTACGGCCGGGCTCGGATGAGGTTACGCTGGTGTTCTCTTCCACGGCTGCCATTATACTCGGCCGGAGCAGGACAAAGACGATGACAGGAGCAGCAGCGGGAGACTGGCACCGCCACGTACCAGGGGCTCGCTCACCGTGCAGCCAGCCTCATTCCTGGCATCTAATACCGGCATTATGTTCCCATCAGCTGAAGCTTTGATCAAACACAAAAGCTCCGGTGTCACTGAAACCCCCGAACAATAGAGCAAGCAGCGAAGCTAGGAAAGTGACCCCGCGCCGCCCCTCACCCGCCATCAGAGCCGGACCCCCACCACAAACTTTCCACTGACACCAGACACGGCATCTCCACATCCTGGCAGAGGAGGCAGAACCCGAGCGCCATGTCCATGTGAGCACACTGACACTGCAGAGATGTGGGGACACCCTGTCATCATGGGCTCAGCTGGCGAGGAGCCGTATACAACATGGCGGCCAGCGAACAAAACGGCTCCTCCCCATATTATAGCAGGCTAGCTACAGGACGTAAGCAGGCGCCAGCAACATCCATCTACCATGTGATCACTGCAGCAGGCGAGGGGCAGCAGCAGGGCGAGG